>NC_136268.1:145244476-145671476 GCF_964187855.1 Myxine glutinosa | reverse complement strand
TGAACCACTGCAGGTATTATAAATAATCTGCTGGGCAATGGCGCTTGCAACTCTTGCCCTGCCTTGTACCTGCGCCTGCAACTCCTCATTGCTCTGTTCACGCAAGATTGAGGGGCCCTGGAGCAGGATGTTGAGGAAGCTTCTCAGCTGTCCAGGGATGGGAGATGTCAGGGAATCAGAGGCAAAAGAACCAGTAAATGGTTCTTGCCTCTGGAGACAGCATTTCCTAAGTATTACTGCTGCTCGCATCAACAACAAAGCATCATCCTGACCTATCTGGGACTTATGGGCTTCAGCTATTAGATCTCCAACGTTCTGGTTGCTAGAGATATAGACTTCCTTGCCCTGGGAGAACTCTGTCGACTCAGGAAGCAGCTTCAGAAGATACTCCTTGAACCGTGTGGCATGTGGTTCCCTGGTATCAGAACAGGGAATTCCCTGTTGCTCCACAAGTGTTCTATATAACTGTCGCAAAGCAGACAGTTTGAAGACTGAGTCAGAGTCCTCGACTAAAGCAACAATTTGCGCAATGGCAACTGAATTGAAGTGAGGGGCAGGAGGACCTGCAGATGATCTGCGATCCTCAGCACGAGCTGAGTCTCTCAGGTGCAAGTAACACTGTACATGATAGTAAGTGTCACCAGCGTGGGCATCAGCTGCGTGGGCAATCAGTTTGCCCAGAAGATTGAAATTGTTGGTGCTCTGAGCCCAGGTCTTTAAGTTTGTGTCTACATTAAATGTTTCAACTTTACGTAGATTCTTTTGGTCCTGTCCCTCACATATTATGCAACAAGGAGACTTCTGAGGAGCAGAAGACACTGCAAAACTGGACCGTAGTTTCTTAGGTGAGTTTTGGTCACTAGAAGCCTCTTTTTCAGTGAACCTTCTCAGGCGAGAGTTACTGCAGTAGGTTCTGCAAACTTTGTGATATTTGGCATTGTGTGTCTGAAGCGTCTTAGCAATGCCCTGGCCCTCATCAAGCTGAGCCCATGACACTTTCAAACAAGAAGGCATGACACCAATGGCTTTAAAACCATTCAGATCTTTCTCAATTGAAGCAAGGCCCTCTTCCGTTGGCGTCTGCAACCGTTCATCCTTTTCTTCTTGGCAGACACAGCAAAGCTCCCAGTTGATGGCATCCATCCTTGCCATCCACTACCAGTACAGCTAGGACTTCTATTCTCTATTCTTCTATTCTATTCTTCTATTCCCACAGCAGAACGACAGGCACCTGAAATAAAATAAAAAAATTAAAATTTAAATAAAAAAATTAAAATTTAAAAGAATTGTCAAACATTAAAAAAAAAAATATGTAAAAATTTCCTGTCAAGGCTACTGTCAAACAGACATCAGATTTAGAATCAGTGAGGTCCAAAACCCTAGAAAAGTGCTTTTAATTGTAATGATGTGACTTTTGGTTGGCTAGTAACGGAAAAGTCAGTTTTTGAGTGGCGGCCATTATGAAGTGTCAAATATGGCGCTCCCATTGAGAATTGGCTTTGGCTCCCGGCAGATTTGAATTCAGCATGTCAAAAACTACAAGTGTGCCAAATGTCATGCTTGTAGACAAATCTGCACAATTTTTCCCCTTACAGACCAGACTATACGTAATGCCACCAAGATACTTCCGCGTGGTTGAATTAGATAAAAATCTTGAAAGAGCAAGTCCAGACCTCATTGGGGCAGAATTCAGAACTCCCCAATGTGCAGTTGCTGTCATAATAAGTCACATTTGCCACGTGATGGAGAGCATTATCATGCAGTAAATACCTTCAAAATATACCTGGCTATCAGCTGCAGAATTACTTGTCTCATTTCATTGCGTGACAGGTCTCAACTGCAGATTGATGGTTTTGTCTCATACAAAAATTTTCACATTAATTAAACTGTTAAAGTCCCTACACACTGCTCCGATAACATTTCTCGTGTTTCAATTTTTGGTGATGGGAGCCAGGAGTGTATATCCACTCTGTGTTGGCTCGCTTTACCTCTGGCATGGAAAGATGGACCCAGGTTTCATCCCATGTTGCAGTGTTCTAAAGAAATAATCTTCATCCCACTGACTGCATTTCCAAAACTTACATTCAGTACTTCGGCAGTTGCACATAGAGCAATTTGTCGAGTCTAAATTAGCTGGTCAACATGTTTAATGTTGTGTAAGCAAATAAGAATTTGCAGCATTCAAACAAAAACGAATCAAAACGTTTTTTAAAGTGAAACTGAAGGCAATTCCGAAATGAATAACCATAATTCACTCCTTCATTCCTCTTTTCGCCCGCCTCTGGAACAAACTCGCTCTCTCTCTTCAATCCAACTCCTCCCTCCAGGTCTTTAAAACAGCTGTTCACCACCAACTCTTATCTTCCCCCATCCAAAATCTTGATCTTTTCTACCCCCGTTAATTCACCCCAGATCCACTTTTTTGAAATACCGTCTTCTTTCCTGGAAGTTCTTGCAGTATCCTTGTGTTTTATACTTCTCCCACCCCCCCCCCCCCCCTTCCCACGCCTCCTCCCCCCAAGCCCTCTCCCTCCCACAGATCTCCCAATGTCCCTGCTCTCAAATGTTGTGTTTGTGTGATTCCCCTTCTCTCCCTATCTTGTCTACCACTCCCCTTATTATATACTTTGTGTCTGTTTGATTTTTTTTTTTTGTGTGTGATAAATGTTAGCTTTCATGAGCCTCGATCTTGTATACAAAAAAAAATTATATATATATATATATATATATATATATATATAATATATATTATATATATATATATATATATATATATATATATATATATATATATATATATATATATATATATATATATATATATATATATATATATATATATATAATATATTATATATATTATATATATATATATATATATATATATATATATATATATATATATATATATATATATATATACAATATATATATATATATATATATATATACTAGCTGAGGTACCCGGCTTCGCCCGGGTTGAATAAGAATAATACAAATATATGATGAAAAGAACATGTATACTTTAGAGCAATATCACAGTACATTTCCTACATGACGTTTTGTCAATTATCAATTTCTCAAAACCTCTTGGTATACAACATTTCTGGTTTTCTTACTTGGTGCCAAGACATAAAGATTGCTTGGTTTTCCAACCCTCGAGCAGCCCACGTACAGCTGGCCATGGGAAGTACCCGGCATTGCCGGACGGGGGAAGGGAGGGGAGGGAGAAGGGGAGGGGAGGGGAACGGGGGGGAGGGGAGGAGAGGGTGGGGAGGGGAGAAGAGGGGGGAGAGGGGGGGAGGGGAGAAGAGGAGGGAGGAGGAGAGGAGAGGAGGGAGGGGGAGGAGGAGAGGTGAGGGGGGAGGGGGGAGGTGAGGGGGGAGGGGGAGGTGAGGGGGGAGGGGGGGAGTGAAGGGAAGGGGGGAGGGGGAGGGGGTGAGGGGGGAGGGGGGGAAGGGGAGTGGGAGGGGTGAGGGGAGTGGGAGGGGGGAGGGGTGAGGGGAGGGGGGGGAGGGGTGAGGGGAGTGGGAGGGGGGAGGGGGGGCTTCATCGGGTTGAATAAGAATAATACAAATATATGATGAAAAGAACATGTATATTTTAGAGCAATATCACAGTACATTTCTTACATGACGTTTTGTCAATTTTCAATTCTCAAAACCTCTTGGTATACAACATTTCTGGTTTTTTTTTTACTTGGTGCCAAGACATAAAGATTGCTTGGTTTTCCAACCCTCGAGCAGCCCACGTACAGCTGGCCATGGGAAGTACCGGCATTGCCGGGCGGGGGAAGGGAGGGGAGGAGGAAGGGGAGGGGAACGGGGGGGAGGAGAGGGTGGGAGGGGAGAAGAGGGGGGGAGGGGAGAAGAGGAGGGAGGGGAGGAGGAGAGGAGGGAGGGGGAGGAGGAGAGGAGAGGAGGGAGGGGAGGAGGAGAGGGGAGGGGGAGGGGGAAGGGGGAGGGGGGGGAGGAGGAGAGGGGAGTGGGGAGGTGAGGGGGAGGGGTAGGGGGAGGGGGAGGGGTGAGGGGAGGTGAGGGGGGAGCGGAGGGGAGGGGGAAGGGGAGGTGAGGGGGGGAGGGGGGAGGGGTAGGGGGAGGGGAGGTGAGGGGGGAGCGGAGGTGAGGGGGAGGGGGGAGGGGAGGGGGAGTGGAGGGGGAGGGGAGTGAAGGGGGAGGGGGAGGGGAGGGGGAGGGGGGAGGGGGGAGGGGGAGGGGAGTGGGAGGGGGGGAGGGGGGCTTCACCGGATTGAAAAGAATAATACAAATATATGATGAAAAGAACATGTATATTGTTGCGGATATGAGGATTGTGTTTTTTTATTGTGTTGTATTGTATAGTAAATTGTTGTAAATATCACCCTCTGTAAAATGTAATGATTCCTTGTAAATACCTCCGTAGTGTGAAGGTCAAAGGGCGTCTCGGTAGTTATTCCATAAACACCACATTGCAGGACACGATAAAACCCTTGTTCAGTAGCTTATATCTTATTATGTGTCTTAGGGTAAGGCTGTGTCTCCCATTAATTTAAATACTCCATTGCACCAAGTGAAATAAGAGTAGATCCCCTTTCATTTCATTTCAATGGCCAACTGCATTTTGGGCGGTTTTCTTCAACCACCATTGGCCACGAGGCAGGGTTGGGAAAGAAGGGCGTGTCTCCACCTCGTCATAGAGGGGAGGAGTGAGCCAGCCCTGAACAACCAACCGAGCACGAGGGGTTTGGTTTGAGAGGGCGGAGGAAGAGCGTTTGGGGGAGGTTCACAAAGGTTGAGGGGCGGGGCCTATATAACCCGCCGCGGGGGTGTCCCCCAAGGAGATGGGCTGGAGAGAAGTGAGAGAAAGGCTGAGCTGAGCTGCGTGGAGAGGTACACGAAAAGGAAGGGTCCAAGAGAAAGCCGAGGAGCTTTTACGAAGCAAGCTACACGAGAGATACAGCAGAGGAGTGCAGCCCCGTTTCAACCAGCCGTGTGAAGCCCTGACGGTGTGCGCTGTAAAGCGGATTACAAGGAGCCGCCGCCCCCCCCCCCCCCACTTCCCGCCCGGAGTGGACCCGCTCGCTGTGCCCTGTGATCCCACCTGCTCATCCTTTTCCAGCCATTCCTGCCTGCAAGTTCCCCATTTTGCCTACGTGAGTTTGTTTTGTTTATTCTGTCCTGGGTAGTAAACTAAGTCAGTATAAGCTAGTAATTTGCACTGTGTCACCTGCGTCTCATGTCCCCTGTAAATAAACGTGACTGCTTTCTTTTTGCTTATGTGTGTAAATAATAATAAACCCAGTTACTCTTCTGTACGTCTTCTTCTTCTTTGCATTCGGTCGCTTTAGAGTTTTCCAGATTGAGTAGCTGTGGCGCGATACGGCCAACGTTTGGGTAAATCGGGTGAATCGGGGAAGAACAGTTCGGCCGCAGTTATACCTCCGCTCGGTAAAAATAACATCCTAATCCGCGACCGTAACAATATTTTAGAGCAATATCACAGTACATTTCCTCCATGACGTTTTGTCAATTTTCAATTTCTCAAAACCTCTGGGTATACAACATTTCTGGTTTTCTTACTTAGTGCCAAGACATAAAGATTGCTTGGTTTTCCAACCCTCGAGCAGCCCACGTACAGCTGGCCATGGGAAGTACCCGGCATTGCCGGGCGGGGGAAGGGGGGGAGGGGGGAGGGGAGGGGAACGGGGGGGAGGGGAGGGGAACGGGGGGGAGGGGAGGGGAACGGGTGGGGAGGGGAGGGGAACGGGGGGGAGGGGATGGGAACGGGGGGGGAGGGGAGAAGAGGAGGGAGGGGAGGAGGAGAGGGGAGGGAGGGGGGAGGGGGGGGGAACGGCTAGCTTGGCAAGCGATAGGATTTTTACTTTTATTTTTACCTCAATGAGGGCTATATATATAGTCCGTGCTTGGAGCCTTCAAGTTCAACATAAAGTTTTTTTATGAAAAATAATGCAGATGTATAACAATCCACCAATGCAAGTTCAGAAATGAATGCAGATCCTTTACTTTGCGATACAAACGCAATTCCCGCCATTTCCACTCATGATCGAGGCCCTCCACAGTCGGCTTCTATCAGTTCGGCCGCGCCTCTTCTTCCTCCTACAACTTCGTCTCACTTCTTTCACTCAAAATGTACGAAATTCTGCCGCATGAAATTATGTAGAGGCCTCGTCGGGGGGATATAAGGTACATAAGGAAGGCGTTGTAACAGAAGAATCAAAATAAAAGTGGAAGAACATGAGGAAATGGGAGCTATTCTGGACCCACAGCCAAACCCGACAAACCATTGCAATACACCCTGAACGTCTAGCGCCGCCACAAACCACCATGGAATTGCAGGTGGCGCGGTTTTTTTAAACCATTGATATTAAAATAAAACGTTGCCTATAACCACCAGGATTTTATGCTGATTCCGAATCTGTGTCTAAAACTTTTCTCCGATGTGTAGTTCTTGAGTTATAAGCAGACATCCAGACAGACACACATCTACACACACACACACACACACACACACACACACACACACACACACACACACACACACACACACACACACACACACACTCCTCCTTTATATATAGAGATATATATATATATATACATACAGTGAAACCTTGACTTACGAGTGCACCAACTTACGAGTTTTCCGAGATACGAGCCGTCGCTCGGTCGGTTTTTTGCTTTGTGATGTGAGCCGAGATCTGAGTTACGAGCGAGCGAGCTTGGATTTCAAACACGTAATCGTCGAAAAACATGAGCGAGGTGTGCGTGTTGTCGACTTGGCGAGGCAGTACGATCGTAGTACTTCTACGATTTGTACGATTTTGAAGCAGAAGGAGTCGATAAAGGCTATAACGCCAGCCAAGGGCGTTAAGATTATTTCAAAGCTCCGGACCTCTGTCCATGAAGAGATGGAGAAGTTGTTGTTTGTGTGGTTGACGGAGAAGCAGCTCGCAGGAGATACCGTGACCGAGAGCATCATCTGTGAGAAGGCACGAGACATTTACGGGGATTTGGTGCAGCAGACGGCGGGAACATCAACGGACGAGGCATCGGAAGAGTCATTCAAAGCCAGTCGGGGATGGTTTGATAATTTAAAGAAGAGGACCGGCATTCACTCCGTCGTCAGGCATGGTGAGGCAGCAAGCTCGGATGTGAAGGCAGCTGAAGATTTTATTATAACTTTTGCCGAACTGATAGAAGCAGAAGGATACATCCCCCAGCAAATCTTCAACTGTGACGAGACAGGGCTCTTCTGGAAAAAGATGCCGAGGAGGACGTATATAACGGCAGAGGAGAAGAGCATGCCAGGCCACAACTTGTTCAGAGTGCCGGCGATAGCTCGCCTTCTCTTTGTGGAAGACACGGTGAGATCCTTAACATCCAACAACTAATGGGACGCAAACGGGGCGCCCAGTTTAGCGGTACACACATTGATGAATCACCCTGCCTGTGAAACACCGACATGACAGGTTATAGCTGGGTCGGGATTCAAACCCAGGCTGGACAGTTTAGAGTCAAGTGTGCGTACCTCCAGTCCAGGCCATCCTGCCAACTTGTATGCTGCATACAGGTGAAATATAAAGCGCGAGATATTTATATATATATATATTTCAAAAAAAATTGGTGTGGTTTTTCTGGGGCTGGAACGGATTAATAGCATTTCAATGCATTTTAATGGGGAAATTTAATTTGAGAAACGAGCAAATTGAGTTACGAGCTCGGTCACAGAACGAATTAAACTCGTAAGTCAATGTTTCACTGTATATATATATATATACTAGCTGAGGTACCCGGCTTCGCCCGGGTTGAATAAGAATAATACAAATATATTGTAACGAATTTGGAAAGTGTAAAGAATGTGAGAACTGGTTTGCTGTGTTTTAACTGACCCCCGTAGAGTAAATAAGGTCGAAGGACGTCCCCCTAGTTAATTCCATGAAACTTACACACAGGCCACGATATATCTTTTTAAATAGCTTATTTCCTTATTCTATGTAGGCTAAATATGTGTTTCCCACTAGATTGACTCTGCATTGTATCAAACGAAATAAGCGTAGGCCCCTTTCAATTTCCCAATCATCTCCGCTCTCCAAAGTTCCTTTCAAAAGCGGTGCGAGTGGTGTTCAATCCCGCAAGCCGCCATTGCCATGTGCTAATCTCGGAGAAGAGGTGGGTAGGAGCCGCCAACTCACAGGCGTGGCACGTCGTCATGATCAAAGGGGGAATCGGACAGCCCTAACAGCCAACCAGCATCGCGGTGAGCGACCCGGTAGGCGTGCCCTCACAGACGGCGGCTTGATTCCGACCCGAGTAATAAAAGCGACTGGAAGGGACTGCTTCGGCAGATGAGAGAAGAGATGAGATAAAAGAAGAGATGAGAGAAGAGATGAGATAAGAGAAGAGATGAGAGAAGAGATCAGATGAGAGGAGAGATGAGCTGTGAGATGAGCTGTGAGCTGTGAGATGAGAGATGAGAGACGCTCCAAACCAAAAAGGAGAGGTACTTGGAGATGAAACAAGCTTTGGAGAGACGCGCTGAGAGGAGGGAGACGGCTCCACCAGAAGGAGAGGAGCAGGTGTGACCGAGCCAGCGCGTGACGTCCACAGCATCAGCAGCGTCGACACGACCGAGGGTTTTCCCGCCAAAAACGCGAAGAATTGGGAGCTGCTACCTCCAGCCCTGCCGGTTGCAGGGACCTGACCCTGCCTCCCTCTCCAGCAACCCACCTCCGCCATTCCTGCCTGCAATTTCCCCCGTGTAAGTGTGAACGTCGTCTGTCCTAATCGTTGTCCTGGGGTTAAGTAAACTGCATAGATAAGCTAACGATTCACTGTGTGACTGCTTCTTCCATCCATTGCTTGTAAATAACTTTGATCGCTCCTTCTTTTTGCTTGTGTGTATAATAAATCCTGTTATTCCTCCGTACTCTGTCTTCTTCTCTCTTCTTTCTCTTTCGGTCGCTTTAGAGGTTTCCCGATTGAATACCTGTGGCGCGATTGGTCAACGTTGGGGGAGTCGGGCCAATCGGGGATCCTGTAACGGTCGCGGTTGACCATCCGCTCGGCCCAAAGTAACATCTTGTCCGCGACCCGTAACAATATGATGAAAAGAACATGTATATTTTAGAGCAATATCACAGTACATTTCCTACATGACGTTTTGTCAATTTTCAATTTCTCAAAACCTCTTGGTATACAACATTTCTGGTTTTCTTACTTGGTGCCAAGACATAAAGATTGCTTGGTTTTCCAACCCTCGAGCAGCCCACGTACAGCTGGCCATGGGAAGTACCCGGCATTGCCGGGCAGGGGAAGGGAGGGGAGGAGGAAGGGGAGGGGAGGGGAGGAGAGGGTGGGGAGGGGAGGCGAGGGTGGGGAGGGGAGAAGAGGGGGGGAGGGGAGAAGAGGGGGGAGGGGAGAAGAGGGGGGAGGGGAGAAGAGGAGGGAGGGGGAGGAGGAGGAGAGGAGGGAGGGGGAGGAGGAGAGGAGAGGAGGGAGGGGAGGAGGAGAGGGGAGGGGGAGGAGGAGAGGGGAGGGGGGAGGTGAGGGGAGGGGTGAGGGGAGGTGAGGGGGAGGGGAGGGGGGAGCGGAGGGGAGGGGAGGTGAGGGGAGGGGGGAGGGAGAGGGAGGGGGGAAGGGGGAGGGAGGGGGAGGGGAGTGGGAGGGGGGTGGGGAGAGGGAAGGGGGTGAGGGGGGAGGGGGAGTGGGGAGGGGAGTGGGAGGGGGGAGGGGGGCTTCACCCGGGTTGAATAAGAATAATACAAATATATGATGAAAAGAACATGTATAGTTTAGAGCAATATCACAGTACATTTCCTACATGACGTTTTGTCAATTTTCAATTTCTCAAAACCTCTTGGTATACAACATTTCTGGTTTTCTTACTTGGTGCCAAGACATAAAGATTGCTTGGTTTTCCAACCCTCGAGCAGCCCACGTACAGCTGGCCATGGGAAGTACACAGCATTGCCGGGCGGGGGAAGGGAGGGGAGGAGGAAGGGGATGGGAGGGGAGGAGAGGGTGGGGAGGGGAGGAGAGGGTGGGGAGGGGAGAAGAGGGGGGGAGGGGAGAAGAGGGGGGGAGGAGAGAAGAGGAGGGATGGGGAGGAGGAGAGGAGAGGAGGGAGGGGAGGAGGAGAGGGGAGGGGGGAGGAGGAGAGGAGAGGGGAGGGGGGAGGAGGACAGGGGAGGTGAGGGGGGAGAGGGGAGGGGTGAGGGAGGTGAGGGGGGAGGGGAGGGGGGAGCGAAGGGGAGGGGGGAGGTGAGGGGGAGGGAGGAGGGGGGAGAGGGGAGTGGAGTGGGAGGGGGGAGGGGAGTGGGAGGGGAGTGGGGAGGAGGGGAGTGGGAGGGGGGAGGGGAGTGGGAGGGGGGTGAGGGGGGAGGGGGAGTGGGGAGGGGAGTGGGAGGGGGGAGGGGGGGCTTCACCCGGGTTGAATAAGAATAATACACATATATGATGAAAAAGAACATGTATATTTTAGAGCAATATCACAGTACATTTCCTACATGACGTTTTGTCAATTTTCAATTTCTCAAAACCTCTGGGTATACAACATTTCTGGTTTTCTTACTTGGTGCCAAGACATAAAGATTGCTTGGTTTTCCAACCCTCGAGCAGCCCACGTACAGCTGGCCATGGGAAGTACCCGGCATTGCCGGGCGGGGGAAGGGGGGGAGGAGGAAGGGGAGGGGAACGGGGGGGAGGGGAGGGGAACGGGGGGGAGGGGAGGGGAACGGGGGGGGAGGGGAACGGGCGGGGAGGGGAGGGGAACGGGTGGGGAGGGGAGGGGAACGGGAGGGGAGGGGAGGGGAACGGGGGGGAGGGGAGAAGAGGAGGGAGGGGAGGAGGAGAGGGGAGAAGAGGAGGGAGGAGGGAGGGGGAGGAGGAGAGGGGAGGGGGGAGGGGGAGGGGGAGGGGGAGGGGGGGGGGAACGGCTCGCTTGGCAAGCGATAGCAGGATTTTTACTTTTATTTTTACCTCAATGAGGGCTATATATATAGTCCGTGCTTGGAGCCTTCAAGTTCAACATAAAGTTTTTTTATGAAAAATAATGCAGATGTATAACAATCCACCAATGCAAGTTCAGAAATGAATGCAGATCCTTTACTTTGCGATACAAACGCAATTCCCGCCATTTCCACTCACGATCGAGGCCCTCCACAGTCGGCTTCTATCAGTTCGGCCGCACCTCTTCTTCCTCCTACAACTTCGTCTCACTTCTTTCACTCAAAATGTACGAAATTCTGCCGCATGAAATTATGTAGAGGCCTCGTCGGGGGGATATAAGGTACATAAGGAAGGCGTTGTAACAGAAGAATCAAAATAAAAGTGGAAGAACATGAGGAAATGGGAGCTATTCTGGACCCACAGCCAAACCCGACAAACCATTGCAATACACCCCGAACGTCTAGCGCCGCCACAAACCACCATGGAATTGCAGGTGGCGCGGTTTTTTTAAACCATTGATATTAAAATAAAACGTAGCCTATAACCACCAGGATTTTATGCTGATTCGAATCTGTGTCTAAAACTTTTCTCCGATGTGTAGTTCTTGAGTTATAAGCGGACATCCAGACAGACACACATATACACACACACACACACACACAGACACTCCTCCTTTATATATAGAGATATATATATTGTGTTCCTGGATGCAAATCGGACTCAGGAAAATACAAGAAGTATCCGTGAATGAGGGTGTTGCATTCCTACATTTTCCTGTTAGTATCAGAGAGTGGCTGCTGTGGGTAATGGGAGTAGGGCCGATGACTTGCGGCCTAGCCACAACTCGAGGGTGTGCACCCGCAACTATGTTGTGCAAGACGCGGATGGAAATGGGAAGGAAGGTCCGTCTAGGAGGCACTGAAATCCGAAACTATTCCCGTGAAATGATTCGAGTCTTGTACATAAGCCACTGCAATTTAAAAGTAATGAAGTCAAATTTGTTATTATTGCTCTACTAGCAGAAGTACCCGGCATTGCCGGGCGGGGGAGGAGAGGGGAAAGGGGAGAGGAGGGGAACGGGGGGGGGAGGGGAGGAGAGGGGGAAAAGGGAGGGGGAAAAGGGAGGGGGAGGGGGAAAAGGGAGGGGGAGGTGGAGGGTGAGGGGAGAAGGGGAGGGGGTAGGGTGGAGGGGGAGGACGGAGGGGGGAGGGGGGAGGGAAGGGGAGGGCCAGTCAACAATGACGTTGCAGTTCTCATGGTCAGAGAGCAGCACAACAATCGCGACATCGTCCTGCATCTTCGCAACAGCACGAAGTGGATTTTGGAGACTCACCGATCCTGTGACGCCCTCCAGTCCGGCGTTGCTGGGCGGGGGAAGGGAGACCCGTACATTACACACATTACAACATTACACACACACAAACTCTATTTTATGTTCAATGGTCTGGCGGCGGGAATGGAACATCACGTGATCGCTCTGAGCGAATCAGCGCGCTGCTCTGCCACCAGGTCAGATTCCGTGTATAATATTCCTCGCTGAAATGCGCTGAGGTAAATATGAATAAAAAATATGGATCTCGTCAAATATTTTTAGGTAGGCCATGTCCTTCCCAGGCTCAATGGCCATGTCTGTGCCAAATATCGAGTACGTGAGCCTCTCCGTTTAGGAGTCTATCGGTAACATTACACACACACAAACTGTGTTTTATATATGTAGATGGTCTGGCGGCGGGAATGGAACATCACGTGATCGCTCTGAGTGAATCAGCGCGCTGCTCTGCCACCGCTCAGATTCCGTGTATAATGCTCCTCGCTGAAATGCGCTGAGGTAAATATGAATAAAAAATATGGATCTCGTCAAATATTTTTAGGTAGGCCATGTCCTTCCCAGGCTCAATGGCCATGTCTGTGCCAAATATCAAGTACGTGAGCCTCTCTGTTTAGGAGTCTATCGGTAACATTACACACACACAAACTGTGTTTTATATATATAGATACTAAAGAAACATGGATTTAAGATCAAAAGATGAATATGAGGCAAGACTGCAGAAGGTCAGTCTTTATTTCTTTGTATTTCTATATATCTATGTTTTACCTTTGTAGAACAACATCACTTTTATGTTCATCCGCCGTCCCCCTCCTCATTTTATGTCAGCATGTATGATGTAATCTTGTTCCTCAAAAGTTTAAATGCATTATGAGAACATTTCAAATTACAAGTGACCATCTCATTTTGAACGAGAACAGCACTCAGTCAGTTTACGATTTGTATCCCACTCATGGGTCAGACCTCAATCAGGACCTGAACCAAAATATAATCAGCTTGTTCTTGTCGTCTACCCAACTCTTCCACCAAGTTTCGTCCAAATCCGTCCACAACTTTTTGAGATATCCTGCTATGTATTGTTTTTGGCCCTATCTCCCAATGGTGAAGAATCACTTTAAAATTATAGTTGCCGGATCCGAATCTTCACCAAAATCTAATAATTTCACCCTTGTCACATGCACTATCTCTCCACCAAATTACGTCCAAATCCGTCCACAACATTTTGAGATATCCCATTCACAACAGTCAGACAGACAGACAAACAGACATGGTTGAAAACATATCCTCCATCCACCTTCGTTGGTGGAGGTAAAGAAAGTGACTCCATGATTACTTCAACAAGGTCTTTCTGGTACTGTTTTTTTTGTCATTGTTGATGTAGTCTCCTTTGGTAGTCTCCTTTTAAAGGAAAATGTCGTTTATGCTGTTGTTGAGTATAACTTTGAGTTTGTGCTTTCTCTGATGTTCCTCACAGAGAGATGTCATCGCTTACTGGCAGAGCAAAGGAGCGCCATCGCAGAAGCTTGTAGTTGGTATTCCCACATATGGTCGCTCATTCACATTGAGCAGTAATGATAAACGCCTGGGTGCACCGGCCATTGGTGCAGGCAGAAAGGGGAGTATCACTGGACAAGATGGATTTTTGGCCTATTATGAGGTACAGTGACACCCCGATTTACGTCTCCCCTTTTTACATCGTTTTGCAAATCCGTCGTCACGCCATTAGCTATTAATACCACGACATCGCTAAAGCACCAAATCGGGAGATCTTTGTGTCGCACGTAAACAAATGTACTGTACTGTGGAGTGGATAATAGACATTGCAAAGTTGTTACCTTAGAAGTGAAATTAGATGTTATTTGTGGAATGGATGCTGGTGAATGTGCCGTTGATGTTGCTGGGTTATAAAGTTTGCCTCCGACTACGATGCATACCATCTGTAAAGAAAAAAAAAAGAACGCAATGTTCATTTGAGAAGGAGGAAGAAGAAATTGATGATGTCAGTGGTCACGTGGTCGGGCAGCCATATTGGATCAAATAAATAAACCCTTAAAAAACAGAGTTGGCTCACACCAAGTTGACTGCTTGGGGTAAGTATTCTATGAATACCATCTAGTTTGTTAAAGGTAATCATCATAACCCAACAATAGAATGAGAACCTGTCCAGGGTATCGTCTCGGTTATGTGATGTCCCCACCCATGTTTAGACAGGTGTGTGAATAACAACAACATTGAAAAGAACTAAGAAAGCTATTATTAGCCCCCATTGGACTTGGTCCAAAATGGGGGCTTATGGATTGGGTCTTGTCTCCTCTCGTCCGTCTGTCTGTCCACGCGTGCATCCACAACCATATCTCGGACATGTATGGACCGATTTTGTTCATACTTGGCACAGACAATAGTGATGGTATACATACTGTTACGGATTCGTCACTTCCGTCTTTGTTGTTTTCATCTACTTGAAGCATTTTTAGTTTCAGGTACTATTATTGTTACGGTTTCGGTGTGAAATGGAGATAACTGTCTTCAAAGGTAAAAGTAGTGTTTCAGAAGAAAAACGAAATGGGTGAAGAATAAACCAGAAGAAGAAGAAGACGCGGGCGATAGGATCGAGAGAGATTGGAGAAGAAAAGCTTATCTGCTTCGTGGTGGCGAGCGGACCCCTGTGGGCATTGGTCGGGAGCGAATGTTGGTTTCCCCGGGAAAGGGATTCCCGTGACAGAGTCGTTATTGCTGTTGCAAATAAACCTGCGTGGCGGGTTTTGGTTCCGAGAGTGAATCATCATTGGAGAGAAAGCTGACGCCTCCATTAACGGCCGGTCCGCCATTTCACCTCGCACCAGCCCTTCGCCCGGTTCCACGTGTGTCGTGGGTTTTCCCGGAGCGACCTCAGCGTGGGAACCGCCGATTGCTCATGTCAGCTTCATTGTCGGGTGAACAGAAGGTGTCAGTTTACAGTGACCTTTTGGGTGAACCATTACAGGACCGACTTCGGCTCGACCTCTCACCAAGCGGCTCTTCTGCAGCTTTGACTGTCGACCGACCTGTGTTGAGGTCTCAGTACGACCTTTTCGTGTGATCGCCAGAGCGGGGATCGACTTTGGCCTTGTGTCGTGACACCGTGACTTTGGGGAATGTTACAGTTCACTCACGTTGGAGTACTGTGAGTTATTGATTAAGGAAATATTGGTGGTACCATCATAGGAATTGTATGGTTTATGATGTGCAAGTGAGAGTTTCCTTGTACTTGCGTTAAGTGTTATTATTGTGTGAGTTTGAATACAATAATTGGTTTTGTATCAATTGCTTGGTATGGTTCTACCATTGGTCATTGGGACACACACATAATAGCACATATTTTTGCCGTGACTCCTTTCGAGGCTCAGAGGTACACCGTGGCCGGGGTTTGGGGAGGAGCACGTAACAATACGCACATCATTTTGTTTCGTGATTTTTTTTTTTTTGTATACAGAATCGAGGCTCGTGTAAGAGCTAACACATTAACATGAAAACATGCACAAACACATAAAACATACAATGGGGGAAGCGGGAGACAAGAGGAGGAGAGAGAGGGAAGCACAACAACAGTAGAGAACAGGGACGTCAGTAGATCCGTGGAAGAGAGTGGGCTGGGGGAGGAGGGAGGGGTACACAGTAGTAAAGTAAATGAACACTACTCGGAATTTCAGGAATGAAGTCAATCAAATATGGCTGATTGGCATCCATTTTAGTTCTAAAAAAAAACCCAATGTTGAACACGTCTTCAACCATTTCTCGGACTTGCATTTACCGATGTTGTTTAAACTTGGCACAAGCACATGTCCCATCATTTTGCAATCTGATTAAACATGGCTGACTGGTAGACTGGCGGCCATTTTAGTTTTCAATAACCTGATGTTGAACACGTCCTCAACCACTTCTCGGACGTGCATTTACCGATCTTGTTCAAACTTGGCACACAGATAATGCATGAGGGCTTACATATGCACGTCATGTTTTTTTAGATCAGATCCAAGATGTCCGACTGGCGGCCATTTTGTTACTTAAATGTGTCTTCAACCATTTCTCGACATGCATGGGCAGAGTTTGTTCAATCTTGGCACAAAGACAATGCATGAGAGTGTACATATGCAGAAGATTTTGTTTTGTAATCCGACCAAAGATGGCTGACTGGTGGCCTTTGACTCTGTATAGCAAAATTGCTAAAATCACGGGACTATGACATTTGATGTCTTTTTCTCCTTGTTCCAGTTGATGTTAAAATATTTTTTCTGAGTCAGATAAAGGAATTATTTTAGGGTCATAATCCACGTAAGCAGTTGTAAAATATAATGCCAGTAGAAAATAAAGATTTCAGTGGACCTCACATGCAAACAAACTTTTTAACATTACGCAATGCATAAAATAAAACGTCTTTAAAGATAATTTAACGTTCATTACTTGTTAATGAAATTAAACCTCAGCACGGCATCAGCACTATTTTTTGTTCATGAGGTCAAACACCAACTGAAGCGATGTGTTGCCTGTGATATCAGCCCCTTGGAGCCACGTGGTACATTTAAAATGCATGCCTTACATTACTTTGCCCATTGTGTCATCATTCTTTTGGTTTTGGCAAAAAAGTTACATGTCCACGACATATGTCTTGATGAGTGTCTTTTTTAAATGCCCTCTATGTTTCCCACAGATTTGCCAATTTCTTTTTTCTGGTGGGACCGCTGTTCGTATTGATGGTGAGAAAGCCCCATATGCCTACAGCGGCAACCAATGGGTAGGATACGATGACCAAGAGAGTGTCACTGAGAAGGTGAGTGTCAGACTGCAAACAGAAAATCTAATTTAAGCTATTTGGGTCCATCTTCAGTTTTATGTAATGATGATACGAGTAATATACTGTGTGTAAAGGGGGAAGTGGAAGTAAAATTTATTGAAATATATCTGAGAGAAGGATTGCAAGAAGTGGAAGTGGAGGAGAGCTGAGAAGGAGTGGCATGAAAAATAAATCAGGTTGGGGTGATAGAGGAGATAGTAGAGATAAGGGAGGAAGAATGCATGGTGTGCATGGGCAAGGTATGGGAGAGGGCCAGAATTTTCAGAATTTTGGAAGGTTGGCAGGATAGCCCAGACGTATACACACACTCTGTCTAGTCTGGGTTGCAATCTTGACTAAGCTATAAACTGCCACCCTGGTGTTTAAGACCACCCTGGTGTTTCGGAGACCACCCTGGTGTTTCGGAGACCATCCTAGTGTTTCACCCGTGAAGCACTATTATGGCCTGTGAAACACACCAAGTGGGCAGTTTATAGCTGGATGGAGATATCGCAATGTGTGCCTTGTCCTTTGGATGGACATTAAGCCAGGTGTCCCATTTTATGTCATTAGTTGGAAAATGTGAAGGATCCCACAAACTTTCCCCAAGATGGCACTTCCCCCCAAGCAAAGTGCCTATCTTTAGTAGTTTGTAGGTTTGTTGGTGATTTGTCTGTTTGTAGGCGAAATATCACAGGCACCATTAACAAATGACAAATTTATACCCCAACCCACAGGGTGGCACTGCAGGCAATCAGTGGCACTGCTGCACTTACAACAAATTATGCTACCCACAGCCACGTGCTGCTTATAATAATAATAATAATAATTCATTTATTTTGTATAGCGCTTTTCATGAAGCCCAAAGGCGCTTTGACAGAGTGCAAAACATAAAGCATAACAAAACATGAAAACAACAATTGCAAAAAGACAAGAATCAATAGGGAAATATTTAAAGCAAAAGGAGGGAGAAGGAGAAGTGATAGTCAGGGGTTAAATGCTGTGGGTTGAATGTTGAATGCAGTGCTGAACAGGTGGGTCTTGAGTGATGTTTTGAATGTGGTGAGTGAGGAGGAGTCTCTGATGGTGTGAGGTAGTGAGTTCCAGAGGGTGGGAGCAGCGATGGAGAAGGCCCTGTCCCCCCAGGATCTGAATTTGGTCCGGATGGGGGGGAGGGGGGGGTCAGCAGGTTGGTACCAGCAGAGCGGAGGTTGCGGGTGGGAGTGTGTCTGGAGAGGAGGTCAGCCAGGTAGGATGGGGCCAGGTTATGGAGGGCTTTGTAGGTCAAGAGGAGGATTTTGTACTGGAAATGAAAGGTTTCTTATGAAAGAAGAAACATTTTCGATATGATTCTCTGAATATCCCAATGTAGATTGACCCAGCGCTGTATATAAAGAGTGTCTGGCCATCTATTGCTGTCTCCATGGAGTGCTACGATTGGCCGATCACAGTCACGTGGTTTCAAGGTGCCATGTTTCCCCCCCATTTGAACAGCCCAGTTGTACATTGGGAGGAGGAGGTGACTGATGATGACTTTGATTTATTTTCACTTTGCAATCTGTCATCGAGTCCCAGTCTCAGCCAAGCAGATACCAGTAGTTTGTATCATTTGGAAGTCCACTGCATCTCAAATGTGAAGAAAATGGGATGCCAGGTGTGCATGCGAGTTGTTGAACATCAGGATCCGATAACTGATGCTCTGACTGTGCTCAAGGAATCCAAGGAAGGCTGTCTGACCCATTTCTCAGACATCGGAATGAAACTCTTCATAGCTGGAGGGCGCTACTTTTGAGAGCTCAAAGGCCAGCTGAAAGGGAAGAACTTGTTAGTGAAACTAGTTGAGCAAGCTAATGACTTCTCTCGCCATGGTCCCATTCCTTCTTGCCATGATATGAAGGATAAACTGCTCCAAACGATCTACACCGTGAGACTACTTTGCGCTAAAGCAACAAGACGTTCAAAAGCGGAGAATACAGGACTCAAAATCTGGAGGCGAGCTCGGCAGTAAGAGTGTGGCCATGCATGTTGTCGTGAAAATACTCAAATGATCTGTTTCTTCTGCTGAGTTTTTGTTCATTTCGAACGATAGGATTCCGGACCACCATCCCATAACCATCGTCAGTGCTAGATACCCATCCATGACATCATTAGCCGTATCTGACTGGTCGTCATCAAATGACGCCGATCATCTTATATACAATGCCCCCGCAGATGACGATGTCGGTTTAGAAATTTCGGATTTCATTCTCTGCGTTTTGTCACACGTGTCATGTATTTTATCTTGTTCGGTCATCCTCTTGATTTCTTGATTCTGTCTCATACAAATCCCTAAACGCACTCAGCACAAAGATATTGATCCCTATTTTTACGGCATAGCCCATCGGGCAAAGCCGTCTAGAACAATGTTTGTCCGTCTGTATGTATGTATGTCCCCTCAAACATACCAATCAGAGCTGAGGATCTGGTCACATGACAGGGTGATGTGATTACATCTGATGCCATTATGGCATACAACGGCTAACTCCACACTCCACCATTTTGATTCCTATGCCGTTCAGGCTGAACATATTGTCGAACCTGTCATATATCACAATTGCCATGCTCTACCTTCACGTTTTTCATTCAGTGTGAAACACAAACAAACCGATTGTTAAAATTCTCATCAAATATCAAAAGCATAAACATTACGGATCTTCCAATGACCCAGTACGTATAGGCCTTAGGCTTCATGCCTCCAAGCCTCTCCTTCAGGCCGCTTCGTACAAATTAAGCCCAGGTTTCTTAATACAGTAGTATCGTTTCAGTAGTATCGTTTTCGTAATAATAATAATAATAATAATAATAATAATAATTTAAAAAATAATAATAATATCGTAAATATAACCATAACACTTTAATCCCAAGGTAGTGAATGCAAAGTTAATGGATTGAAGCGGTGTATGGTTTATGAATCAATGATAAGCAGTGTACGGTACTAACATCCGTGCACGGACGTAAGGAATTAGCCTCGGTTTTTTTATGGTAATATCATTTTCGTAATAATGATAACGTAACGTTAATATTATAGTAAATGTAATCGTAACACTAGTCCCTTCGTAAGTGACTGCAAAGTTACTGGAGGTTAAAATATATCATCTGCTTTTTTTTTTGTTTTGTTTTTTGTATACTGAATCGAGGCTCGTGAAAGAGCGAACATTTATTTCACAAACAAATCAACCAGACAAACAAAATATACAAAAAGAGGGAGCGGAAGACAAGATGGGGAGAGAAGGGGAAGCACACAACCACAACATTTGAGAGCAGAGAGAAGTGTGGGAGGGAGAGGGCTTGGGGGCAGGAGGCGTGGGAAGGGGGGGGGGGGGTGGGAGAAGTATAAAACACAAGGTGACCGAAATTAGCGGGGGTAGAAAAGATCAAGGTTTTGGATGGGGGAGGATAAGAGATGGTGGTGAACAGCTGTTTTAAAGACCTGGAGGGTGGAGTGGGATTGAAGAGAGTGAGGGAGTTTGTTCCAGAGGCGGGAGAAAAGAGGAATGAAGGAGTGAAGGTGAGCAGAAAGTCTTGATTTTGGCAGTTTAACCATAAGAGGGTTGCAGGCAGATCTTGTGCGACCTGTAGGAATATTTGGGGGACAGAGCCCAGAGAGGGCTGGGGGGGCAAGGCCAGAGAGGAGTCGGTAGAAGACGGAAAGACCACCAACCTGCCTGCGGTGAGTGAGTGAAAGGCCCTTGGAGTTAGCTTCATCGCGGGAGATTCCAATGATTCTGAACGCTTTGGTTTCAACAGCGTGAAGACGGGCTAGGTGTGAGGCAGGAGCACCAGACCAGAGGGGAGAGCAGTATTCCATATATTATATCCTATATATTAAAGTAGCGGCAGTTTTGTGTCCGTCCGTCACGCTACGTCATTACGTTGATTATGTCATTACGGCATATGACGGCTGACTCCAACGACCGACATTTTAATTTATATGCCGTACAGGCCGAACATGTTGTCGAAGCGGTCGAACATGTCATTGAAGCAGTCAAAGCTGTTGTCGAGGCGGTCAAACATGTCGTCGAAGTGGTCGAACATGTCGTCAAAGCAGTCGAACATGTCGTCGAAGCGGTCGAACATGTCATCGAAGCGGTCGAACATGTCGTCAAAGCGGTCGAACATGTCATCAAAGCAGTCGAACGTGTCATCGAAGCGGTCGAACATGTCGTCGAAGCGGTCAAACATGTCGTCGAATAGGTCGATCCTGTCGTCGAAACGGTCGAACATGTCGTCGAAGCGGTCGAACATGTCGTCGAAGAGGTCGAACCTGTCGTCGAAGCGGTCGAACCTGTCGTCGAAGCGGTTGAACCTGTCGTCGAAGCGGTCTAACGTGTTGTCGAAGCGGTCGAACCTGTCGTCGAAGAGGTCGAACCTGTCGTCGAAGCGGTCGAACCTGTCATCGAAGCGGTCGATCCTGTCGTCGAAGCGGTCGAACCTGTCGTCGAAGCGGTCTAACCTGTCGTCGAAGCAGTCTAACCTGTCGTCGAAGCGGTCTAACCTGTCGTCGAAGCGGTCTAACCTGTCGTCGAAGTGGTCTAACCTGTCGTCGAAGCGGTCTAACCTGTCGTCGAAGCGGTCGAACATGTTGTCGAAGCAGTCGAACATGTCGTCGAAGCGGTTGAACCTGTCATGTGTTTTAACACACGGACAGCTGTATGTTGCAGCGAGTAGAGTAGGAGACCCAATCGATCTGCGCATCTTTGCCAACCAGAGTGAATTCCACATAAGGAGAGGAACTGCACATGCTGCAGGCTGACTAACCCACAACGTTGTTTATAGTGAGATCGTATAAACCTAGAGGCAGATCGAGAGTGAAACTTGGAGTGTTAATAGCTCCCAAGAAAATGGTGCTTTAAAATATTTTTTTAATGAACTAAAAATACTTTAAATGGACAAAAATACTTTAAATGCACCTTTTATAGTTCATTAATATATACAGTATACATTACAACAAACGTAGGCTATATGTAATATGTATATGCTATATGTAATATGCTACATCTATATGTATAATATGTATATGTAAAGATAGAATCTCCACCAAGGGCATACTATCCTTTTCAACGAAAGTATCAAACAAGCCCAGCTACGCCGCTGTTAGACTTTCAGTCTTGTTTTTTGATCCCCACATCCAAGCGAACATAACTTGATTTCTAGTGGAAATGCAGATTTTCTAGTACATAACTTGCAGATTTTTTTTTTTTTTCTCTCTCTCTCTCTCTCTCTCTATCTCTCTGTCTCTCTGTCTCTCTCTCTCTCTCTCTCTCTCTCTCTCTCTCTCTCTCTCTCTCTGTCTCTCTCTCTCTCTCTCTCTCTCTCTCTCTCCGTCTCTCCGTCTCTCCGTCTCTCCGTCTCTCCGTCTCTCCCTCTCTCTCTCTCTCTCTCTCTCTCTCTCTCTGTCTCTCTCTCTCTCTCCGTCTCTCCGTCTCTCCGTCTCTCCGTCTCTCCATCTCTCTGTCTCTCTGTCTCTCTCTCACTCTTATGCTGTCCAATCAGGCCATTTGATGTTCTGAATTACGACTGTAGTACTCATATTTTAGCCGGAGCCGAGAGCCAGCTGGCGTGTACTGAATTCAATTGGCGAATACAGGAAAAGTACTGAAAATATCATCCTTGGATGTAATTCAAAAGGTAGAAAATGTCTCTATTCATGATATCACCAAGTCTCCTACTCGTAAATTTCATGGATCTGCAGGGATAAACGTATTGGCATGAGTATGACATCGGCTCCCATCTCTCTTGTACTTGAATGCCCAATGGTTCGCGGCTCATTGGGGGAAAACATGGCGCCTATTGGTCAGTTGGATAGACTATCTTTATATGCAACACTGGATTGACCCAACGGAAGTCAGCAATCTGATTTTTTTTTTTCATATATTCATGTATAGCTTTTTGTTCTCATGATGTATCTTATTATAATTCACCAAATGTCCATCTGTCCGTTCGAAGGTACTGCAAAAACGGCTCAACCGATCGCAACGATATTTTGGGTGGGTAATCCTGGGAACCCCTGGAGTAAAATTGGCTATATTGTTTTCAATTTTTCCAATTTTCCAGTTTTTCCAAACACGATGGAATAATATTTACCGATATGAACAGTGATGTGGCTTTTATTGAAAGTCTACAAATACTGTTTAGATTTTGAAGACAATTATGAACCTTCCACGAATGCGGAGGTGGACAGATGACGGCAATGCGCGGGTTTGATAATATCCAAATACAACCGTTATTCAATCGTAATGTTAAATCGTTAAACGTTAATCGTGTTAATCGTTTTGTTAAAGTATCAATTGATGATTGGAATTAAGTGAATACAATTACGATTTTGAATTCGTAATTGTGTTCACCTAACCGTACGGAACTTCACATCAGGATTTAAATATTTGTTTATGTCACGAATGTTGTTGAAAGTTTATTTTTTTTATATTAATGTTATTTAATTTGTGATTGGAGTTTTGCTGTTTGGAATTTAAAAAGAGATATCGAGTTCAAGTGAATGACGGAATGCCGTGACGGTTTCTACTTTCTAAATGTGAATTCGCGGATCACCATATGCAGATTCACCATTGACTAGGTATGGAACAAACGTACCAGTTTGTTTGCCAATGGGTACGTTTTTCATGGAAGTCCTTCACGAACTTGCTGTCCATGTCTGACGTGCAACTGAAGGTGCTACAGGAATGTGGAATTTATTGGTTTCATGCTGTAGCATTCGCCGTTTCTGCATTGTCTGTTTGCTTCTGGCCTCCCACCCATGCGTAGCAAGGGTACCTCACTAGTATGATAAATGTGACTATGCTCAAACGAATACAGTTAAATTAGTCACTTGGTTGTAGATTTAGATTGATTTAAATGTTAAAGAATACATTTTATCAGCATTTTCCCTGTGTATAGTTAAATTCACTCCCTTCTGTGAAAGATGTTTTCCTTGTTCTTTTAGTACAGCTCCAAAAGTGGTGTTATTTCCTGTGTGCAGGCTTGCTGGATCAAGAACCAGAACTTAGGTGGGAGCATGTTTTGGGCTCTGGATCTAGATGACTTTAATGGGGACGCCTGTGATGAGGGATCCTACCCTCTCATTGGACAAGTCAAAAAGGTCCTCACTGATCCAGCATGTAAGCCAACAAGCTGCAGCATTTTACTTTTTTTTGTTTGCATGATTGAGGCTTGCGGAAGGATGAGAGCAGAATGGAAGGGAACTAAAAAGGGGGAAACAAGGGGATGGTGGGGGGAGGACATATGGGGTGAACAAGCTGCTGAATAAAAGAGGAAGGGGAAAGCAGGGATGAAAGAAAAAAAAAGAATTGACAACTAACAAATGAAAAAGTGTAACCGAATGTTGTTTTCTGGCTTTCCTGAGAGTGGACACACTTGTTGCGAGCTTTGTGGAAAGACCTTCTCTCAGGATTGCTTTCCAGAAAGAGAAGGCAAGTTGTTTCACAGCAATTACCTCCCTACAGGATTCAGTGTACCATGGGTGGGAAGAAGGGTAGGATAACTAAAGACAAGATGTGATGGAGCTGTGCATAAGAGAGAGAGAGCAGGTTTCTGTGGAAGAATCCCCAGGCTGAGTTAAGATCTGGAACAAGTCATATAGGAGACCAGTCCTGAAGATAGATGGCTGCTTGCAGTCCCTGCCAATCTTCTTGAGTAAACTGCCAGACTCGCTGGTGCTGGGGCAGCTCTCTGAGAATAGCCAGAGAGACGTTGATTCTCACAAGCATGTGATCAGATGAACCAATTGGAACAGAGCAAGAGCAGGAGATAATTTGCCAGGACGTTTGTCATCACCAATTCCATAAGGGAGGATTTGTCATTGGGAGAAATCCGGGTCGGAACGTTCACACATTGAGTCAGTCCCATGGAGGTACAAAAGTCCTTCGCTGAGGTGCCATGGCTGGTGAGATATGTACCAACACCCAGCCACTTTGCATCGCCACATACAAGGAAGAGATAGTTTGGATGAGTGGTTAAAAGTTTATCCATGTTGTTTGAGAGATGTATATAGAGGAATCACTGTTTGGAGGACAGTACAACACACAGACAAGCAAGAAGTGGGAGTCGAAGGGAGATCGCATCAAGAGGTACTCCTGGGGGTTGTGAGGTGTAAGATCAGAACAAGGGCAGTGAGAAATTGAGTTATTGATTGGAAAAGTGCAACTCCATCGCCGCACAGTAACCCACTGAGGTTCAGGCCTATCAAATCAGAGGAGACAATAGCCAGAGTGAAACACTAAGGACAGTTTGCCATTGGCTGATGGTAGATTTGGCGTAATGTCATGAGATCTAACAAAAACAGCTTTGTGATTGGTCAACTAATCAGGCCCACCTCCTCCACCTCTGGAATTTCTGGGTTCACAAAGGGACTGCAAGCCCTTAACAAAGGCTCGTGGAAGCACGGCTATCCTTGCGTTGCTGGCCCAAAACGTTGAGCCTTTTTGTACAACTAGAGGTGGAACTTTGGAGTATTTATTATGGATTTTGTGGATATAATTCCCAACTGTCCATCGTTAATTGATATATATATCTGCTAGCTAAACAGTTGCTTAGCCTCTGCCTATTAGGTAAAGGAACAGAATCTCCTCCCCTGCGCCATGCTGATGAGGGCATATCCAATCCATGCCAACAAGCCTGAACCACCTATCCATAGATTATCCCTCTCTAGGAAGTACTTGCCTCCTAAATTGAGAATTTAATTATCTTCCTGGTATTGACTACAATACAAATCTACAGCGATTCATTCTGGTGAGCTCATGCAAAACACTCGGAGCCGCTGCAACTGTTTAGCCAACCATGCCTTTTTAAAGCTTTAATTGTTCTGGGCTGCTCCCAGAAATGTGTACTACAGACATGTTAATATGTGGCAGGCATTTCCCCTTAGCCAGGATGTACGCAGCAATAACTGGTGTGGCGTGTGCTTCCTGGTACCACTGCAGTAATGGTGTGCGTGTGTGTCATTTGTTGTTTGTTATCTCCACGGTGGATTTCAAAGGTCAAACAAGGCCCTCTCATGTCTCAAAGATCCACGTGTGTGTGTGTGTGTGTGTGTGTGTGTGTGTGTGTGTGTGTGTGTGTGTGTGTGTGTGTGTGTGTGTGTGTGTGTGTGTGTGTGTGTGTGTGTGTGTGTCCATTATGGTGCATGGGAAAATGTTTCTCACAAATAATAGGTTATTATAACAATACAGGATGGAAGATGAGACGAATAATAAATAAACGGAACAGACCAGACACACAAAGGACAAATGAGTGGGGAAGCACACACTTATACAAAGTAACTTTACCCCACTAAGGCACCGACATTTCAGATTCAAACCACACCAAAGAAGATCACAGGTGAGGACCTGAGCAGGCACAAGACCTTTCAACACCACTGTGGTGTTATTCAAGCTGGTGTGGCACAGGACGAAGTGCTGCTTGGGGCAGGAGACGATATGATGGTGATGAGGAGGTGGTGTTTGTGTCTCTCCACTGAATCTTCTTGGGCGGCGATGAAGCAGAGAGTGAGATCATATGCGATCTCTTATAAATGTCCAACTGCCGTCTTCCCCATGTGCATCCGCAGACGTGGCTTTTTAGAGTTTTTGCTTACGCATGCAGTACAGAGTAACCCAAAGACCGCCTTTCCAGCACGAGTCTGATCGCATTCATTTGCTGCCTGTAGGCGACGCTGCGTTCTTGGCCATCCCGCCCCTCTCCAGGGCTCCACACCCAGACTCCAGGACCACAATGGCCTGCAATTTTCTGGCCAAATGGCCCACCATGATGTCCATTTTAATGTGTGAAGTGCTTTCCGTATGCCTTTGTGTCAAGTGACATCAACTCCACCACCTGGCCTTGCCTGTACATGAGGGTTTACACAATACAACCTTACCCTAGTCTGCTTTTAGGTTGCAATCACTGCCTCCTCGAAGTGGCAACTTGCCCCTGACATATCCCGAATACAGGTGTACATCTACCCTACTCAAGCACATGGACCAAGCACTATTCTTACCACATTCTATCTGTCGATCCCACTCCCCCCAACTACATCTTACTATAATTCACCAAATGTCTGTCTGTCTGTCTGTCCATCTGTTCCCAGGTCCCGCAAAAACGGCTGAACTGATCACAACGAAATTTTGGGTGGGTAAGCCTGGGAACCCCTGGAGTAAAATTGGCTATATTGTTTTCAATTTTTCCAATTTTCCACTTTTTCCAAACACGATGGAATAATATTTACCGATATGAACAGTGATGTGGCTTTTATTGAAATTCTGCAAATACTGTTTAGATTTTGATGATTTGAGTGTGATATGATTTAACGGATGTTTATATAAATCGTTTAAAATAAAAAAAGCCTTCAATTTCTGATATTTTGCCTTTTCATTTGGGCCTCCCAATTGAAGCCCCGCCCATAGGGCGGGTACCGTTGCTAGTACATATAATATATCACTCCCACCAGCCTTTAAACTGTGAGCACTATAATCGATTTTTTGAAATCGTGAAATTTGGCACCAAAGTTAAAAATACAATACCGCTCAGCAGTTCTTGTGACTGGGTTGCATCGAGCTGGTCCTTTGGGCCCTCGTCACCCAATTCATATCAAAGGTTTGTAGCACTCTGCAATGTTTGTTGCATAATTAACCTTCCAAAAACTGATGTTCTGCCATTTTGTGCTACAGATGCCTGTGATGTGAGAAACACTTCAACACAAGATGCCACACCTGCAATGGAAACAAATACTTTGCCTTTCCCAACCTATCGTTCCCCTTCTTCCAGATTTACAACGTCACCCGCACCTACCTTCAGAACAAGAAGTGAAAGTGAAGTTAGTATCGATAGATTCTGTTCTGGCAAAGTTGATGGCAATTATAAAAATCCAATAAACCCTAGAAAATTCATTTCCTGTTCTGGAGGTCACACATACATCATGAATTGTCCTGCAGGTCTCTTCTACAATGAAAACTCAAATTGGTGTGACTATCAAGGTGAATAAAAAATGCCGCAACCACCTCAATATCCATTGCTATTTCCATAATTACCACCGTAAAACTCCACCAACCACAATTCAACAGAAATAGCAAGCTCACAACAAAAAGGTGTAATCGAAAAATCTACGAAAATACCACGAAGAGATGAGAAAATCAAATAATTCTCATTGAACACATCATTTGATTGCTTGAAGAGTTAAAGTGCACTTTAACGCATTGTTGTACACATTTAGGCCAAATTTACGAAGGAGGCTTAGCGACCCGTAGAACGCGGACAAAAACATGGGTGCAGGTGCACAGCCAATCACACGTCTAAATAGCAATTTATGAAGGAGATAAACAGCTGATTAGCCTGTGAAACACCGCACGTATCTCCAACATCCAATTGAAAGGAAGCACTAGCATAGAATCTCAATGCCATGGACAATTGTTGGAGGGGATTCATCAGATTGCTCCTCGTCGTAGGTTAAACGAGTTCATCTTGCACTAAAGCCTCGTGCTGGCTTAATATTCAGGTTCACGATGTTTACAAATATAATTTCGTTCAAAATTTTGGGAGATTAGCAAACCTGTACATTTTTGGAATCAGAGCATGGAGAATCCGAAAATCAATGTTGTCATTTGCACAGACACAGATTTTGGATTTTCAAAATGGCCGCCATAAAATACATATTTTGCACTATCTCGGCTTCGAGTCAACCGAGAAACTTGATTAAATATGCTAATCCTATGTTTTCTGGGTCAAGGAATTCAATAAACGCCTCAAAATAGTGCTCAGGATTATAGAAAAGCAACAAACAAAGGTAATTTAAAACCATTGTCTTTATATTTATGATATAACTGTATCACATAATACATGATATTGCAAGTCCTTTGAAGTTATAGGTATGGGTTTACAAAGCAAGAAAGCAGCCTTGTTAGTATCAGATTTTTTTTTCTTTTTAGGATACTGAATCGAGGCTCGTGAAAGAGCTAACATTTACTTCACAAACAAATCAACCAGACAAACAAAATATATAAAAAGAGGGAGCGGAAGACAAGATGGAGAGAGAAGGGGAAGCACACAAACACAACATTTGAGAGCAGGGAGATGTGTCATTTGATTTGAGCAGGGAGATTGAACTATAAGTCCCATACACAGGATCTACTAGGTCTATACCGTTCAGGAATATGCTTTTACAGATCTTCATCACTGTCCTGAGTGTCATTTTCCCAAAAGTGTTTACGCAAATGCCAACATTAATTTTTGGATTCCTCATGCTCTGAATATTCCAAAAATGTATAGTTTTGCTAATCTCCAAAAAAATTGAACGAAAAAACATAGTCAACCTGACTATAACAGTGAAGGTGGCTGGCTGGAGATCTTAAGGTCTTGAGTTTGACTCCCTGTCATGCTGTTTAAATAACACCAGATGGGTTTAAATAACACCACATCCTTCAGAGATCGGCAAAATGAGTTCAAGCTTACTGGTAAACTACCAATAAAAAGCCATTCAATGCTTGTTTCAAGGCCTTAAGGGCACTCTTAAACATGTCCTTTTAATCATTTAAAGGCTTGTGGTTAGGTTTTGACATCACGACTTACATAATCACTCTTCATCGCACGATCATCGCACGATTAGCAATTCTACACACGTATAACTCTTAAACGCCTTTCGTAAATTCCGCCGTAACCCTTCAGCCTCAACTTGTGGTTTTAAGCAAATTCAGGTTGACACACCGAGTCATTCAAATTCATCTTAAAGACATATGAAAGATATCAAACCAGCCAGGTACGAGTAATTGGGAGGAGGCACAATTAATGAGGGGGCAAGAGGCAATGCATGATAAGGGGGGAGAGGATGAGAATAAAAACGAAAACTACCATTTTGCATTTGTTGGCCAAATATGCAATCACAGTCGCTGGCTAAAGCAAATATCCCATTCCCTTGTTTTAATTTCCTCTTCCATACAATTAAAACAAAGAACTGAGTCTTGATCTTTTTCATGGAAGCTTCCTTGAGATACAGACACCCGAGTTGGGTGTTTGATTCTGCTTCCTTTCCCAAGATATCATTACATTGCAAACATCATAACAACCTTAAATACTCCATCAAATGATGATAAATAATGGAGTTTTTGGTATGCAATCGTTCCAAGCATTATCATCATTATGATGGTCTTGTACTTCACACATCATTCTGCCATTGAAAGTTATTTTGGAATTCCAAGTTGCATCTCAGCATTCCAAGAACATCAACTTCACCTGTGAACTCCTTGATGACATTACTTTACACTATTATCAATATTATTACATTATTGGGACCAGGTCACAATGGTTTTACTGCAATTTATGGGTCACAATGGTTTTACTGCAATTTATGGGTCGCAATGGTTTTACTGCAATTTATGGGTCGCAATGGTTTTACTGCAATTTATGGGCCGCAATGGTTTTACTGCAATTTATGGGTCGCAATGGTTTTACTGCAATTTATGGGCTGCAATGATTTTACTGCAATTTATGGGCCGCAATGGTTTTACTGCAATTTATGGGCCGCAATGGTTTTACTGCAATTTATGGGTCGCAATGGTTTTACTGCAATTTATGGGTCGCAATGGTTTTACTGCAATTTATCGGGTGCAGTGCTTTTACTGCAATTTATGGGCAGCAATGGTTTTACTGCAATTTATGGGCCGCAGTGGTTTTACTGCAATTTATGGGGAGCAATGGTTTTACTGCAATTCATGGGCCGCAATGGTTTTACTGCAATTCATGGGCAGCAATGGTTTTACTGCAATTTATGGGCAGCAATGGTTTTACTGCAATTTATGGGCCACAGTGGTTTTACTGCAATTTATGGGGAGCAATGGTTTTACTGCAATTCATGGGCCGCAATGGTTTTACTGCAATTTATCGGGTGCAGTGGTTTTACTGCAATTTATGGGCAGCATTGGTTTTACTGCAATTTATGGGCCGCAGTGGTTTTACTGCAATTTATGGGGAGCAATGGTTTTACTGCAATTCATGGGCCGCAATGGTTTTACTGCAATTTATGGGCAGCAATGGTTTTACTGCAATTCATGGGCCGCAATGGTTTTACTGCAATTTATGGGCAGCAATGGTTTTACTGCAATTTATGGGCAGCAATGGTTTTACTGCAATTTATGGGCCGCAATGGTTTTACTGCAATTTATGGGCAGCAGTGGTTTTACTGCAATTTATGGGCCGCAATGGTTTTACTGCAATTTATGGGTCGCAATGGTTTTACTGCAATTTATGGGTCGCAATGGTTTTACTGCAATTTATGGGGTGCAATGGTTTTACTGCAATTTATGAGCAGCAATGGTTTTACTGCAATTTATGGGCCGCAGTGGTTTTACTGCAATTTATGGGCCGCAATGGTTTTACTGCAATTTATGGGGTGCAGTGGTTTTACTGCAATTTATGGGCAGCAATGGTTTTATTGCAATTTATGGGCAGCAATGGTTTTACTGCAATTTATGGGCCGCAGTGGTTTTACTGCAAGTTATGAGCCGCAACGGTTTTACTGCAATTCATGGGGCGCAATGGTTTTACTGCAATTTATGGGTCGCAATGGTTTTACTGCAATTTATGGGGCGCAGTGGTTTTACTGCAATTTATGGGCGGCAATGGTTTTACTGCAATTTATGGGCCGCAGTGGTTTTACTGCAATTCATGGGCCGCAGTGGTTTTACTGCAATTTATGGGCAGCAATGGTTTTACTGCAATTTATGGGTCGCAATGGTTTTACTGCAATTAATGGGTCGCAATGGTTTTACTGCAATTTATGGGCGAAGTATAAGTATATTTATGGGTCCACACCCGGGGGGGGGGGGGGTGGGAGAAGTATAAAACACATGGACACTGCAAGAACTTCCAGGAAAGAAGTCGGAATTTCAAAAAATTGGATCTGGGGCATATTAACGGGTGTAGAAAAGATCAAGATTTTGGATGGGGGAAGATAAGAGATGATGGTGAACAGCTGTTTTGAAGACCTGGAGGGAGGAGTGGGATTGAAGAGAGTGAGGGAGTTTGTTCCGGAGGTGGGAGAAAAGAGGAATGAAAGAGTGAAGGTGAACAGGAGAGTCTTGATTTTGGCAGTTTAACCAGAAGAGGGTTGCAGGCAGATCTTGTGCGACCTGTAGGAATATTTGGGGGACAGAGCACAGACAGAGCTGGGGGAGCAAGGCCAGAGAGGAGTCAGTAGAAGACAGAAAGACCACCAACCTGCCTGATTTGTATGCATAGTCTAGGTTTGTGGAAGAGCTCGCACACTGAATGGATCAGAACGTAACAGACAAAAACAAGACGCAAAACACGCACGTACGGGGTGATTTTCCTGGGGGGGAAATCAAGGCAGGTGTGACGATAAACACGATAAGGTGACATAGCTACCTACACAAGGCTCACTGATGGTGTGGCTACCTCCATAGTCTATACTAACAATTTGTGACAATGGGTCCACGCAAATCCCAATTACCCTACTCCATTGCCCCAGCGGCTGTGGACCATCAAAAATGGTACAAAGGGGGAGCATCCCCACTCTATCGTAGGATTTTCAAAAACACATTTCTCTTTTAACTTTAACCCCCCCTCTCTAATGGTTCTAAGCAAACAATTTACCTGCTGTCCCACATGTTGATACTCCAACAACCTCCCCTCCGATTCCCCTGATGTGCTTCCACATATCATGGCTGGGTAGAGTGGGTAGTGGTGGCTTTCTCCATGCTTAACGCATCTAGGCATCTGTGCCACTGACATATCCCCAACACTTCACACAGTTAACGACTGGGGGGAGGCCTCTCTCTTGTGTCCTCACAGGCATGTGGTGCTCCATTCCCTCTGCTGGGGTGCTCAGGCCACTCTCTAAACTCTCATGCCCCTCTGGAATTCTCCATGTATCCAGTGCCGGAATGCCCTCTCCTATAAACCTTATTGCTAAAAGCCACACCCCAGCACTTCATCAACTCTTGCTTGCATTTCTGCAAAATAAAAACTTTTCTTCACCCAACATCAATAGCAGAATGACATGCTGTACCAGATTATCTGAACCCCATCTAAGCTAAGACCAATTAAGTTGAAGGTTCGTCTCCATGAGGGGTGGGGGAAAATGGGTGTACGCTGCTCTTATTCACACACAGACGGTGGGCGTGAGAGGGCGAAGGCTGTGAGGCTTCACATTGGGGGAGGACTATGGGCACAAAGCATCGATGTGGGAGAAGATGACGGGGTCGAAGTGTCACCTTGAGGGAGGGCGACGGGCTCGAAGCGTCACCTTGGAGGGGGGCAAAGGGTGTGAAGCGTCGCCATGGGAGAGGATGATGCATGCGAAGAGTCGCCTTGGGTGGGGTGACAGGCAGGAAGCGTCGATGTGGGGAGGGAGAGTGGCACAAAGCGTCGACTTGAGGAAGAGGGGAAATCTCACCTCGAGGGAGGGGGGTGGGCGTGAAGAGTCGCCTCGAGGGAGAGAGACGGGCGCAAACAGTACCCCTGAGGAAGGCCAACAGGCGTGAAGTGTCATCTTAAGTGAGTGAGACGGGTATGAAGCATTGCTTTGAGGGAGAGTGACCAACACAACAACACTAGTCATCGTGATTTAACAACAAACACACCAACACCAGTGTAATACTCCGTATGGAGTATAGAAGAGGCTTGACTCGATTAAGATCATTGAAGTTGGCTACACTCAGCAAGAACTGAACAACTGTAATTATCGCACACATCTCCAGTAGCCATTTTGAAAATCGCAATGATTATGGGTGATGGGGGGAGCCGGAAATATATCGCCCATGACGCTGTTGTTGTTGTTAAAAGGGGAAGGTCGAGGGCTTACAGTACATGGGATTTGAACGACAATCTATGACATTCTCCCCTTCTTAAAAGAAGAAACTAGTGAGTCCTACAAATACAGGCGATCAGGTAGTTTTCTATCACACCTCAATCTGCGCAGTACAGGTGCATGAGGGACATTCTTCAGAGTGCTTTCAACCTCTGAGAAACTGGCTGCATGTTCATTTCCAGTCGTGAGCTGATTGGGTGACGGAACCCCCAATATTGCGTCGGTGACAAGTTCAGATCGTTTATGTACAGGAGGATCTATGCCACCAGAGTTTTGGACCTCACCACATGGTGCCATGTCACGTAGAGCCACAGTCGTCTCTTTACCACCAGGGTAAAGCACATGAGCATATTGAGGGTTTGCCTCAAGCAGTTCCACCTCCTCAATGAGTGGGTCATACTTTGATTGTCGCACATAGCGTTTCAAGACAACAGGTCCTGGTGAGGAAAGCCATATCGGAATTGAACAGCCACTTGTAGACAGACGTTGATTAATTGAATAAATGCTCGTGTGGAGTAACATTGGTAGCAGTCGAGAGTAATGAACATATATAATGTAACGTGTAACAGAACGTCCTCCCATTGAGGGCTTGATAGGCCTCGTGATTTGAGAGCCAGAGTAATATTCTTCCAAATCAGACCGTTGTAACGTTCACACTGGTCGTTCCCTTCGGGATTGTACGGGGTAGTATGACTGGTTGAGACGTCACGAGAGTGTAGGAAGTGCTTCAATTCTGTTGACATGAAGGAACTTCCCCTGTCAGAATGTATGTAAGTCGGCATACCAAATATAGCATAGAGTTGACTAAGACATCTGATCATGGTGCAAGTTGTCATGTCAGGACAAGGAAAGGCGAATGGGAAACGAGAAAACTCATCTATCACACAAAGCAAGGAGAGGTTAGCCGTAGATGATGGTAAGGGCCCCTTGGAATCTATACCGAGTCTTTCAAAGGGTTGTGTAGCTTTTATCAAATGTGACTGTTGCGGTCGATGGAATCGTGGTTTGCACTCGGCACACACTGGACAGGAGGCCATTACCTTATTCACATCCTCAACAGAGAAGGGAAGATTCCGAGTTCTTACGAAATGTATCATCCTTGTGACACCCGGGTGACAGAGAAAATTGTGTAGTTTTATCAATGTGTCCATGCTGATTGCCGAGCAGTATGCTCTGGATAATGTGTCTGCCACCATGTTCTCGTTCCCGGTTCGGAACTGTATGTCGAAGTTGTAATAGGCAAGTTCGATCCTCCATCTTTGTATTTTATCGTTCTTGAACTTGCCCGATTGTTTGGAGTTAAACATGAAGGCTATGGACCTCTGATCGGTGATCAGGGTGGAGTGGCGCCCAGTCAGATAGTGTCACCACTTGTGCAATGATTCAACAATAGCATAGGCCTCTTTTTCCACTGAAGAATGTTTGCGTTCACTCACATTCAGTGTCCTAGAGAAAAATGCCACGGGTCTTCCGGCTTGATTAAGAGCGGTGGCGATTGCATTGTCTGAAGCATCCGTCTCAACAACAAATGGGGCAGATTCATCGATAGAATGAACCACTGATTTCTCCACCTCTGCTTTTAGATTTTTGAAAGCTTGTTGGGCTGCATTCGACATAGGAAAATAACGAACCTGAACAAGGAGGCTGATATGACCCTCTCTGAGTAGTTAACAATCCACTGAGAGTAGTATTAAAACATGCCCAGTGCTCAACGCAGAGACCACATATCCACTGGAAGGAGAAGATCCCGGAGTGGTCAAAGTCTGTCTGAGTCCGGCCTAATTAACCCATTTGAGATTGTATTTCCCAGGAGATCAACTGGGGCTACAGAGAATGAGCATTTATCAGGGTTGAAGGTTAAGTTGAATTTCTTGGCAGCGTCGAGAAATTTGTGAAGATTAGCGTCATGTTGTTCCTTACTTTTGCCACAGACGGTAATGTTATCCAGGTAAGCATAGGTGAGGAAGGACCCAATGAGGAAGGACCATAGGTGAGAACCCAGAAGTTTTCCTCACCAGGAAAGTCTATTGTCGGCAATAAACTGATCTATCACCCGTTGGAAACATGAGACTCCGTTTGTTACCCCGAATGGAATTCTGTGAATTTGATACAACTGCCCGGATGCCTCAAAGGCAACATACGGTTTGTATTTATATCCGATAGGGACCTGGTGATAAGCGGACATCAGATCGATAGTACTGTATAGTTGGTACTGCACTACCTTGTTGACCAATTCGTCTATCTTAGGTAGTGGGTAGGCATCTAGTTGAGTGAAGCAGTTGACGGTCTGTGAATAATCAATTACCATCTGCCTTTTGTGTCGCTCATTTGTTGTAACTACCACTTGAGCTCGCCAGGGCGAGCTGCTGGGCTCAATGATGCCCTCTTTGAGCAACCTTCTTGTTGATGACTCAATGAAACAGCTGTCTGGTGCACTGTACTTTCTTGGCCTAACAGCAATAGGCTTACAGTCAGGAATGAGATTGGCAAAAAGCAGTGGAGGAGGTACAGTGAGGGTAGCTAGCGCACAGACAGAGAGCGGTGGTTTGTCTCCCCCAAACTGCACAATAACACTATCGTGATGTTTCATGAAATCCTGGCCTCGGATTACATCACTGCAAAGGTCAGGTAAAATGGAAAGTCGAACATTACTGTATGTACGACCCTTCAGCTCAAGGTTCACTAAACAATGACCAGCTATTCTAGTCGACAATGAGGGAGATGCCATTTGATATTGTACCTGTCCCAGGGTGCACACAAAGTTTGTACGCATTAAACAGCCTCTGGCACACAAAACTTTCTGAGCTCCCGGTATCCAAAAGTGCCCTACACTTGTTACCATACACAAGCACATTAACTGTTGCCTTAGATAGGTTATCTACTAATGCGGCGGCCATATTAGCGAGGGTAGGGGTGTGGAGCATAGCTGCAGCCCCCGGCCCAGATGATCTACATACCTTAGCAAAATGTCCTGTTTTCCCACATTTATTACAAACAGAATCCCTAGTGGGACAAACTCGTCGAGTGTCGAAAGTTCCGACAGAAAAAGCACTTCTATTGCTTTCCAGCAGCAGCGACTACTTGAGAGTCATCTGGACAAGTACGGTAGGTTGGCAAGTCCTCATTTCGGCTTCGGCAGTAGGTCTATCGACCGAAGAAGTTGTGACCACGTTCAGGGATGTTACAGGTGCCGTATATGACTCAGAACACCTCTCAGCTTGATCGACAGCCTGATCCTGGTCAAAAGCTGTCGCGAGATCCAACGTTTTATTCTTGAAGAGCCGTTGGCAAATGACATGGGACTGCAATCCACTTATTAAAGCATCCCGGATGGACTCCTCCTTATGTTTTTTTTTGTTTTTTTGTTTTTTTGTAGACAAGATCGAGGCTCGTGAAAGAGCAAACATTAATCACACAGAAAGACAAACCGACACATAAAACATATAACATCGGGAGCGGTAGACAAGATGGGGAGAGAGGGGGAAGGACACAAACACAACATTTGAGAGCAGGGACCGAGAGACATGGAGACATCGAGAGATCTGAGAGAGGGCGAGGCCTTTGGGGGGGGGGCATGGGAAGGGGGCGGTGGGAGAGGTATAAAACATATGGACACTGCCAGGACTTCCAGGAAAGAAGTTGGAATTTCAAACAAGGTGGATCTCGGGTGAATTAGCGGGGGTAGAAAAGATCAAGGTTTTGGATGTGGGAAGATAAGAGATGGTGGTGAACAGCTGTTTTAAAGACCTGGAGGGAGGAGTGGGATTGAAGGGAGTGAGGGAGTTTGTTCCAGAGGCGGGAGAAAAGAGGAATGAAAGAGTGAAGGTGAGCAGAGAGCCGAGATTTCGGCAGTTTAACCATCAGAGGGTTGCTGGCAGATCTTGTGCGACCTGTAGGAATATTTGGGGGACAGAGCACAGAGAGAGCTGGGGGTGCAAGGCAGGAGAGGAGTCGGTAGAAGACAGAAAGACCACCTACTTGCCTGTGGTGAGTGAGTGAAAGGCCCTCAGAGATAGCTTCATCGCGGCAGATTCCAATAATTCTGAAAGCTTTGGTTTCAACAGCGTGAAGCCGAGCTAGGTGTGAGGCAGGAGCACCGGCCCATAGGGGAGAACAGTATTCCATTGAGCTGCGGATGAAAGCCTTGTATGTGGTGAGGAGCTCAGGTGTGCCGAGGAAGGACTTCGCACGACGGAGGATGCCCAGGCGGCGACTGGCTTTGGAGGCCAGCTTGGAAATGTGGTTTTCCCAAGAAAGATCATGGCAGATAGTGAGACCCAAAAGCTTGAGCGACAGAACTTATTGGAGAGGATTGTTGAGAAAGTAGATGGGAGGGTTGTCCAGTCGATCTTTTCGGAGAGACATAGTAAGAGTGTGAGATTTGTCAGGATTGAAAGACATGTTCCACTTGTTTGACCAGTCTGTGATTTTGTCCAAGTCTTCAAGTCTTCACTCCTGTTTCTCAGCAGTGACAGCCTTGTAATTACAGTCTCTACTCAAATGCTTCAATGCCTGCAGGTATTCATCAAGAGTTTCTCCCAGTTGCTGTCGATGACTCGCCAATAGGTGCCGTGCATAGACTTGGAGGCTTGACTCGATTGAAATCATTCAAGTAGTCTTTACTCAGCAAGAACTGAACAACCATAATTATCGCACACATCTCCAGTAGCCATCTTGAAAATCGTAATTATTATGGGTAATGGGGGGACCCGGAAATATATAGCCCGTGAAGCTGTTGTTGTTGTTGTTGTTGTTAAAATGGGAAGGTCGAGGGCTTCCAGTACACGGGATTTGAACGACAATCTATGACAACCAGTCTCCGTGATTTAACAACAAACACACCAACACCAATCTTCGTGATTTATCAACAAACACACCAACACTGTTAAAAGTGATTGGGGTCCATAAAGAACAAGCACGCAGGGTCCATAAAACCACACGGGGTTCATAAAGAGCACACGGGATCCATAAAGAGCACACGGGGTTCAATAGGAGCACACTGGATCCAGAATGACCACACTGGGTCCATAAAGAGCACACAAGGTCCATGTAGAGCACATTGGGTCCATAAAGAGCACACAGGGTTCATGAAGAGCACACTGGGTTCATGAGGATAACACGGTGTTCATGAGGAGCACACTGTGTCCATGAGGAGCACACTGGGTTCATGAGGAGCACACAGGTTCCATTAGGAGCACGCTGGGTCAATGAGGACACACAGGGTCCACAAGGAGCACACGGGGTCCATGAGGAGCACACGGGGTCCATGATGAGCACTCTGGATCCATGAACAGCACACTGAGTCCATAAAGAGCACACAAGGTACATGAGGAGCAAACATGTTCCCTTAGGAGCACAATGGGTCCATGAGGAGCACACAGTGTCCACAAGGAGCACACAGGGTCCATTTAAGAGCACAAGGGGTCCATAAAGAGCACACAACGTCCATGAGGAGCACACGGGGTTCAGGAGGAGCACACGGGGTTCATGAGGTGCACATTGGGTCCCATGAGGGGCACACAGGATCCATCATAAGTACCCTGGTTTAATGAGGAGCACACTGGGTTAATGGGGAGCACACTGGGTCCATGAGGATAACACGGGGTCCATGAATAGCTCACTGGGTCTATGAGGAGCATACTGGGTCCATGAGGAGCCCTCGGGGGTCAATGAGGAGCACACAGGTTCCATTAGCACACGGTGTTCACGAGGAGCACACTAGGTCCATGAGGAGCACACGTGGTCCATGAGGACCACACATGGTCCATGATGAGCACTCTGGGTCCATGAGGAGCACTCCGGGTCCATGAAGAACATACTGGGTCCATGAGGAGCACACGGGATCCATGAGGAGCACACGGGGTCCATGAGGAGCTTCATAAGACATCACCCCACCTCCCATGAAGCATTTATTTCTCCATTTAAGTGTGGTTTGTCTGCAACGCCTTTTCCTCATTTGCATTTTGATGCCCATTCACCATATTCTTCACCACACCACATGAATGTATCCTTTGTATTCTTCTCCCCACTCTCAACCTCTGCTCCTTTACGTTCATTAGATTATATAAGGCATAAGGGGTTGTTTGAGTCCGGATCCGACTCGATGGGATACAAGAGCTGATCAAGATCCGTGTGGGGAACGAGTCTGGACTTGGATAAACTGATTATCATCATCAAAGCCTACACAAATACACCTTTTCATGTGGATCAGATCGATCAATTTACCCTCTGGTGGAATATTTTATTATAAATTAACTTTATAAATGAAAATAAAATCATCCACTGAAATAAATAATTGTCGTTGCCCTGCAGAAACGCATATGCGGCACCGGCACTGAGAGATTCTGTTTGGTCATAATGCTGTCACGCCGTCACGAGTCAGAACATAATGACCATCGTACAGGAACAAAATGGCCGTTAGTGGTCGGTGTAAAAATCACCCTTAATGAAAATCATGTCATGTCGCCTGGTGGTAAATGGGGTAAAAGAGGGTACCAATGGAGAGGAAGGTTGAAGAGCACGATGTGAACTGATCCACACCATGATTGTCACGAGCAAATGAAGGATCAGTTCGTGGGTTTTAAGTTTATAATGAGAACATTGGTGACCATGGAGACAATGGGGACCATGGAGACAATGGGGACCATGGAGACCATGGGGACCATGGAGACAATGGGGACCATGGAGACAATTAGAACAGTTTCATGATATAAAATAAACATTGAAGCTATAATTTAAATGCCAGTAAAGGTAAACGCCTCTCCTTCCTTTGGAGCAAATGTCCAACCAAAACATGTTCAGGCTTTGTTGAAGTATCAGCTTTAATCACCAGTTATCAACAATCATTTCTTACTACTAATTCCTGCAGATCAACAAAAACATTTACTTACTACGTTATATAATAAAGACAATTATGTTATCTATCAAAAGAACTTGAGACAATATTTATCTGCTGGTCTTCGGGGTTTTGGGGAATTTTTGGGGGTCTTCAGGGTATTTTGGGTTATTTAAGGGTCTCTGTGGTCTTTTGGGGTCTTTGAGATATTTTGGGTATCTGTGGTCTTTTTGGTTTTTGGGGTATTTTAGGTCTTCAGGGTTTTTTGGGTCTTGTGGGTCTTTTTGGTATTTGGGGTCTTAGGTATCTATTGGATCTTTTAGCTCTGTAATGTCTTAGTAGTCTTCGGGGTATTTTGGGTCTTTGGGGTATTTTTGGTCTTCGGGTTATTTTGGGTCCTCTGGGTCGTTTTGGTGTTTAGGGGTGGTCTTGAAGGGTCTTCAAAGGTCTAAGGGTCTAAACTAAACTGAAGGTCTCAGCAGTCTAAACTAAAGGGTGGAAAAGTATATTCTAACAGTACGTAATTAATAGATGGAATGCATCCGACATTCAAAACTATGTAATTTATAGATAGATAGTCACACAGGTTCACCGCCTCAAGGCTTCACCGACCATGTTTTCAGTTTATATATATTTGAAGAAGAAAAAGATGTTTCAGTCACAAATATATACACAAAGAATTAAGTTAAGCACCCCTACACAACGAATTAAGGTAAGCACCCCCTAATATATATTCTTTGTGTATATGTATACATTGGTATATATTCTAAGGTATGTGAGATCAAATAATGATTGGTATGACATTAGCAATTATCCATTGATGAAATTGAGTGATCAAAGTGAAAAAAAGTGATTGGTTGAGTCAGTGATCCGATCACGTGGGTCCTACACACGTTATTGATGCAAAGATCGCTAGAGGTCTTCTCAGAACAATGACTGTACGTTAGAAAACATAAACGTCATCCACACTGTCCGTGATGGACCTATAGCTCCATACTTAAATTGAGGTGAGAATATGCCTAAAATTCCCAAAAAATTTCACCTTAAATTATTCAGAATAAAATATTCAAAACGGCATGATTGTTATGTTTTTATGTGACCATAATATCACTTCTCCAGAAAATATAGCAATATCATGGGTATATTACACTGTTTTGACGACAACAAACTTGTAATGTGCGAGGTTGTAAAAAAACGGGGGGGGTGCTTAACTTAATTCTTTGTGTATACATACATACATACATACAGTACCATATACGTTTGTTCCATTATAATCTATATATATAAAACACAGTTTGTGTGTTTGTGTTTGTGTGTGTGTGTGTGTGTGTGTGTGTGTGTGTGTGTGTGTAATGTTACCGATAGACTCCTAAACGGAGAGGCTTACGTGCTTGATATTTGGCATAGACATGGCCATTGAGCCTGGGACGAACATGGTCAAAATATTTGACGATCCATATTTTTTATTCATATTTACCTCAGCGCATTTCAGCGCACGGAATCAACGGAATCAGAGCAGGTGGGCGCTGATTCGCTCAGAGCGATCACGTGATGACGCTATGACGCTATGAACGCTATGACGCTATGAACGATATGAACGCTATGAAAAAAATATCGCTATGACGCTATGAAACGCTACGACGCTATGAACGCTATGACGCTATTAACGATATGATGCTATGAACGTTATGACGCTATGACGCTATGAAAAAAAAATCGCTATGACGCTATGAAATGCTATGAACGCTATGACGCTATGAAAAAAAAAATCGCTCGCTTTGCCAAGGGGCTCGCTCCCCTCCCCACCCCCCCCCCCCCCCCCGTTCCCCTCCCCTCCCCTGCCCGGCAATGCCGGGTACTTCTGCTAGTAAGATATATACTCCTCCCACCCCGCCCCCTCCCATCTTTTAAGGGGCAAATTGTGTTTTTTAGATAAAAGTTCGGCAGGGAGGAACGTGAGCGACAGCGAGGGTCTGTCAAGTGGTTAGTCTCAGAACCAACATTTCCCCCCTTCTCTTCCTCCGGTGTTGAAGTGCCTTCAAACGGAACTCCTTTTATTACTATATTATACTCGTGGGTTGTGCTTGTATTCGCAAGCATATAAATGAGTGGATTAATAAAGAAAAATGAGTGAGCAGTATGAGCTCTTTATTTATGCACAATCCAAGCTCTGCCTCTCTTCCAGCCGAGAGAGCGAAGCTCCACTGGCAGAATTTTGTTTGTGGATTTTTGTTTAAGGACATTTATGGGATTTTTTTTCCCTGAAATAATGGCTTACATCTTTCTGAAATCGTGGTATGCCAAATTTAAACTTTCTAGTCTACCAACTAAATACTCCACATTGAGATCAGTGTGAGTCAGTGAGTCTTTTGGTCAGTGAGATGCGAATAATAATAATTAATAATAATTATTATTATTATTATAACGGCATACATCATGTAGTACAGGCGCCATCTTAGAAAAACCGAAAAACTTTGCACCTCTATATCTCCGAAACCTCTCCATGGAAAACATTGAAACATGTCTCATTTTCAAGTACTCCCTTTGGGAAATAATATATGTCAATGATTATTTCATTGGTGCCTTCATTATGATGTCATAATTTGACAAGCACAACCCTTGATCAGATCAGTATAAATTTTTTGAGGGTGACCTCGGGAGATTTGTATATTTGATACATTGGCTTGTTAATCAATGAAGTGGGACAAGGAGATATGAGTATGGTGTCTCTTGATGCGACTGTTCTGCACAATAATGTTTGTCCGTACTTAACGTCGGGCGCCACGGCTGAGAAACGCTCGGAGCTGGCTCATACTGCGGAGTGGTTCCCCGCGGGCCCTGCAGTTGGCCCAGGACCGAATGACAATCCTCCAGAGCTCGAGGAGGAAGGTCCGAGTACCATGGCGGCTGCAACCCCTACTGAAAATGCAAAGAGTTATTTTTGTGGGAATCTTCGACATTCCCATGCTCTGTGCCCCACTTAGGGAGGCGACGTGTCATACTTGTGGCAAGAGAGGACACTTCACGAAAGTTTGTCACTCGACGAAAGTGCGATGTATGACCCTCTCGGGATCCAATACTTCCCGTGCTTCCCGCTCCATGCACCCGGTAGTGGCTCCCCGCAGTCTTGCAAGCGCGGTGCTTCCATTGCTTGTGGAGGTGAAACCTGTGGATGCCCTAATTGACACGGCAGTAGCGAGAACTATGTTAGCCAAGCTCTGGTACAACGACATGGCTGGACGGTTGGCCAGACTACTCAAAGGATTTTTATGGCTTCAGCCACTCTTTGGATGCGCACGAAGGGATTGTGCATGGTTAAACTGGTTGTCAATGATGTAATGTATCCGGATGTGAAACTTATGGTTATGCCCAACTTACTCGTATGTTCCGACTTGCCTCTAGGACACGATTTTTTGCATAGACACGGCCGATTAGAGATGCAATGCGGTGGGGAGAACACCCTCTCTGTTTGTGGTTTAGCTGAAATGGCTATCGAACCGCCTCCTCTATTTCCTAGTTTGACCGACGATTGCAAGCCGATCACCGTGAAGTCCAGACGATTCTCACGCTTTGACACACAGTTTATTGCTGATGAAACTAAACGGCTGCTGCGGGAGGGGATTATAGAGCTGAGTAGCTCTCCATGGAGAGCCCAGGTGCTCGTAGTCCATACGGCTAATCATCGGAAGCGAATGGTAATTGATTATTCTCAAACCATTAATAGGTTCACACAGCTGGATGCCTATCCGCTTCCTTGGATGGATGATATGGTGCGTGACATGGCTAAATATCGTGTATTTAACACTTTGGATCTTAGAAGTGCGTATCATCAGATACGCGAATCTGACAGGCCCTACACAGGGTTCGAATTTGGACAACGACTCTATCAATTCCGGCATTCCCTTCGGAGTAACAAACGGCATAACTTGCTTTCAACATGCCATTGATGGCATTATCGCTAAGGAACAGTTGAAAGATATTTTTGTTTACATCGACAATGTGACGGTTTGTGGCCACGATCAAGAGGACAATGATGCCAACTTGCGACGTTTCTTGTGGGTAGCGCAACAGTACAACTTGACCTTCAATGAGGAAAAGTATAAATATGCGACCAAGACGATAGATCTTCTCGGGTACACAGTGACCAGGGTAGAGATAAGACCGGACGCCGAATGACTTGGACCCTTGCTCGACATGGCGGCTCCGTGTGATCGTGCTTCTTTACGCCGAGGCCTAGGCATATTTACACACTATTCCCGATGGGTGCAGAGATACTCCGAGAAGATCCGCCCTCTTGTAGACTGCAAGACTTTCCCCCTAACTATGAGTGCCAAGGCCGCCTTTCAACAGCTTAAAGAAGACATAGCAAATGCCGCCGTGACCTCAATCAACGAGAAATTACCGTTCATGGTGGAGACAGACGCATCAGATTGCGCCATCGCGGCAACGCTCACTCAGGCGGGTAAGCTGAGGGCCTTCTTCTCGCGCACTTTGTCAGATAGCGAACGAAGGCATTCGGCTATCAAGAAGGAGGCGAATGCTATAATCGTATGCATATAAAACGTTGGGGCTATCAAGAAGGAGGCAATCAGAAGATGGCGCCATTTTCTCTGAGGCAAACAGTTTCAACTTATTACCAATCAGCAATCGGTGGCTTTCATGTACGATTCTCGGCATGCTCAACAAATTAAAAATGAAAAGATATCGAGATGGTGGATTGAATTGGGAGATTATTGCTTTGAGATCATCTATCGACCGGGCTGCGATAATCTGGCAGTCGATGCGTTATCTAGACCTGTCTGTTTGGCCACCCAGGTGTGACGCGCCTGGCCCATTTTGTTCGTTGTCATAACTTGCCTTTCTCGGTGGAGGATGTCTGACCCATGTGCCGTTCGTGCCCTATGTGTGCAGAGCTAAAACCGCGTTTTGATAAACCGCCTATGGGTACTTTGATTCAGGCTGTGCGGCCCTGGGAAAGGTTGGGGATCAATTTCAAGGGCCCTCTTCCCGCATCTGGTCCGCATCGCTATATCCTCACGGTAGTCAACGAATATTCGAGATTCCCCTTTGCGTTTCCTTGTGCCGATATGTCGTCCTCTATGGTCCTCCGATGCCTGCGACAGCTGTTTCTAATGTTCGGATATCCGGCTTTCATACATCCTGACAGGGGCGCTGCTTTTATGTCACAGGAGGTTAAGACATTTCTTCTAGAACATGGCATTGCTTCTTGCCGGACTTCTCCGTATAACCCCAAAGGGAACGGGAAGGTGGAACGATTTAATGGGATTGTATGGAGGGCTGTGGCCATGGGGTTGAAGACTCGGGGGTTGGCCCCTCAACAATGGAATCTGGTATTGCCAGAAGTGGTGCATGCTATACGTTCCCTTCTCCTCACTGCCACCAACGAAACTCCGCATGACAGAATGTTCCGCTACCAAAGACATAGTGCAAATGGGCAATCTTTGCCAAGCTGGCTCTCTGAACCGGGGCCCGCTTTCTTGAAACATGCAATACGACACAGCAAGTATGATCCACTGGTTGATCGGGTGTAGGTGCTTTAAGCTAACCCAGAATATGCACAGATTCGTATGGCGGACAGCAGAGAAGTGACCGTTTCAGTGTGACGTTTCGTTTCGTTTTTCGGCGACCGTTTCGTTTCAGTGTGACGTTTCCTTTAGTTTTTCGGTGACAGTTTCGTTTCAGTATTTCAGGTACGAGCGAGGGCAATGTGGCGGAGCCTATTGGAAGTCCGATCAGGGCTGAAACGCCAACGCTTGGCACAGGAGGGCCTTCTCCATTGCTGATCCAGGCTGAAACGGCAACTCTTGGTACCGGAGTGGTTGCTCCTATCCCAATATTGCCCGACATTGCTGATGCGAGGGTTCTCGAGAATGGGTCTGGCAGTTATCACACCCGTGTCGACTGTGAAAGTCGTAGGCCAGCACGTTTGGGGTGGTAGGTTGAATTATACTCGCCCAGTGAATGCCTAATTCTTTGCTGCAATCTATATCTTGTGGTTCCATATCATAATCGATGCCAGCTTGCTGAAATTTTAATTGGAGGGAGAATGTGAAGAAATGAAGGAGAAGATCCTCGGTGTAATTCCCTCTTTAGTGGTGAGCTTCCCTATAAGAGGGACTGCTTTGGGAGTGATGGATTACTGTGCTGTTAAATGTGACAGGACTTGAGTTTGGTAAGTTGAATAATATTGCTTATGGGCTTCCTTGGGGATGTGCTCGGGGATTATGTTAGAGTACTAATGTATTGCTCATTCTTGTTGTAGATGATGTTGAGATTGATTTCAATAAAGCTCTATATCCTGAGAGAGGTTGTGGAATAAAATTCAACCACAACATCTAGTTTATAAAAGGAAACATTACTTACAAAGCCACACATATTACATCAATGCCTCCCTCTCATATTTCCATACCAAAAGAGGCATCTTTAAATCTCAAAAGCCAAAGTGATGATTTATTGTTACAATGATCAAAATAAACTGCAGGTTCATAGATATTAATCGAAATATAGCGTGATAATTTACTATTGACGAACTCGTCACAATAACAAGCAACGGATGTTCATTTTAAACAAAGAAAATGAAAATTCCACTATCCCATAGATTGCAGTAAAACCATTGCGACCCATAAATTACAGTAAAACCATTGCGGCCCATAAATTGCAGTAAAACCATTGCGGCCCATAAATTGCAGTAAAACCATTGCGCCCCATAAATTGCAGTGAAACCATTGTGACCCATAAATTGCAGTAAAATCATTGCGGCCCATCAATTGCAGTAAAACCGTTGCGGCCAATAAATTGCAGTAAAACCATTGCGCCCCATAAATTGCAGTAAAACCATTGCGGCCCATGAATTGCAGTAAAACCATTGCGACCCATGAATTGCAGTAAAACCATTGCGACCAATAAATTGCATTAAAACCATTGCGGCCCATAAATTCCAGTAAAACCATTGCAACCCATAAATTGCAGTAAAACCATTGCGGCCCATAAATTGCTGTAAACCAATTGCGACCCATAAATTGCAGTAAACCCATTGCGACCCATAAATTGCAGTGAATCCATTGTGACTCCTAAATTGCAATAAAACCATTGCGGCCCATAAATTGCAGTAAAACCATTGCGGCCAATAAATTGCAGTAAACCAATTGCGACCCATAAATTACCGTAAAACCATTGCGGCCCATAAATTGCAGTAAAACCATTGCGGCCAATAAATTGCAGTAAAACCATTGCGCCCCATAAATTGCAGTAAAACCATTGCGGCCCATAAATTGCAGTAAAACCATTGTGACCCATAAATTGCAGTAAATCCATTGTGACTCCTAAATTTCAGTAAAACCATTGTGGCCCATAAATTGCAGTAAAACCATTGCGGCCCATAAATTGCAGTAAAACCTTTACGGACCATAAATTGCAGTAAAACCATTGCAACCCATAAATTGCAGTAAAACCATTGCGGCCCATAAATTGCAGTAAACCCATTGTGACCCATAAATTGCAGTAAACCCATTGCGACCCATAAATTGCAGTAAATCCATTGTGACTCCTAAATTGCAGTAAAGCCATTGCGGTCCATAAATTGCAGTAAAACCATTGCGGCCCATAAATTGCAGTAAAACCATTGCGGCCAATAAATTGCAGTAAAATCAATTGCAACACATAAATTGCAGTAAAACCATTGCGACCAATAAATTGCATTAAAACCATTGCGGCCCATAAATTCCAGTAAAACCATTGCAACCCATAAATTGCAGTAAAACCATTGTGGCCCATAAATTGCTGTAAACCAATTGCGACCCATAAATTGCAGTAAACCCATTGCGACCCATAAATTGCAGTGAATCCATTGTGACTCCTAAATTGCAATAAAACCATTGCGGCCCATAAATTGCAGTAAAACCATTGCGGCCAATAAATTGCAGTAAACCAATTGCGACCCATAAATTACCGTAAAACCATTGCGGCCCATAAATTGCAGTAAAACCATTGCGGCCAATAAATTGCAGTAAAACCATTGCGCCCCATAAATTGCAGTAAAACCATTGCGGCCCATAAATTGCAGTAAAACCATTGCGGCCCATAAATTGCAGTAAACCCATTGCGACCCATAAATTGCAGTAAATACATTGTGACTCCTAAATTGCAGTAAAACCATTGCGGTCCATAAATTGCAGTAAAACCATTGCGGCCCATAAATTGCAGTAAAACCATTGCGGCCAATAAATTGCAGTAAAACCAATTGCAACACATAAATTGCAGTAAAACTATTGCGGCCCATAAATTGCAGTAAAACCATTGCGGCCCATAAATTGCAGTAAATCCATTGTGACTCCTAAATTGCAGTAAAACCATTGCGGCCCATAAATTGCAGTAAAACCATTGCGGCCAATAAATTGCAGTAAAACCATTGCGGCCCATAAATTGCAGTAAAACCATTGCGTCCCATAAATTGCAGTAAAACCGTTGTGACTCGGTTACAAGAATGTAATAATATTGATAATATTGTAAAATAATGTCATCAAGGAGCTCACAGGTGAATTTGATGTTCTTGGAATGCTGAGATATGCAGAATGGTGTGTGAAGTACAAGAATACTGTAATGACATAATGTTTGGAACGATTGCAAGCCAAAAAACTCCATTGTTTATCATCATTTGATCGAATATTTAAAGTTGTTATGATGTTTGCAATGTAATGATATCTTGGGAAAGGAAGCAGAAGCGAACACCAAACAACTGTGTCTGCATCTCAAGGAAGATTCCGTGAAAAAGATCAAGACTCAGTTCTTTGTTTTAATTGTATGGAAGAGGAAATTAAAACAAGGGAATGGGATCTTTGCTTTAGCCAGCGACTGTGATTGCATATTTGGCCAACAAATGCAAAACGGTAGTTTTCTTTTTTTTATTCATTTTCCTCTCCCTTCCCTTTCTTATCATACATTGCCTCTCACCCTCATTCATTGTGCCTCCTCCCAATTACTCGTACCTGGGTTATAGATGGTCTTTCACATGATGGGATGATTCCGAATGGCTCATATGTATCAACTTGAATTTGGTTATCACCGCAAGATGAAGTCTTAATATCTACAACTATGTATTAAAGTGTACTTTAACCTTTGAACCAACCAATCGTTGTGTTCAATTGGAATGAATCTTTTTTTCCTAATTTATTCGTAAAACAACCTGATTTTAATAGGTTTGGTAAACACTTTTGTGTTGAGCTTGCTATTTCTGTTGAATTCAGGTTGATGGAGTTTTATGGCGGTAATTATGGAAATCCAGGAGGACATGGAGAAGGAAGATCAACCATGATTGTGATGACCCCATGTAAAAATGGGAAAAGTCGAAAGAAAAAGATGAACAAAAAAATTATGGAAATAGCAGTGGATATTGTGGTGTTTATGACATTTTTATTCACTTTTACAGACACACAGATTCAAATTTTCTTCTTCGAAGAAATTTGCAGGACAATTCATGATGTATGTTTAGCCCACAGAGCAGGAAATAAATTGTCCGGAGTTTATTTTACTTTTAGAAATGACAATCAAATTTGCCAGAACATAATCTATTGATACAAACATTGCTTTCACTTGTTGTTGTTCTGAAGACAGGTGCTGATGATGTTGTACCTCTGGAAGAAGGGGAATTTATAGGTTGTGAAAGGCAAGTATTTGTCTCCATTGCAGATGTGCTGTTTCATTGGGAAGGTGTTGACACATCACAGGCATCTGCAGTATGAAATGTCAGAACATCAGTTTTGGGAATGTTAACTGTGCAACAAACATTGCAGAGTGCTATATAAACCTTTGACATTAATTGGGTGACGAAGGCCAAAAGGACCTGTTTGTTGCAACCCAGTCCCAAGAAATGCTGAATGCTATTGTCTTTTTTAACTTTGGCGGCAAATTTAATGATTTATAAATATCGTTTTTCGCCCTGTCTCTTGGTTTTAGAAACTAATCCAATGTTGACCTTTTTACCTCAAAATAATTGGTGGTTGAATTCAGCAAGGGGATATGAAACTCCTATTCAAATTTCAAGTCAATCAGATGAAAATTGAGGATTTTAAAAATTTGAATAAAAGTGGTTGACCTTTTGACCTTTTGATCAACACCCTCGCAAAATTACAAATTCCTGCCATAACCTTAGTTGAACATCAGGCCTGGCCAGCTGCTTCGTGAAAGACTTGAGCTGAACTTCCCCTGGCCAACCCCACAAGAACATGGGAATAATTGTGGCCGTTAAGAAGAACAAATTGGCTGACGAAGGTGATGTTCGCTAATTTACAAGCAGATGAAAGATGTCCTCGGACAAATGACAGGGTGAAAATCCGTCGGCAAAGTGACGGATAAAAATGCTTGGTTGTATTTAAAATTCAAATAAATTCAACATACAGAAACACAGTGATATCACCATTACGATGTAGTGTACTGTGACCCTGAGATGGCATCTCGCAATGTGAATCAATCCTTAAGGGCAAGCAGTCAATTCTATGCAAGCAGAGAATATATAGCATAACTGCAGACATAGTTCACCCTCGTTGGAGCTCATAATGACAGCATTATGATTCAAATAGTCTGCTCTGGCCTGAACTTCCTTATGGACTTATAGATGGTAAACCCCCTAACTATATATGGCAAGGTAAAAGAAACCGTGTCTCTTTTCAGCCATTGCTGCAGGATTTGTGAACAAGCGTCATCTGCTACATGAACACAATTCTCTTTTCCCTTGAAGTAAAACCATTTCAACACATAAATTGCAGTAAAACTATTGCAGTAAAATTGCAAACTAGTATCAAGAATGAAATAATATTGATATGATAATAATGCAAAATAATGTCACCAAATAACTCTTGCAATTGGAGGAAAACAAGACTGATGGTCTAAGAATGGCGTAGCTCGGATTAGATCTGCTGAATGGGGGATCTGCTGTCCCCCTGTCATGTGACCAGACGTTTGCGAGAGACATACATACATACACCAGACGGAGAGACAAACACTGTTCCAGATGGCATTGCCGTACAAGCTACGCCGAAAAAGATGATGAAAATCCGTTCTCAAACCAAGTAACATAGTGACATCAACATCATGATGTGCTGTACTGTGAACCCCTAGAGGTCGCAAAGCAGGAGAAATCAAATACAAAAACACAGACAAAGACAAGTGCTGGCTGGAGCTGCCAAGTGCAGAATTCCGTGGATGCCAAAATTAGTATAGTTGTATTATGTCTTTAGATGAAGTTCGATGCTACATACAGCTTGTTGACTTACATGCTGGATCAGCGAGGACCGTTTTGAGTTGTGCCAAGAGAGGATAGAATCCCTCACCACAGGCATCCCCATGAAAATCATCAAAATCCAGAGCCCAAAACATGGCTCCACCCAAGTTCTGGTTCTTGATCCAGCAAGCCTGCACACAGAAAAAAACAACACTTTTGGAACTGTACTAAAATAACAATGAAAAACATCTTTCATCGAAGGCAGTGATCTTTCATAGGAGGGCATTAGTTGGAGGACGTGAAAGATCCCACACCATGGGATTTTTCACATCCTCCAACTAATGCTAGCAGATGGAACACCCCGCTTAATGACAATCCAATGGACAGGAAACACATTGTTGTATCTCGACTGAGCTGTAAACTTTGATACTAGCTTGGTCGAGATTGCAACCTAGACTAGATACACCAGGGGTGTGTATGCATACCTCTAGGATCTAGGGCTCTCGGCTACTCATATTCAGCCAACCTTCCAAAATGCTGAAAGTTCTACCTTTACCCCTTTCCTTCTGCACGCATGTCATGCATTCTTCTTCCCTTCCCTCCACTATCTCCTCTATCCTCCCAACCTGATTTCTTTTTTATGTGAGGCTCCTTCTCAGCTCCCCTCCACCTCCACTTATCCTTCTCTCAGATTTATTCTCATAAACCCTGACATTCCTCCATTTTCCTCCTTACATTATGTTATGATGGACCATGGGGTGAACTCGAGATAAAATCCTCCACCCAGACATCACCAATTTAGCAAAGAACCAAGTAATGCTCAAGAAAACACAGTACGCATGCGCGAGGTCCGACAGTCTGGCCCTCAACGCTTCGTCTGCTTCCTTGGATACGGGTTGATGCATTGGCAGTTGAGCATATAGGAATTCAAACTCGGCAAGGATTTCTTCCCTCTTAATGCCAAAGTTGGGAATGCCAACTGGGTAGTTGGGAATGCCAAAGTCAAAACCATGCGCCAGAGCAACCTTTCCCGTGTCAGACAGCCTATAATCCGATTGGTTGAGCACCTGTTTAGATGAGTCTTTGATCAGAGAGCCAAATCGTTTCACTTTCAAACACTCGATGGTTCGTTCACGTTTCTTTTTCACAGCGACCTCTGCACGTTGATCAATCGCTGCAATATATCGACACAATCGGATCGTGTTGTACATTCTCTCATTCTCTTTCAACACGGTGTGGCGGGCACAAGGGGTAATAATTCCGCGCACCAGTGGGTGGCGCGAGCGCCCAGGCGGGGACCGATGGTACATGCCCCGCCCTTCGACCGATCGGCCACGCCCGGGGATTAGGCGTGGCCTCGGCACATATATGCGGGCTCTAAGCTCGAGCCCGCCCAGTGCTGCAGTTCGAGCTTTCGTAATAAAGACTCTTTTGGTTTTATCAAACGCGTTGTGGCCTACCTCTTTGGCAAGCAAGTTGTGTGCGCAGCACCATACTTCACTGTGGCCCCCAGCCCGCCGTCGGACGTGGAGGCGGCCACGAGGGACGCTGTAGCATCTGCCTCGGGATCCACGACGGCGGCACCGTAACTCGACCGCGTGTCGCAAGCCGTGACACCCCCCAGCCCCACCGGCCCACTACCCCCCAGCCCTGCACCCATCGCCAGGGGGCGTTTCGGCCGGGTCATCCGGCTTCCCCGCAAACTCACCCTTCAGGTGCGCGGGAATTCTGGGGGGGGCGCGTGTGGCGGGCACAAGGGGTAATAAATCCGTGCACCAGTGGGTGGCGCGAGCGCCCAGGCGGGGACCGATGGTACATGCCCCGCCCTTTGACCGATCGGCCACGCCCGGGGACTAGGCGTGGCCTCGGCACATATATGCGGGCTCTAAGCTCGAGCCCGCCCAGTGCTGCAGTTCGAGCTTTCATAATAAAGACTCTTTTGGTTTTATCAAACGCGTTGTGGCCTACCTCTTTGGCAAGCAAGTTGTGTGCGCAGCACCACACTTCAACGGAAAGATTAAACGTATTTCCACAACCGCTGTCCAGGGTAATGATGCAAATGGTGCGTCATCGCTGACAACTCCGCTCCAGCCAATCGGAGCCCGGGACAGTGGTGACTGGGTCAACCAATGGGCGTTCAGAACACCAATGACGTCATGACTGAATAACCAATCGGTGTCGTGGTGTAATGTCTGTTATAAAGATGCGGACATGCAGAGAGCATCAAACACCATTTTTATTCCAGGCAACGGCAACGCATGCCTCACTCGGCCCCGCCCACAGCCGCCTCTCTCGGCCCCGCCCACAGCGGCCTCACTCAGCCCCGCCCACAAATACACTATTTCTCATCTCTTCCGGTCTCTTTGCTGTGAATCGCCTTGAAGAGTGCAGCACAAAAAGCTTCGGTGTTATTGTCATTATATCGTGTTTGTTTTCCTGTATATTAAAGTTGTGCAGTACCAAACGTCTGTTTATGTTATATGTGTTCGCTCTTATACGACCCTCGACTATGTATACAAAAAACTGTGCTCTGCCATTTTCACACAGAAACCACATGCTTGAAGATGTATGAGTGGTATAACGAATCTATTTTACACCTGTTACCCCCGAATCACATCCCCACAACTATATTATCTTTGCATAAACCGAAGATGGTTTACAAAGCTCAACGTTTGAAATTAGTTTTTCTGTTTGCAGTCTGACACTCACCTTCTCAGTGACACTCTGTTGGTCATCGTATCCTACCCATTGGTTGCCGCTGTAGGCATATGGGGCTTTCTCACCATCAATACGAACCCTGGTCCCACCAAAAGCAAGAAATTGGCAAATCTGTGGGAAACATAGAGGGCATTTAAAAAAGGCACTCATCAAGACATATGTCGTGGACATGTAACTTTTTTGCCAAAACCAAAAGAATGATGACACAATGGGCAAAGTAATGTAAGGCATGCATTTTAAATGTACCAATTGGCTCCAAGGGGCTGATATCACAGGCAACACATCGCTTCAGTTGGTGTTTGACCTCATGAACAAACTAGAGCAATGCGACTGTCACTAATATGCCTCCGCATAATCCCACAACGGGTAGATGCCCTCGTTCACTGCCCGAAAAATAAAGTTTGATTGAAATCCCTTCAGCTGTCTTCAAGTATCACATTTTCATCAGCCATGACAGGTTTCACATCGATCGGTGAAGCTGTTTCAGAGAAGGTATTTTTAAAAATAGGCATAAAAATAGTGCTGATGTCATGCTTTAATTTCATCAACACATACTGACCTTTAGATGATCTTTAAAAATGTTTTATATTATGCATTACCTAATGTGAATGTTTTGTTACCTCCGCCACCAAAGGTGAAAAGAGGATACAGTATGTTTACACCTCTGTCTGTCTGTCTGTTTGTCTGTGAGCAGGATATCTCAAAAAGTTGTGGACAAATTCGGGCGAAACTTGGTCGACAGATTGTGTGTGCGACAAGGATGAATTGATTCGATGTTTGAAGATCCGGATCCAGATCAGAGATTTTGAAATTTTCGAAGTGATCCTTCACCATTGAGAGATAGGGCCAAAAAAACCGATATGTAGCATGATATTTCAAAAGAATGTAGACGGATTATGACAAAACGTGGTGGATGAGTTGGGAATGTGGCAAGGGCAAGGCGATTGGATTTTGGTTCAGGTCCGAATGCAAATCCGGCCTATCAGTGGATACAAAATGTAACCTGTTCAGCCTGGTGGAGGTATGCTCTCCACCGAGTGCCCTCCTCGTTTGAATGTGAGGTTAATTGAAACCTTTATTCTCTAGCAGTGTTCTAGTGTACACGGCTCCTTTCCCATTCTATCTCCAGGTGTTGTATGACGTCATCGCCTGGCACGGCTCCGAAGCCCTGTGCTGAAGGGGGCCCGGCGATGACGTGCACAGAAAAGCAGTCCTCAGTCTCTATTTGTTTGTTTGCTTTCTTGTTTGTTTGTTTGTTTGTCTGGGCGATATCTCAGCAATCCTTTGAGCAAGGAAGCTGATATTTGGGCACAACAGTGACCAAGTGATTTGGCCGTAAAGGGTATTTTTGATTTATTGATTAATCAATTAATCGATTCCATTTTTAAATTTTTTTATTAATTACTTGATTAATTTTCAAAAAGTTACAGATTCAGATGAAGCAGTGGTGGTTTAGTTATGCTATTAGCCAATTCATTAAGAAATTAATTATTTTACGATTATTATTTATTTATTTTAATTATGCAATTAATCAATCAATTTTTGTACCCTCCCATTTCCTTCTCCATGTGTTGCACTGCGGTATCTGCGGACACCGAAGATGCCCCGGCGATGTTGCATGCTGGAGAATATGATATTTATCTATTTGTTATGGGGCGGTGTACTTTGAATGTAGCTCCTCTTGTCTTGTTTTATAACCGTTTACATCATTAATCACCACAAAATAACTCCTCTATCTGATTCAGAAAATATATTTTAACATCAAGTGGAATAATAACTTTCTTAGTTATTACCCCAAACACATGAAGTGAAAAGCAGAGAGGGTTAAGCAATTTGGTTCAGGTCCATTCCTCCATCTGTCCATTAACATTTTTTCGTTTTTTTCCTCCTCCTCTGACGGATCGTTTTGAAACTCGGACATGATCATTTATGACGTCGATTCACAAATGCTAACAAGGCCTTTCTGTTCATTTCCATCCAAGTGGGGAGATAATTAGCGAATTAACTTAAAATGTAATCTATGTTTGTATGTCCATCACATATCGCGAGATCTCAGAGATTCCATCATCTTACGGGAATGTGGATTCAATAAAAAAAAGTTGTTTTGTCGGTAATTTATTTTAAACCTCTTAACTTAACATCTTAATTTAATTTGATATTAATCATCATTTAATTTAACCTCTTCATGTCATTAATGTCCTCTTGCTTTGAAGAACGGGAAAGAAAGGGTGAGGGGAGGACAGAGAGATGGGGTCAGGGGTGGGGGGTGGGGGGAGGGCAGAGAGGGGAGAGTCCTTTCAGTCCTTTAGTCCCTTTTAGTCATTTTACCCTCTTAGTTCTTTAAATACCCTTTCAACACTTTACACCATTTAGACCGCTTAAGACCTTATAGACCCCATAGATCCTTTAGACCCCAATCACAATTGAAATTAACCCTTTGGACCTTTAGACCTCAAAGACCTTTGGACTATTAGATTAGACCCCTTAATACCATTAAGACCCATTTAGACACCTTCAGCACTTTACATCCTCGAGACCGTTTGACTGCTTAGAGCCCTTGACCCTTTAAAACCCTGAGAACTGTTTAGACCTTTTAAGACACTTTAGACATTTACAGTATATACTTTAGACCTTTTAGACCCAAACTACTTTTGGAATGTACCCTTTCGACCATTGGATCCCTTGGACTCAATGGACCTTTAGACCCTAATGACCCACTTAAAACCCCTGTAGACCCTTTACACCTGTAGACCCTTTTGACCTTTAGACCTTTTAACACCCTTTCAACACTTATGCCATTTTATACCCCTTAAGAACCTCACACCTTATAGACCTCTGAGACCCCTTTATACCTTTTAAACCCTAAGCACTATTGCAACATACCCTTTAGATCCCATAGACTCCTTTAGACCCTTTAAAACCTGAGACCTTTGAGATACTTTTTTAGAACTTTTAAGATCATTCAGACCCTTTAGACATTTACATCCTTCAAGACCCGCTACACCCCAACTACTCTTGGAACATAACCTTTTGACCTTTAGACCGCTATGACTTACTTCCCAGATATTTAGATCCCTTTTGACCCTTCAGCCCGTATAAACCCCTTACACCTGTAGATCCTTTCCCTCCCCTCCACTCCATATTCCCTTCCTTACCTCCCTCCCTCCCTATCGTCCCCCCCCCCCATCCTTCACCCTCCTCCTCCTCTCTCCCCTGCCCTCCCCCCCCCGAACTCCACCTTCCCTTCCCCTTCGCTCCCCTCCTACCTCTCCCCCGCCCTCTCTTAATATTCCCGTCATTAAGCGACTCACGTTTCCTGGCAATGCCGGGTACCTTTGCTCGTCTTAAATAAATGGGATATTCATTTTGAATAAGATCTTGACAAATTAAATATAAAGCTTGAGTTCATACAATTTCTAAGAAAAGTTTATATAAAATTACATATGAAGTTCATAGAAAATTTTCAAAGGTATCTTTAGTGTAAGGTTATTTTTCTTGTATGTAAGAAAATAATTTTTTAAATGTTTATGGTATAACAGAGGTTCCCAAACCCAGGATCTCGACACAAACTTGAAAAGCCTCCTCAAAATCATGGTTTACGCGGGGGGGGGGGGGGGGGGGGGATGTTTCGACCATTTTTATCATAGGTCCCGGTACCATTTATGTCGCGAGACGAATGTAGTTTAAAATTTTCCTTGTCGTGGACAAAAAAGTTTGGGAACCACTGTGGTATAATGTTGACAGTAGATTTTAATACGACTGCCTTCAATTTAAAATCACAACCTCTGGAGAATGCCATAATTCACCGTACAAGCTCTTAGTATTTACTATAGTTAGACTTTTTTAGACTATAGTTATTAGTTATATAGACTATAGACTATAGTTAGGTTAGATTAGACTATACTATAGTATCATGCTGCATAGGCCGGACATTACACTGAGCGACATCCCATCTTTGGGGGGACATTGCACCAGATTTGTAAAATATCCCATGATATCTACTGTGTGCTAGTGTGCTGTGCTGTGCTGTGCTATAGTGTGCTATAGTGTGCTACTGTGTGCTAGTGTGCTGTACTGTGCTGTGCTATAGTGTGCTACTGTGTGTTAGTGTGTGCTAGTGTGCTACTGTGTGCTACTGTGCTGTGGTGCTGTACTGTGCTATAGTGTGCTGTACTGTGCTATAGTGTGCTGTACTGTGCTGTAATGTGCTGTGCTGTTCTGTAGTGTGCTGTTCTATAGTGTGTTGTAATGTGCTGTTCTGTCCTGTAGGCCTACTGTAGTGTGCTGTTCTGTAGTGTGCTGTAATGTGCTGTACTGTTCTGTAGTGTGCTGTAATGTGCTGTACTGTTCTGTACTGTGCTGTTCTATAGTGTGGTATGTGGGCCCCGCAATTTTTTTTTAATCGGGCCCCTTAACATGTAAGGCCGGCCCATGTTCTAAAGCCCTTAAAAGACCCAAAAAGGTTTATTTTCTAGTTTTTGCCCTTTTTTTAGGTGGTTTTAGAGCAAAAAACTGATTTTTTGGGGGGGTCTTTTAATCGTAAAAATTAACGTTAACGGTTTATCGATAACTTTCGTTACATTTTAAACGAATTAACTGATTAGCGGTTATTGAAGTTAACTGTTTGGTTAACGGATTAACGGTTAACAAAGTTAACTTTTTGATTAACTGTGCCCACCTTTGCTAATAAGTGATTCTCTATGTATGAAGAAATAATAAATCCGATGCTCAAACATGAGGAAAAGGTATTTCATCTTTGGCGAAGAAAAGAAAGACTGTAAAAAAAAAAAGTTTGCGTGCAGTTCAAAGAAAATAGAAATGTAAAAATAAGACAAGGAATATGTCTTTTATACCAGGACACATGCGGACGTTTTCATGTACTTCCATGGCTGTGTCATACCTCATAATAGGCCAATGAGCCACTTTGTCCAGTGATAGGCCCTGCACTGCCTGCACCATAGGCCGGTGCACTCAGACCTGTTTGGGTAGTGCTCAATGTGAATGTGCGACCATATCCGGGTATAGCAACGACGAGCTTCTGTGATGGGGCTCCCTTGCTCTGCCAGTAAGCGATGATATCTCTCTGTGAGGATCATGAGAAAAAACACAAACTCAAAGTTAAACTCTAAGTTATACTCAAAGTTATACTCTCAACTGTCTTTTTACTTTAAAAGCAGAGACGCAGATTAAACAGTTTATACAAACAAGATGTTAACCTTAAGATTACATTAAGCAAACATCAAGAATAAGATTAACAGATTAAGCAGACTCAGCAGATTAAGACAAAGAAAATTATTATTATTATTATTATTATTATTATTATTACGAGCAGGGACCCGAGGAACCTCCATGGTAAAAGCCCCTGTCTGAGGTAAAAGCCCCCCCCCCCTCCCCTTCCCACGCCTCCTGCCCCCAAGCCCTCTCCCTCCCACACTTCTCCCTGCTCTCAAATGTTGTGGTTGTGTGCTTCCCCTTCTCTCCCCATCTTGTCTTCCGCTCCCTCTTTTTGTATATTTTGTTTGTCTGGTTGATTTGTTTGTGAAATAAATGTTAGCTCTTTCACGAGCCTCGATTCAGTATACAAAAAAAAAAAATGCTACATAGCTATGTGGGCAGTGTATAGGCAACAGACCGCTGTATTGGTTGCTCCAGAAAAAAAACCCCGGGTTTGACGGGTTGTTCCACCATTCGCATTGACCGACTCAGCTGGTAGCGAAAGTTAACTTGTTTTTCAGCGAATTGACCAGATAGGAATAGTTCAGGATTTTGATGCTTCCAAGACGGACTTTTCTTCCTTCTTTTCCAGCACAACAGTGACGGGTGCACAGCCTCGAGTTGTGGGTCGGACCCAAGTCATTGGGCCACCATACTCTCCTTATCCACTGCAGCCGCTTGCTGGTATTGACAGGAACATAGTCGGAGAAATGGCAGGATCTACCATCCACGGACATGTCTCATGTTTCCGATATTTTCACGAGTCAATTTGCATCCAGGAACACGGCAATTACGGTTAACCATTTTGGAATTGTCCTCAGTTTGACTGTTTCGTTTGAATGCTGAAAATGGTGTTAAAAAGACTTTTTGCTTTTGCCTCAGCAACACCGTGTTCAAAGTGCCCCGATCAGCGGAAGTCAATGAAAACAAATATACAGCGCATGCGCAGTATGCATTGATGGACTTTCCCAAGAAATTCCGTGAACTGAAAGGCAACGGTGAGTGTCAAGATATTTTGATTTGGAAGTGCAGCCAGTGGAATGAAGATTATTTCTGAAGAACACTGTAGACCTGGGTCCATCATTTCATATTGGAGTTAAAAGGAGCCAGCACAGAGTGGATATACCTTTATGGTTCAACCATCAGCTGGAAAGGTTATAGCAACAGTGTGTAGGGACTTTAATAAATGAACTTTCTTGGATGATGCAAAACCATGAATCTGCAGTCGTTATGATTTGTAACACAATGTGAGAGAAGCTATTGTAATTCGCAGGTGATAGCCAGGTATGCTTTCTCAGAGCATGCCTTATTACGAAAGCAGACGGACATTGGGAAGTTCGGAATCATCCCTCAGTGAGGTCTAGACATGCCCGTTAGTGATTTTTAACAACTTAAATCACTTAGACGTATCTCGCTGGCATTGCATTTATGAATGATGAAGACGCCAAACATGTGTCGCAAAACAGCTGGGTACCCATCCCAAGGTTTCCATACACATGGCATTAAGGTACTACCGCATCGATGGAACAAGTGTGATGATCTGGCATTGTTGAGTTGCAATATCAACCTGAAGAAACAGGTGAAGTTTCTTTAACATCCTTGTACCAGACTCGATGGCATAATGGTTAGACTGGCAGTAGTTCTCGACTCGTTTCAGTCCACGGACCACCAGGCCAATCAAAATTTTTTTCGTGAACCACCTCGGACTGAGTTTTAAAACGGCTTATGAACACGGCTGAAAATAGCCGGACGGCGGCACCTGCTCACGTCATGTGACTTTGGACAATGTTCCTGTGGACCACCAAAAATGTCACCATGGAACACCAGTTGAGAACCACTAGGTTAGAGCATCCACTCATGAGTTGTTGTTGTATAGCCCCAGACAGTTCTCCAGCACAGACACAGCCGATTGAACCTCCAGGAACGACCCAGAGATCCCCCACATCTAGGATGGTGTACCCCCACGTTCGAGAGAGAGAGAGAGAGAGAGAGAGAGAGAGAGAGAGAGAGAGAGAGAGAGAGAGAGAGAGAGAGAGAGAGAGAGAAAGAAAGAAAGAGAGAGAGACAGAGAAAAAAAAAAAAGAGAGAAAAAAAGCGGGAGAGAGAGAGAAAAAAGAAAGAAAAAGAGCTGGTCCACTGAGACCGATCGGCATTCTGACCTTGACCGTGCTGCCCTGACGAATCTGGGCAGCAGGGAAGAATGGGGAAAGATTTGGCCCCTGACTTGCGTTGGGGGGGTACAACCACCATGAATAGGTATCCCCCGATAGTCCACTCATGACTCTGTGAGAATGGTGGTTCAAACCCCAGCCAAGTCATACAAATTATATTTTTAAATAGTATGTGCTGCTTTCTTGCTTGACGCTCAGCATGCAAAAGGATAGAGCGTGGACAAACAACACTGGGAAGGCAATGTTAAACCACTCAGTATAACATAAAAACAAGTATGGTACATCAAAAAAAATGCTGTTCACGAGATTTGCCAAGGTTTGGACAGGAATTGCTTGCCATGCAGTGACAATAGCCTGCTGCAATTCATGCACAGAGGACGGCTGCTGGTCCACGGTGGTCGATTTGACGCGTTAATTCTGCCCACAAGTTCTCTATCGGATTCATATCCGGGGACATGGCAGGCCACTCCATATGCTCTACACCACGGTCAGCAAGAAAGTGTTGGATCATGCGAGCACGATGAGGCCGTGCATTGTCATCTTGGAAGACAAAGTTTCCGCGAAAGGCTGCACGAGCAAATGGAAGCAATGTTTCTTCCAGAATGGCCCTGTACTTGAACTGGTTCTGGTTTCCATTCCGAACAACCAGGTCAGTTTTGCCCCCTGCATGAAAAGCAGCCCAAACGGTCACCCCACCACCTCCAGCTTGGACTCTTGGCACTATACAATCTTTGTTGTAGGCTTCATGCACTTGTCTGCGCACTCGGACGTGGCCATCTTGACGATAGACCAGAAATCTCGACTCGTCATTGAGGATCACGTGATTCCAGTGTCCTGGCTGCCATTGACGGTGCTCTCTGGCCCACTGCAATCGGCGCTGGCGGTGTTGTCTGGTCAGGCGTGGCTTTCTCAGGGGACACCTGGCACGATAGCCTGCTCGAACCAGTCGTTGGTTGACTAGCCTTCTGGATACAGGTACATTTGTCAGTTGCTGCCACTCAGCCCTAACCCGATTAGCTGACTTGGTACGGCCATTGCGGACTAACCGGTGCAGCTGGCGATCATCCCTCCTTGTGGTTCTGCGGGGACGTCCTGGCCTCGGTATTGGAGTAGGGACACCCCTCTGAGCATTTCGTTTCAGGATCTTTGACACCTGACCTTGAGTGATGCCATACTGCCAAGCAATAGCACGCTCTTTCATGCCGTAATTTCGTAAAGCCACCACTCCATGACAAACAGCATTGTCGAGTTGACGGACCATCTCCAGAGGAAGCGGCAATAACTTTTGGAGACGTGCAGCAGTTGTTTTCCACTCATACAGAACGCAACAACCCTTGTATACCCGACTGTGAAGCCAATCGTCAAATGCACCTGTCCGTACATTTTGCCACGCCACCTGTGATATAATCCTGTTGTTGACTTCTTGCTGCGACAAACAATCAGTGACATGGTTCTTTTAACAAATAAATCACCAAAGTGTAAAAGAAACTCACCAGATTGATATACTGTGCTAAGAAAGTAAACCCAAGTCAAGAAAAAAAATATATTCCATATTAAATGCCAAGTCTATATATATATATATATATATATATATGTATATTATTTTTCAGTGTATTTTACATTTTTACATGTTTATTAAAATCGCACTTTCATACCACATTTAATGTGGTGCCTGCAGATGGGTAAAGAGAACTATGATGGCTTGTTCTGGTTAAGGTTTCATACAAATCATAGGCCATGACTGCAATGAAGTCCAGGTATCTGAAAAACAAAACATTTCCAGGTAATTATGAAGTCAGGCCATAATTATCAAAGAACTAATTACGAAACATCAGTCGAATAACAAGGCAAAGGTTTCTTCATTAAAAATTATTTAAATCCTTCTTTTTGGGGCTTCAAGACAGCTGTTCACCGCTATCTCGTGTCATCCCCCATCAACATCCATGATCTTTTCTACCCCTATTCATCCCACCCCCAAGTCCACCCCTTTCGAGTTTCCACTTTTTCCTTTCTACTTCTGTGACCGAGATCATCTTGCTCACCCCACTCCCCATGCCCTCATCCTTCCCCACGTCCGTTGTTCGTCGGTTCGTTGTTGTCGTTGTCGTCTCCCTCCATTTTGTTCATCAATCCTGCTGTTGTTGTGGCATTCCCATACCCTCCCCCACACAAGACTCCCCTCTCCTCCACTGTTCTTTTCGACCTCTTTCGTACTGATCTGTTCTCTTCTATCCACTCCATGAGCCTCGACTCTGCATACAAATACTAGAACGGCACTCGGTAGAGCGTATACCTCCGCCAGGCTGCACAGTTTACGTTTTGTATCCCACTGATAGGCCGGATCTGGATTCGGACCTGAACCAAAATCTAATCGGCTTGTTCTTGTCACCGAACCAAATCATCCATAAAGTTTATTCATAACTCGTCCATAACTTATTTAAATATGTTATATATCGCTTTTCGCCCGACCTCTCAATGGTGAAGAATCACTTAAGAATTAAATAATTCTCATATCCGAATCCATATTCAGATCTTCACCAAAATCAAATCGATTTGTCCTTGTCAGACGCCTAACCCGTCCTCCAAGTTTCGTCCAAATCCATCCATAACTTTTTGAGATATCTTGCTATGTATCATTTTTCGCCCGATTTTGCAATGGTGTAGAATCACTTATAAAATTCTAGTATCCGGATCCGCATCCGGATCTTCACCAAAATCTAAACATTTCGTCCTTGTCACATACGCTACATCTCTGCTAAATTTCGTCTGAATCGGTCCACAACGTTTTGAGATATCATTTTGAGATGTCACAACGTTTTGAGACAGAAGCCAATCAGTTCAATCTTGATTTCATCAAACCACAGAATCTTGTTTCTCACAGTCTGAGAGTCCTTTAGGTGATTTTTTTGCAAACTCCAAGCGGGCTTTCATGTGTCTTTCACTGAGGAGGCCTCTGCCATAAAGCCCAGATCGGTGGGGGTGTTGCAGTGATGGTTGTCCTTCTGGAAGTTTCTCCCATCTCCACACAGGATCTCTGGAGCTCAGCCAGAGTGACCATCGGGTTCTTGGTCACCTCTCTTACCAAGGCCCTTCTCCCCCGATTGCTCAGTTTGGCCGGGCGGCCAGCTCAAGGAAGAGTCCTGGTTGTTCCAAACTTCTTCCATTTAAGAATTATGGAGGCCACTGTGCCCTTGGGAACGTTCGATGCAGCAGAAATTTTTTGTAGGCTTCCCCAGATCTGTGCCTCGACACAATCCTGTCTCTGAGCTCCGCAGGCAGTTCCTTCGACCTCATGGCTTGGTTTTTGCTCTGATATGCATTGTCAGCTGTGAGACCTTATATAGACAGGTGTGTGCCTTCCAAATCATGTCCAATCAATTGAATTTACCACAGGTGGACTCCAATCAAGGTGTAGAAACATCTCAAAGATGATCAAGAGAAATGGGAGGCACCTGAGCTAAATTTTAAGTGTCATAGCAAAGGGTATGAATACTTATGTCAATGTGATATTTCAGTTTTTCTTTTTAATAAATTTGCAAAACTTTCTAAAATCCTATTTTCTCTTTGTCATTGTGGGGTATTGAGTGTGGATTGATGAGGGAAAACATGAATTTAAACGATTTCAGCATAAGGCTGCAACATAACAAAATGTGAAACAAGTGAAGGGGTCTGAATACTTTCTGAATGCACTGTATATATATACACCTGCTGGCATATATCCAAGGCCGTTCCAAATAACAAAACTAACGATAATAGTATAATATTAATGTTATTACAAAGCAATATTAATACTAATAAAAAACGGAGGCCTGCAACCAAGCAGCAACAGAATTGAAGCAGGTTATCTGCTCCAATTTGCTCTGTGGAGATGCTGACGAAACTCACAGCTTTCGTTTCTATCGTACCAAGAAGTACCGGGAAGGAGGCAGTGGATCAGGCCTAACTTGGGGAGCCATAGTGTAGACTCTACAAGGGTTTTACAGATGAACACCTTGTATATATCACCAAGGGAATTTCAATTTCACCATTTTGATAAAATATCCAGAATTGCAACCTTTCACCTTTATAAGTGTCCAGCCAATGCAGCATCATAAAAGGGCTCTTTGTTCTTGTTTGTAGAGATGGTGATATTTTTGACAAGACCATCCCTCCTCCATATTGTAAATACATGTCCCTCTCAAACCAACTCTATATTCTCTCGCCACAACCCCCAAACTCACCACCACTGCGGCTTCTATTTCCTCCCGACATCTTTTCATTTAGGCACCACTCAAGTCGATGTTCACACCCCCCTTACCCTCCTTTTTCCTAATTTTCCCTCTCACTGTCCTTTTTTATTTTTGAGAGCCCCCCTGCTGCCCCCCCCCAAGTATGCATGTATATGTAATACATATACATTATGACCGCTACCCCAACATTTACTTTACTGTTAGAACACATGTGCTTACGCAAGCCCCTAAAACTACACCACCCTAAACAACCACTCGACAGCTTTAATCATCAATTTGTTTGGCACATACAATCACGTGAAAAAGTAAGTACACCCCATGTAAAGTTTTGACTTTTTCAACATATTTCAACATACAGCTATTTGATCTTCATTTCAACAATATTGATAGATAAAGGTGATATAATATAACAAATATCATGAAACATTTACATTTTGTAGTCCATTGTATAATTTAAATAAACATAAATGCAAATTTCGCATGTGGAAAAAGTAAGTACACCCCTACATTTATCACGACTTCAAATACCTAAAATTAGAATCAGGTGCACCAGATCAGGTGCAAATGATTAGAACATCGTTAGAGAGGATCTTGGAGGAACCTGTCTTATTTAAACCTCAAACATTTAGTTTGGTTTGCTCTTTGTTCTTGAAGTGTGCGGCGTCACCATGCCTAGATCAAAAGAGCTCTCGGAGGCCTTCAGAAAGAAGGTTATAGATGCCTACGAGTCTGGGAAGGGATTTAAAAAGATCTCCAAACAATTTGAAATCAATCATTCGACTGTCCGGAAGATCATCTACAAGTGGAGAAGATTCCAAACAACTGCCAACTTGTTCAGGCCAGGCCGCCCCAGCAAGTTCAGCCCGAGAGCAGACCGCAAGATGCTGAAAGAAGTATCTAAGAACCCCAGAATGTCATCACGGGACCTACAGGTAGCTCTTGCCACTGTTGATGTCAAAGTGCATGAGTCTACCATTAGAAAGAGGCTGCACAAATTTGATCTACATGGGAGGTGTGCCATGAGGAAACCTTTGCTGTCCAGAAAGAACATCAGGGCAAGACTAAAGTTTGCCAATGAACACCTAGGCAAAGACCAGCACTTCTGGAACAATGTGCTCTGGACAGATGCGTCAAAGGTAGAGCTATTTGGCCACAGTACCAGAAGACATGTTTGGCGAAAACCAAAGACAGCATTTGACCACAAGAACCTGATACCAACTGTAAAGCATGGTGGTGGAAATATTATGGTTTGGGGCAGCTTTGCTGCATCAGGGCCTGGGCAGCTCACCATCATAGAATCCACTATGAATTCTTCATTGTACCAGAGGGTGCTTGAGGATAATGTGAGGCCATCTGTCGGAAGGTTGAAGCTCAACCGAAGGTGGACCTTGCAACATGACAATGACCCTAAACATACCAGTAAATCCACCAAGGAATGGCTGAAAAGAAAGAAATGGAGGGTTCTGGAATGGCCAAGTAAAAGCCCGGATCTAAATTCCATCGAGATGTTGCGGGGGGATTTGAAACGAGCTGTGCATGCATGAAACCCCTCAAACATCGCACAGCTGAAAGAATTCTGCATGGAGGAGTGGGCAAAAATTTCTCCCAGTCGATGTCAGAGACTGGTGGACAATTATAAGAAATGCCTACTTGAGGTTGTTTCTGCCAAAGGGGGCAATACCACCTATTAGAGCCAAGGGTGTACTTACTTTTTCCACATGCGAAATTTGCATTTATGTTTATTTAAATTATACAATGGACTACAAAATGTAAAGGTTTCATGATATTTGTTATATTATATCACCTTAATCTGTCAATATTGTTGAAATGAAGATCAAATAGCTGTATGTTGAAATATGTTGAAAAAGTCAAAACTTTACATGGGGTGTACTTACTTTTTCACGTGACTGTACATTTAAAATACACATTATACCTTTGTACCTCTTTGATCAGATGACACTTTGCAGGTGGAGGGCTTACCCATGAATCAGGTCCACTTCATAGGCACGATCAATGTTGCGTGGTGCAGCAGCACCAGCAATCGTGAGTAATAATCGTGATTTTCCTGCCTGGATACTTTCTTCATCAAAAGATTGTCGCAGAGTCTGTGACAAAGACACGTTGGGATGTTGAGGAAGGGATGTGATGCATCTCAAAATAAGTCTCAAAATGGTAACTAATATAAGTGCCCACAGAAAGTCTGCACCCCCTTTCAAAAATTTCACCTTTTGTTACCTTATAGCCTGGAATTAAAATGCTTTAAATGAGACTTTTTCCACCTTTATTTACACATCGGAACCCACAACTTCCAAGTGAAAAACAAATTCTACAAATTTCAGAAAATTAATTAAAAATACAAAACTAGAATATCTTGGTTGGATAAGTGTCCATCCCCCTTATAATAGCAATTGAAAATTAGCACAGGTGTAACGAATCACCTTCAAAATCGAACACCAAGTTAATTGGCCTCCACCTGTGTTAAACTGTAGTGATTCTGATTATTTCCGAATAAAATCAGCTCTTCCTGTCGGTTTCCTCTGCTGGGCAGTTAATGTCACAGCAAAGATTCAACCATGAGCACCAATGAGCTTTCAAAAAACCTCTGGGATAAAGTTGTGGAAAGGCACAGATCAGGGGATGGGAATAAAAATATTTCAAATGCCTTAAATATCCCTTGGAGCACAGTCAAGACGATCATTAAGACGTGGAGGGCATATGGTACCACCAAGACCCTGCCTAGATCAGGTCGAAAATCGATGACAAAGCAAGGAGGAGACTGATAAGAGGCCAGTGGCAATTTTGAAAGAGCTATAGGTCTTTATGGCAAAGACTGGTCACTGTGGGCATGTGACAACAATATCCCAAGCACTCCACAAGCCTGGCCGATACGGTAGGGTGGCAAGAAGGAAGCCATTACTCAAAAAAGCTCACCTTGAGTCCTGTTTGAGGTATTCAAAAAAGCACTCCTGAGATTCTGAAGCCATGTGGCAAAACGTTTTTTTATCTGACGAAACTAAGATGGAACTGTTTGGCCTAAATGCAAAACGTTACGTTTGGTGCAAACCCAACACAGCATATCACCCAAAGAACACCATCCCTACGGTGAAGCATCGTGGTTGTAGCATCATGTTATGGGGATGTTTCTCATCAGCAGGGACTTGTAAGGATAGAAGAGAAAATGAATGAAGAAAACCTGGTGCCCTCTGCAAGAAAGCTGAAATTGGGATGGAAGTTCACCTTTCAGCATGACAACGACCCGAAGCACAAAGCCAAAGCTACACTGGAGTGGCTAAGTAACAAAAATATAAATGTCCTGGAGTGGTCCAGTCGGAGCACCGACCTAAATCCAATCTCAAATCTGTGGCATGACTTGAAGATTGCTGTCCATCAAAACTCCCCATGCAACTTGACTGAGCTTGAACAGTTTTGTCCAGAGGAATGGGCAAATATTGCCCAATCAAGGTGTGCAAAGTTGGTAGAGACCGATCCCAACAGACTCACAGCTGTAATTGCTGCCAAAGGTGCTTCCACCAATTATTAACTCAGGGGGGTGGACACTTATCCAACCAAGATATTCTAGTTTTGTATTTTTGATAAATTTTCTGAAATATGTAGAATTTATTTTTCACTTGGAAGTTGTGAGTTACGATGTGTAAATAAAGGTGGAAAAAGTCTAATTTATTGCATTTTAATTCCAGGCTATAAGGTAACAAAAGGTGAAAATTTGAAAGGGGGTGTACACTTTCTATAGGCACTGTATATATGTACTGTATATGGCTTTGTTAAAAATAGTTTCCAAAACATGGCATGTTCTCGGATGCAGTAATCTCTCCTGCCGATGCATCAGAACAATATTTCAGTCTAAAAATGTCGGTAATCAAACAGAAATTTGACAGCTCAATGTCAAGTACAGTCTGAACTACCCTGCGGCCTAATACGAGCAAACACAGTAGTAGTATCGAAATAATGATGTCAATATTACAGTTGATATGATAAAAAGAACATCATCACAGGATCTCCAGGCACACCTTCAACAGGATCGTAAACCTCTGTTTGTCTTCAGGTGGACTCCCCCGATCTCCCGGATACTCCCAGGCCAGATCCAGTCCATCAAACCCATACATCCGGCAGAAAGACACCGCAGACCGACTGAATGTGTCCATGTTTGTTTGGCTGGAGACCACCCTCGAAAACCTGGAGAACAAGGAAGTCAAACTCATTCATAGAAATACAACCTTTCCACAACAGAGTAATTCAGCAACTTCTGCACCATTACACCTTGTAGCAGGCACTCCACCCTCAGGGCGTGGGTACCCTTTAGGCCCACCCTCGGTGGAAAATGTGCTGTGGCACATTCTTGGAAATGCACTTTGTAATTGTCATTTTTGAAAGAAATTTTATGATCACAACATATCATCCTCCACATCATAATTTTGAGAAGGTTCCATTATATTATGAAGAAGATGAAGGAAGATGATTTGTAATACCGGCTACCACCAAAAATGGTGTTATTTCTCCAACACACACACACAAACATACACATACACACACATATACACAAACTTGAGAGTGTGTGTCTGTTTGTGTGTGTCTGTTTGTGTGTGTCTCTCTGTGTGTCTCTGTGGGTGTGTCTGTGGGTGTCTGTGTGTGTGTGTGTGTGTGTGTGTGTGTGTGTGTGTGTGTGTGTGTATGTGGATAGAGTGGCCTGCCAAAGTATTCACCCCCATTCAAAGTTTTCAGATTTTTATGCCACGTGAGCTTATTTCATGATGCTTTCAAATCAAACTTGATATGTAAGAGTTTTCACAAACTACTCAAAAGTGATAAAACTAAAAAGTGCAGATAAAATGTGAATAAGATAGTTAACAGAGCAAATCAGATGATTCTCAGTTGCTTAAGTATTCAATCCCTTTGCCTAATTAACCCCAAATCACTTCAGAAGCAAATTATTTGTTTGAAAGTTTCCAAAACAAGTGTAAGAGGTTTCACCTGTTTGTAATCAATGGTTGAACATAAAAATTAAGCTCATCTACTTTTCTAAACAACTGACTTGGTCAACCAACAAGGCAAACATGCAGATGAAGGACCTTTCCAAAGATGTCAGACATGAAGTGGTGGAGAAACACCATTCAGGAGAGGGTTATAAGAAGATTTCAAAGTCACTCATTATCCTTTTGAGTTCAGTGAAATCCATCATTAAGAAGTGGAAGACGTATCATACCACCAAGACTCTACCCAGACCAGATCATCCATCCAAACTCAGCAGCCGGATAAGCTAGAAACTGGTTGCCTCCACCACCAAAGGTGGATGGAGGTTATGTTTTCACCCCTATCTGTTTGTCTGTCCATTTGTCTGTAAACAAAATATCTCAAAAAGTTGTGGACAGATTCAGACGAAATTTGGCAGAGATGTAGCGTATGTGACAAGGACGAAATGATTAGATTTTGGTGAAGATCCTGATTCGGATCCAGCTAGTAGAATCTTTAAAGTTATTCTTCACCATTGGGAGATCGGGCCAAAAACGATGCATAGCAGGATATCTCAAAAAGTTATGGATGGATTTGGACGAAACTTGATGGACATGGTTGTATGTGTGACAAGGACGAATCGATTCAATTTTGGTGAAGATCCTGATTCGGATCCGGCTAGTAGAATTTTTAAAGTTATTCTTCACCACTGGGAGATCGGGCCAAAAACGATGCATAGCAGGATATCTCAAAAAGTTGTGGACGGATTTGGACGAAACTTGTTGGATCAATTGGGTGTCTGACAAGGACGATTCGATTGGATTTTGGTGAATATCTGAATATTGTTTCGGATATGAGAATTATTTATTTTTTAAAGTGATTCTTCACCATTGGGTGATATGGCCAACCAGGTGGAGTTATGCTCTCTACTGAGTGCCGTTCTAATTGAGGATGTTACTGTAAATCCAGCAATTACTTTGAAAGATCTACAAGGCTTTATGTCTGGGATGGAGGTCAGTGTTCATCAATCAACAATATCCTGTTCCCTTCACAAAGATGGCCTATATGGACAGGTGTCAGGAAAGAAGCCATTACTGAAAAAGACTCATCTAAAAGCTCGAATGGAGTTTGTGAAAAAGCATCTTAATGATACTGCAGGCGTGCCGAGAAATGTTTTGTGGTCAGACGAGAGAGATTGAGCTTTTTGGTCGAAATTCAAAGCATTACGTCTGGCACAAACGTAACACTGCACATCACCAAGTCAACGCCATCCCTACTGTCATGCATGGTCGTAGCAGCATCATGTTATGGGGCTGCTTTTTATCAGCAGGGACTGGCAAGCTTATCAGGATGGAAGAGACAATGGAGTGTGCAAAGTACAGGAGCATCCTTGATGAAAACCTGCTTGAGTCAGCCATGAATCTGTAACTGGGTAGGAGATTCACATTTCAGGATAATTATCCGAAGCACAAAGCAAAAGCCACACTAGAGTGGCTGAATAAGAAGAAAATAAATGTTCTTGAGTGGCCCAGTAAATGTCCAGACTTGAACCCAATTGCATATTCATGGTGATACTTGAAGATTGCAGTCCATTGACGATCCCCATCAATCGTAGCAGAACTAGAGCAATTTTCACATGAACAATGAGTAAATCTTTCACTATCTCTGTGCAAAGCTGGTAGAGACCTACCCAAAACACGCGTAGCAGTCATTGCTGAAAAGGTGCTTTCACCAAGTACTCATTCTCCAGGCCCACGTCTATATGTCCATGCATGACACACTGATCAACACGTCTATATGTCCATGCATGACACACTGGATCAACACGTTTGCACATCCATACATGACACACTGGATCAACACGCTTGCGGAATTTCCTTTCAACGTTTATCTGACAGATGCCAAACAAAGCTGGATGTCTGCCATTTCTAATTGCACAAACCTACGTACATGTCACTTACCATGGATAAGGCGTTATCCGGGCCGGAAGAGGTAGGCTAAAGTTAAACGGAAAAAACACAGATTTATCCAGTGCACAAAGTTATCCAGGCTTTGAGCAACAGAACCCATCGAGTGGATTAAATGTATCTGTCGGATAGGTGATTTATCCACAGGATAGAGCTTATATCTGGGCTTCTCGCAACCTGGCCCATAAGTGTGGGAGGAGTAGCACCACAAACAAAGACACACTGTCCGACAAACGAACACACACTGTCCGACAAATATGATACATTGTGGTTATATAGCTAGGATAATTCAAATTGTGAATATGACACTTGCAAAGACATCTTAGGGTTACCAGAAAACTAACATGGCAAACACATGATGATATTTCTTCCTGATAATTGTGGGTGGAGTCAAGCCAGCTCTCCAACCATTGGTTTTTAAGGCTTCATACGCATGCAGCTTCATTACGTTTTTAATAAGCAAGATGTGTGTGTATATTTATATATATATTATGTATATGTCACCATATACGCATCTGAACCATTATAGATAGATAAGAGGATGTAACCTGTGGGCCTTACACTGTAAATATGGGATGATTTGTGGTTCCATTATTTCCAACATTGCAAAATTTTCATGTGTGTAAAGTGTAAACCTTCATTTATTTAACACGTCAATTGTTCATCAAAGGGAAATGCGAAAAAGAAAACATGTCAGTACCACCACCAACGTCGCCAACAACAAATGTGGAACTCACGTAGCAGATCCAAAGTTCCATCCTCCGACCGAAATCAGAATTTTAAGGTCTGGGTTCCTGCAGGACAAAACATAAGCAGTTAAAAATGAAAATGTCTGCAATTGTACAAAGTGCTACGCCATGTATTTTATTCTGTGTTTCACATGAACTACATTATTTCAATCCACTTGATTTTTATTTCATTTATTGTATCATCTACATTAGGGTTGGTGGTTGCAGTCAATAACTGACAATGTTATTGTTTATTTTCATATATTCATTTCCTGGTTAGCTTAGCTTATTTTATAGGTATTGGATTGAACATGACTGTGATTTATAAAGGATAATTATTTGCTCAAGTGATGTGACATGTAATCCATGCAGAAGGCTGAATTCCCATACGCCTCGTTCCTTCCTTCAAGATCCTTAACTCCCTCATTTACTTTATTGTTCCCACGCTTCTACTAATTTATTATTTTGTATTCCGCCAGTCTGTCGTTGTGTACAAGGCTCGCAGCAAGACGAAATCAAAGATTCTGTATTTAGATTTTATTCCGCGTATCTTGCTCTAAGGTTACATCGGAATTGATGAGCAGGGGGCTTATAATTGCTACTGTCCCACTATTTATTGCAAAAACAGCATTTATTGATTATTATTTGCATCTAAGTATATCAAAACATGTGAATTTTAAATACCACTGTTGTTGTTGTTCTTGTTGCTGCTGCCGTTTTTGGTTGTGTGCTCATTCCTTGCACTGTTACATATATATTTATATTGCTTTGAGAAGTATTACTAACATTATTTTGTGTGCTCCTTCTGTGGCCTTAAAAAGGGTTCCTGCTCTTGTGGAATAATAAATGTTACCACTTGAACGGCTACATATTACGTTCCCATTCCTGCTTCTTCGTCTTCTTCTTCAATTGCGAAAAGAGGACTTTCAAAGCAGCTGGGAAAGTTTCTGATTACACGGACACAATGTTTTTTCCAAGTAAATCCAGTATTGTCTTTACAACCAAGGAAATCGATTATTATTAGCTTTCCACCGGAACCATTGTTATTACTCCACGACAACAGGAACTGCTAAAACTTGAGGTTGTTCTGTTTATTATTCTTTGCATGACACACACACACACACACACACACACACACACACACACACACACGTTTCCTTTTAGCAGTAGATTTTCAGTTGACTTTTGTAAAGACGTTTTCATTCCTGCCATTGTGGTAGTTAAACTATAATGGCACTCGGTAGATCGTATGTCCTCACCCTCACACACTCATTCTGTACAAAAATACCATCGTCAACTGAACACGCTACAATTATGGCCCATTTACACATCATCCATGCACCCTATTACGTCACATACAATGTCATTATTCATAGATTTATTGATTATTAGGGTATTTGTCGACCACTTTTGGCCACATTAGAACTAAATTCCATAAATTAGGCTAAACAGAAAAAAAAAATTCAAACCATATTCCCCCATGGATAATCGACCAAAGTATGAAGTTTCGCATTGATCTGTTAAGCAGTTCTGGAGAAGAAGGTTTTTTTTAACGTTTTTTTTTTCAATCCAATATGGTCGCCATACCACGTGACCAATTACGTCATTAATTTAATTCCTCACTCACATTGGGTCAGATATCACATTGGATCACTCACATCAGATATATGAAGTTTCAGATTTTTTGGCTAAGAATTTTGATTTAACCAATTATAGCTGGAATACCACTTCACTGATGATGTCATACTTGTCATCCTGTATACCCCATGGGGGAGTGGATGATATTGTCGCGTAACCGTGATTAACACCACAGAGTACGGATGACCGATTTGCGAGACTTTAACTCCCGAGGCGAACACTCAATGGCGGACTCACGTTCAACACCAACGCGCGAAATGGCGGGACGCAGCGAAGGCTCCGCAGCCTTATCTATTAAAATGAAACACCCAGGAAACTGCGTTCAAATATGTACAGAAAATAATATAAGGATTTATTATTAAAAGTAAAGCCAGTGAAAAAGCACGCGCCGGTAATACTAATAACTAAATCGGGACGTCCCCACACGACTGATATCAGACACAAAACGAGGGAGATTAATACGAAAATAACAAGTCACGTCGTGTGCAGTGTACGCGGATCCGGGCTTATCTGTCTTTGTCGTCTTTGTGGCTGCCGTCCAACACCGCTCCTTTCGGCCCGATCGCACACCTCGCTCCAAGTTCCACGGCCCTCTGCCTCCGCCTCCAAGCGCCACCAGGCCTCGTCGGTCCAACGCAGGGCTGCACGAAGCAACCAAAAACCAAGTGCCAACTGCCAACTGCTGAGTGCCGAGTGCCAACTGCCAACTGCCAACTGCACGAGCTGTGGTCACGAATGTTCAACGAACTGGGACGACTCGAGATCAGATCGCAACTGGCGAAAATGGCGTCCGACCGTCGCATATATCTCTCCCCGATGACGTCACATTCGCGCACTCCTCAGCCAATCATATGGTCCCAACTCGCCGGTCACGCCCTCTACGGCATGCGACTCCTAACATCTCCCCCGTTACGCGACCCTGCGGTCCTGGCATAACACGTGCCGGCCCGGTTTGTAGGCCTTTGGAGGTGTACACGGTGGCGGCCAGCCGTGGCGGTGTTTTTGGCCTGGTTTCCTGTCAATTTAATACGAAGTCCTTGTCAGGGAAAGGGGATTATTTAATGTTGCGCTAAGGACCTAACTAATGTTTATGTGGTTTGCAGTGCCATAAAGGACAAAGGTTTGATTACTAGGTGATACTCACAGGGGCGTTACCTTTAACCCCTCACTATTTAACACTCGAATCTCCAGGTAGATCCACACTCATACATCTTACCCCGACAACCGCCTAAACATCAAGAACTTATTACATGTAGAGTCCCTGTCACGACAGCCGAGTACCTACCTATTCAGATCTACCTAGCTCTAGATGTTGCATTACCAAATTCATAACACAGCCCCCCCCCCTGGAACCGTAGCTCCTGCAAGGTTCACCGCAGGGCTACCATTCCAGCCTTAACACTTACTGTCACACACTTAATTAACCTACGAAATAAATCAGGAAGGGCTGTGGGAAGTGAGTCGGACTACCTACCTACACTTCCTTAACATGCTGAACCCCTTAACCATCATGCAAGTATGTACATCTTCTTCCTTGTTCCTGTGGAGGGGGGAACAAACAACACACCAAAACTCCTACCTTATCCACAAACTTAACCATCTTACCAAAAACTCAAAACTCTAACCTTTGTACATACCCCGGTCTACAGACCGCGTCCCCCGGTGGATGCCACAAGACTCAACCTTACCTGCGGGGCCATCCCCAATGCATCCCACTAAATTTCCACGGGCCCCGTCCAGATGTTACAGGTGAGTGACACGGCTCGGTGGATTTCGCCCACATTCATGCAACACAGACCCCTTAACCACTCATTCTCATTCCATAGGTCATCAAGGCATTGCAAAAATCAACAAAGCACTTATTCCCAGTACACCCCCTGCAGGACCATGGCATTGATGTCATTCACGTGTGTGTGCATTCCTCAACTAGGCAGCGGGGAGGTACCGCACAAAAGATGGTGGGGGCGCATCAGGCTGTGGTGCCCGCAGTCCCAAAAACAAGTCAACCGACTTACAAATTCATTGCCCCCCCCCCCTTTACCTCTTGGCCCCATGACAGCCCAACAGCCCCTTTCCGCCGTTACCTCGCCGGTGAGGGTCTCCACACACACCAGGCTCCTTTGCCTCCTGCTTTCACGCAGCAACACGGGTCACCGGGGGACTTCCTCACCCCGCGGCGCCCAACCAGACCCTCCACCGACGAGCTCCAATTTCCAGTTACCACCGGCTGCCAGGGGTAATTGCCGCAGAGGGGGGCCCGCAGGCATCGCTCCTCAGAGCTTGCTCTGTACCTGCGGACACACACACCTTCCCCACCCACAAGACCCCAAAACACACTTCCTCCCCCACTGCCATTCAATTCTCCACACAACTCAGCACAATTCAGTACAATTCCATAGATGGTGTAAAAGGTGTTACAAGGCTTGCCATGGCCTGCTACATGTGAAATTCCCCCAGTTCACATTTAAACCATCACATCTTCCCAAAAGCACATTTCCAAAAGCACAATTATCACCCCTCATTATCTCCAATAATCATCACACACTCTCCAGGTTCCACTCTCACGACCACATCAAAACACATAACCACAATACAAAAACATACGCCACCCACAAGACACTGTGGCTCCCATTCCATCCCCTCACCGGCCATGTCATCACTCACACCCGCCTCCCAACTCCAATTTACATGTCCCCAATTTCCAAAGCAAATCCTGAAGCCTGGGACAGTACTCCTCAAAGCACTCACCTTAAGTGCAGGTAGTTGCAGGTTGGTCAGGTTCAAGAGTGCCATCCACCACACCTAATTTCCCCCTCACCCTTCCAATCCACTCCGGAGCCTCCCGACCCATGTAGGAGCTCAATCTATCCCCGTGAACTATCTGTGGAAGGGCATGCGGGCCCATCTGAATTTTGAACACCACATCAGTCACCTGCCGAAGCACCACCCCAGGGCCCTTCCAAGGTGAAGTGAGTTTTGGGCACACCCCCTTCCTTCTCCGGGGCCAGTAGAGCCAAACAAGGTCTCCAGGAAGGAAACGAGGTGTGTGAGCCCGAGCGTCATACCGCGTTTTCATCTGCGAAGAAGCCAAGCCAATTTGCTTCCTCGCAAACTCATGAGCCTTTTCCATGCTCGCTTTCAAATTGGTTGCATAGCTCTCCACAGTTGGCTCACCCGGTTCCCCTGGTGACGGTCCCATCAACAAATCTGTGGGGACTCGCATCTCCCTACCGAACATCAACAAGGCGGGGGTGCACCGAGTGGTCGCATGCTGGGCGGTCCGGTATGCCATCAATATAAAGGGAAGGTGCTCGTCCCAATCCTGTTGGTTTTCAGATGTAAAGAGGGCCAATTGTGTCAACAGTGTCCGGTTGAACCTCTCTACCATCCCATCCGATTGAGGCCTCAGGGGAGTCGTCCGGGTCTTATGAATTTGGAGGAGCTCGCACACCGACCGCAGGAGGGCAGATTCAAAGTTCCGGCCCTGGTCAGTGTGTAGCTCCCTTGGGACGCCAAATCGGGAGAAGAATCCCTCAACTAGAACTTGAGCTACCAGCCGGGCTTCCTGGTTGGGCAATGGGTAGGCCTCTGGCCACTTGGTGAAGTAATCCATTGCCACCATAATGTACCGATTCCCTCGGCGGGTGGCTGGCAGGGGCCCCACCACATCTACTGCCACCCGCTCGAGCGGTGCCCCGACATTGTACACCTGGAGCGGGGCCTTGCGCGCCCGTGGGGGTCCCTTCTTACCGCGGCAGAGGTCGCAGGATCTCACCCAATTTTGAATGTCTCTGCCCGAATTCACCCAGTAGAACCTCTGTCGTAATTTGGACAAAGTCTTGGCCACGCCCAAATGTCCCATTGTCCTAGTCCCATGCACGTGCCCCATAACCACTTCCTTCAATTTGTTAGGTACAATTATCAACCAGGAAGCTACATCACCCATTGGTGTCACCCACTTTCTGAACAAATAGCCCTCTTTCAACCCCAACATCTGCCACTGTGCCCAATAGGCCTTTACCTGGGCTCCGTGTGGAGCAATCTCCTCCCAAGAGGGTCTTTTGTCCTCCTCTAGCCACTGAAAAAGGGGCCCCAAAACGGGATCCTCCCTTTGACTCTCTTGCCAATTCACATCGCCCAATTCCTGTGGGGGTTGTGGCAAAGTTCGCCTGGTCACTCTCGCTGCATATAGGCATGCATCAATCTGGCCCTGCCCAATTGGATCCTTGGCTTCTTGTCTATCACAAAATTTACACTGTGCATCCCAACAGGGGCGCCGAGAGAGAGCGTCTGCATTGGCATGTGCTTTGCCAGGCCGATGTTGCACAGTGAAATTATACTGCTGCAGCCTCTCAAGCCACCTTGCAATTTGTCCCTCCGGCTCTTTGAACCGAAGGAGCCATTGCAAGGAGGCATGATCCACTCGGATCACAAACTCCCTCCCATAAAGGTAAGGGTGAAAGTGTCCAACTGCAGACAGCAAGGCCAATAGTTCTTTGCGGGTAACGCAATAATTTCGTTCGGGCCTCGAAAGTGCCCGACTGTAATACGCAATAGCCCTCTCGACTCCCTGTTGCATTTGTGACAACACAGCTCCCAATCCCTCCTGGCTCGCATCTGTGTCCAGGATGTAATTGCCATCATCTGTCGGGTATGCCAAAACTGGGGCCTCCACCAGACGTTGTTTTAAGTGACTGAATGCCTCGATGCAGCTCTCTGACCATACAAATTTGGCTCCTTTCTCTGTCAATTTGTGCAAAGGTCTTGCAATTTCCGCGAAATTTGCCACAAATCTTCTGTAGTACGAGCAGAGGCCCAAAAATCCTCGGACCTCCCTTACATTTTTAGGGGCGGGCCACTCTTTTACAGATTTTACCTTTCCTGGGTCAGTGGCCACGCCGCTCTCACTGATCACGTGACCCAGGTAAGTCACTTCCCTCCTGAAAATTTCACACTTGCTCGGATTTAGTTTCAACCCGGCACCCCTTAATCTCCCAAATACGTCTGACAAATTTTCGACAGCCTGTTCAAATGTGGGAGCGTGGACCAATACATCATCCAAATAGACGAGGCAAGTCTGCCACGGTAAGCCAATTAAAACACGTTCCATCAGACGCTCAAACGTGGCAGGGGCATTGCACAATCCAAAGGGCATGACGACAAACTGCCAGAGACCCTTTCCTGTGGTGAACGCCGTTTTCTCCCTCGCCTCTTTATCCATTTCCACCTGCCAATAACCGCTCTTTAAATCCAACGTGGAGAACCACGTTGAGCCTGAAACGGCATCGAGGGTGTCATCGATCCTTGGCAGGGGATACGAGTCCTTGAGTGTCACATGATTGAGCTGGCGGTAGTCCACACAGAACCGAGTGGTCCCGTCCTTCTTCTTCACCAGCACAATGGGTGACACCCAAGGACTCACCGAGGGCTCGATAAATCCGGCTCTTTCCATTTTGCTCACCTGTTCCTCTGCCTCCTCCTTCTTAGCGAAAGGGAGCCGCCTCGGCGGTTGGCGAACAGGCCGAGCCTCGCCAGTGCTAATTTTGTGCCTGACGAGACTCGTGCGTCCAACATCCTCGGGGGAGAGAGAAAAAACACCCAAGTTCTTACCAACCAAATTGTGCAACGTCTCTACCTGCCCCGATGTTAGGCCCTCTTCAGAGCGTGTCATCATGTCCCGCACTCCCTCTGACCAATCACATTTCCCCAAATTTTGCCCTCCTTCCGGCTGTACTGGCAAGCATGTGGATCCACCTCCTCCGGTGACCTCTACTACACTACTGCATTTGGCTACGATGGCTCCGCCCCTTATAGTGCGGGGGCTGTCGGACAAGTTGAGCAGCCTGACTGCCAGCATAGGCCCACGGGTGTCTATGAGGGTGCGACCCACCATTAATTCCTCCGTCCCCTGCGAGGACCACGACTCCACTAGCCCCAGCTGGCCAATGGGTTGAGCACCTGCTGCTAACTCTGCCATCACGACTCTCTCGGACCTGGGAGGCACGGTCACAGTGCGCGGCACCTCCAGCCACGTCCCCTGCACCTCCTCGTCATCCCCCAGTCCCATTAACTGCAGCCTCTCGGTGCCCAACCACATATGACCACGCCCAAGGTCTAATTGGCAGTCATGTTCCACCAGGAAACTCAGTCCCAACAGACACTGATCGCACACCCCCGCCACCCACACAACCACGCTGACCTCCAGGCCACCCAACTCCATCCTCACCACTCCGCGTCCCAATATTGGTGCCGTTGCCCCCGTAGCCAGTTGAAGGCTGTGTCCTTCTACCCTATCAATTTTGTCCCAGCCTCCAACACTCTGGTCTAGCACACCCGGATTGATAATGGTGTCACTGGCTCCAGTGTCCACCACAGCCTCACAAAATTCTCCCTCAATTTTGCATCTAACCCTTAGATTACCCGTGCCAATTTGTCCGCAATTCACTACTTCCACCAAAGGAGGGCGCTTCTCCACACACTTGCCAGCCGAGCATGGCCCCGTATGCTCGGCTCGTTCTAGTTTCCCGCACACTCTACCGCTATTGGCCCAGGCGGAGGTGGTGGTCCTCTGTCTGGCACCTGTGGACCTCCTCTGTCTGGCACCTGCGGACCTACTGGGGGCCCCCTCCTTTCTGGACTGCGAAGCCTGTCAGGAGGTGGGGGCCCATATGGTTGCCGACAATTCCTCTGACTGTGCCCTCTTCTCCCACATCTAAAACAAGTCCCCAAGAACGGACCCCTCTGGTAGCCAGGCGGAGCCCCCCTTTCTCCCGGCCCAGCCCGATAAAAATCAGGCCGTCCCGATGACCAACCTGGACCACCCTGTCGTGACTCGCTCCCTGCAAATTGTCCCCCCATCAAATTTGTCAGCTGGCGGCTGATCCCCCTTAACATTCGCCCGATGTCATCCTCTGGCTTTTCCTGATCCCGCACCTCGGCCCGCCGTACCGTCACAGGTGCCCTCTCCGATGCGCGGTTCGACCTTCTCAAAAAGGTCAGTCTCGCCGCGCATTCCGCTGCCCGGTGCACCGTGGGTGGGTCCTGTAACTCCACCAACGTCCGGACCTCAGGATCAGGGAGAGCCGCCATAAATTTTTCTATCGCCAGCTTGTCCCACGCCTGTGCTGGTAGGTCCCTGTATGCTATCCTCACAGATTGGTATATATCCTGGGCCAGCTCCTGCAACGTCTCATTAGGCTTTTGCCTGCGATGCAGCAGCTGTGCCCTGACCAGGTCGCACCTTGCGCCTGTCCCGTACCTGTTATTCAAGGCCTCACAAATGGCCTTGCTGGTCAATATTCCCTCTGGGACTACGTTTAACACGTCGGCGGCTGACCCCCGCAGTGTCGCCACCAGATTCCCCATGCGCTCCCGCTCTCCCCAACCATTGAGCTGAGACACGCACTCAAATTGTGTCAGGAAAGCCTCGAGGCTCCCTGATCCGTCAAAATGTACGAGGGGGATTGTTTTTCCAGAGACTCTATTCCCCGATTCCTCTCTGTCCAAATCCAGTCCGGGGCCAAAACACCCCCCCAACTGGGTATTCCGTTTCGGAGCCTCTGGTGTCCAAATGTGGCTCGTGGTGAGGGTCTCCTGGGTCACTTTAATCTGGTCCTGAAGATGTTTAACCGACCTACTCACCTCTTCCTTCAGGCTCTCTTGAACCCGACCAACCTCCTGCTTGATGGTATTGTCCCAGATCTCCAGTCGCTCCTGCATAAAATCACTCACCCTTTCATTATCCATTAGTGGCCCCCACAGGCCTTTCTCAATTAACCCTTGCTCCTGCTCTTTTATGCGGGTTTCCAACCCCCTCACTTCCTCGGCCAATTTGCCCCCTTGTCGGTTGAGCAGTCCCCATTCCTCACTCTGCTGTAGCATTCTGGCATCCACCCGGCCCCGATAGCCTTCCAGGTCTCCATTTGCTTTATCAATTCGAGCATTTGTGGCACCAATCTGACCCTCCAACTTTTCCCCCATTTGGACAGCCTGCGTCACGCCCTCCTCTATTTTTGACATTAATTCTTCCCGTTTCAATTCAATTTCCACCCCTATGGCTTTTTCCATCTCCCCCATTTGAGTTTCTACTTTACCCTCAAATTTCCCCAGTCTGTCCGTAATTTGGTTTTGCACTCTCCCTTCTATGCCATCAATTCGTTCCCCCAGCTGCTGTGCCATTTCCCCAATTTTTCCTTCCAATTGTTCATTCCTTTCCTTTATTTCATTCCCTTGTTCATTCATTTGTTCATTCATCACCTCCATTTTTCCCTCCAATCCATCGATTTTGCTGACCATCCCTTTGATTTGTTCTTTCAATCCCTCCTTTAATCCTTCAATTTTATCACTCTGGGCATTCAGTTCCCCTTTTACCCCATCAATTTTATTTCCCAACCCATCAATTTTTCGAAGCAATTGACCCAACATCTGGTCGGTTGTCGGGGCCGTTCCTACTGCTCCCGACTCCCCGGTGGGGGAGGGGGATAAGTTGGTGCTCGGGACGAGGGAGGTTCCAAGGCTCACCTCTGCATCTAATTCCCCTATTTCCGGCTCACTCCCGACGCTGACGGAGGCCTCGCTGCGTACTTCCATCTCATCAATTTCCGACATCCGCTTTCCGGAAGATTGTTTCCCGCGCGCGTATTTATTTTAATACCAAAAACACAATTTAAATTTGACGAAGACGCGATATCGCGCTCCGTATGCCCAATTGATTATTAATTTCTCCGCCTCGCCTATACAAATTTTGCGTTCGAACGTCGGGCGCAATGTACGCCCGACCGTGTCGATGTCTCCCCGCGGACAAAAAAATTTGTCCGACCGTGTCGATGTCTCGCCGCGGACAAAAAAATTTGTCCGACGGGTTCAAATCCTACACTCCTGACACCACTTGTCGCGTAACCGTGATTAACACCACAGAGTACGGATGACCGATTTGCGAGACTTTAACTCCCGAGGCGAACACTCAATGGCGGACTCACGTTCAACACCAACGCGCGAAATGGCGGGACGCAGCGAAGGCTCCGCAGCCTTATCTATTAAAATGAAACACCCAGGAAACTGCGTTCAAATATGTACAGAAAATAATATAAGGATTTATTATTAAAAGTAAAGCCAGTGAAAAAGCACGCGCCGGTAATACTAATAACTAAATCGGGACGTCCCCACACGACTGATATCAGACACAAAACGAGGGAGATTAATACGAAAATAACAAGTCACGTCGTGTGCAGTGTACGCGGATCCGGGCTTATCTGTCTTTGTCGTCTTTGTGGCTGCCGTCCAACACCGCTCCTTTCGGCCCGATCGCACACCTCGCTCCAAGTTCCACGGCCCTCTGCCTCCGCCTCCAAGCGCCACCAGGCCTCGTCGGTCCAACGCAGGGCTGCACGAAGCAACCAAAAACCAAGTGCCAACTGCCAACTGCTGAGTGCCGAGTGCCAACTGCCAACTGCCAACTGCACGAGCTGTGGTCACGAATGTTCAACGAACTGGGACGACTCGAGATCAGATCGCAACTGGCGAAAATGGCGTCCGACCGTCGCATATATCTCTCCCCGATGACGTCACATTCGCGCACTCCTCAGCCAATCATATGGTCCCAACTCGCCGGTCACGCCCTCTACGGCATGCGACTCCTAACATCTCCCCCGTTACGCGACCCTGCGGTCCTGGCATAACACGTGCCGGCCCGGTTTGTAGGCCTTTGGAGGTGTACACGGTGGCGGCCAGCCGTGGCGGTGTTTTTGGCCTGGTTTCCTGTCAATTTAATACGAAGTCCTTGTCAGGGAAAGGGGATTATTTAATGTTGCGCTAAGGACCTAACTAATGTTTATGTGGTTTGCAGTGCCATAAAGGACAAAGGTTTGATTACTAGGTGATACTCACAGGGGCGTTACCTTTAACCCCTCACTATTTAACACTCGAATCTCCAGGTAGATCCACACTCATACATCTTACCCCGACAACCGCCTAAACATCAAGAACTTATTACATGTAGAGTCCCTGTCACGACAGCCGAGTACCTACCTATTCAGATCTACCTAGCTCTAGATGTTGCATTACCAAATTCATAACAATATATTATATATGCACATAACCATGTATATGCTTATGTGCATATATAATACATAGTGGTTATATAGCTATCGTGGTTCAAATCATGTCCATGGTGTAAATGGTGTGAATCTTGCACTTATCAACAAGGCTGGTTCATGATAAGTAAAAAAAAAAAAAAATTGGCATCTAAAATTAAATGAAATTCTAACAACGACTGTGATGCCAGGACGTTTAAAATTATGCAATTTAAACTCAACGTCTATCTTCGTAAGATAATACAGAATACCGTATCATCCTTCAAGCTTAAACTCCGAGCGTTTGAAACGGCAACTATATACGGGATCAAGACAAGCTTCGGGAATCACGCAAGATCAAAGAAAACAAGCATTATGCCTCGGTCAAGATCAAAGAAAACAAGCATTATGCCTAGGTCAAGATCAAAGAAAACAAGCATTATGCCTAGGTCAAGATCAAAGAAAACAAGCATTATGCCTAGGTCAAGATCAAAGAAAACAAGCATTATGCCTAGGTCAAGATCAAAGAAAACAAGCATTATGCCTAGGTCAAGATCAAAGAAAACAAGCATTATGCCTAGGTCAAGATCAAAGAAAACAAGCATTATGCCTAGGTCAAGATCAAAGAAAACAAGCATTATGTCTAGGTCAAGATCAAAGAAAACAAGCATTATGTCTAGGTCAATATCAAAGAAAACAAGCATTATGCCTAGGTCAAGATCAAAGAAAACAAGCATTATGCCTAGGTCAAGATCAAAGAAAACAAGCATTATGTCTAGGTCAAGATCAAAGAAAACAAGCATTATGCCTAGGTCAAGATCAAAGAAAACAAGCATTATGCCTAGGTCAAGATCAAAGAAAACAAGCATTATGCCTAGGTCAAGATCAAAGAAAACAAGCATTATGCCTAGGTCAAGATCAAAGAAAACAAGCATTATGCCTAGGTCAAGATCAAAGAAAACAAGCATTATGTCTAGGTCAAGATCAAAGAAAACAAGCATTATGTCTAGGTCAATATCAAAGAAAACAAGCATTATGCCTAGGTCAAGATCAAAGAAAACAAGCATTATGCCTTGGTCAAGATCAAAGAAAACAAGCATTATGTCTAGGTCAAGATCAAAGAAAACAAGCATTATGTCTAGGTCAAGATCAAAGAAAACAAGCATTATGCCTAGGTCAAGATCAAAGAAAACAAGCATTATGCCTAGGTCAAGATCAAAGAAAACAAGCATTATGCCTAGGTCAAGATCAAAGAAAACAAGCATTATGCCTAGGTCAAGATCAAAGAAAACAAGCATTATGTCTAGGTCAAGACCAAAGAAAACAAGCATTATGCCTAGGTCAAGATCAAAGAAAACAAGCATTATGCCTAGGTCAAGATCAAAGAAAACAAGCATTATGCCTAGGTCAAGATCAAAGAAAACAAGCATTATGCCTAGGTCAAGATCAAAGAAAACAAGCATTATGCCTAGGTCAAGATCAAAGAAAACAAGCATTATGCCTAGGTCAAGATCAAAGAAAACAAGCATTATGCCTAGGTCAAGATCAAAGAAAACAAGCATTATGCCTAGGTCAAGATCAAAGAAAACAAGCATTATGCCTAGGTCAAGATCAAAGAAAACAAGCATTATGCCTAGGTCAAGATCAAAGAAAACAAGCATTATGTCTAGGTCAAGATCAAAGAAAACAAGCATTATGTCTAGGTCAAGATCAAAGAAAACAAGCATTATGTCTAGGTCAAGATCAAAGAAAACAAGCATTATGCCTAGGTCAAGATCAAAGAAAACAAGCATTATGCCTAGGTCAAGATCAAAGAAAACAAGCATTATGCCTATGTCCCCCGTCGGTGAAGTGATGTAAGTTGACAAAGTGGAAGACGCAAGGTGGCCATCTTGGATTTTGACGTGGCGACCCAATTTTCAATAGGGTTCTTCCTTATGCCGAGATACACCCACACACCAGATTAGAAGTTGGTAGTTCGTTTATTTTTCAAGATATTTCGCTCACAAGGTTCAGGCATACATGGTGGCGGCCATCTTGGATTTTGACGTGGCGACCCAATTTTCAATAGGGTTCTTCCTTATGCCTAGATACACCCATACAGCAGATTAGAAGTTGGTAGTTCGTTTATTTTTCAAGATATTCCGCTCACAAGGTTCAGACATACATGGCGGCGGCCATCTTGGATTTTGACGTGGCGACCCAATTTTCAATAGTGTTCTTCCTTATGCCTAGATACACCCACACACCAAATTAGAATTCGGTCCTTCGCTTACGCACGCACGCACGTCCGCACGGACGCACGCACGGACGGATGGACGGACGGAGGGGAAAACCATCGTCCCCCTTTCGCTCCGCGGTGCGCTGGGGGACAACAAAATGGTTCGTTTTCGATAATGTAACATGACACTCACGGCAAAAGAGTGAGCTAACCTTTTGGAAACATTTACAGTATTTTCATAAGCATTTTAATGAAACTGTAATGATATGCATTCATGTTCGTAAAAAAAAATTGATGCTTGTTTCTGGCTGCCACCCACCTTCCTTTATTTTCTCGAAGCCGAGGAACATAACCGCCCCCCCCCCCCCTTTCCCATAGACCCTTGGTTTTAGCTATTGATGCATTTTCCAGGAACGTAACCCCCGCGATAGTTAAGGGTTTACTGTACTTAACTTTGATGAACTGGAAGGAAGAACTGCCAATCCAAATGTTAATGAACTTCAGAAAAAAATGATATCGAAATGAATTGATATTCATTACTTACACATTCTTCAGCTGCATCATGTCCCTGTAGAGAGTAACATCATTCCATTCAACTGTAGCCAACTCGTTGTAGTAATTTATAGTGGCAAATGCATAGAAGATGTGGGTGCACAGGTTAGCATCAACATTTGCTGGCAAGAATCTGCCGGCTCCCGGGCGGTATTGGCTCCAGTTGGTGAAGTAGCACATCCTCGTGAAATCGCTGGCTGTTCAGGAGCAAATCACTCAAATAAATAGGGGCAATGATGAGTTAGTAAAATTTTGCAGTAAAATAATTAGATTTATACGGTAAGCCTTGAATCCTGCATTGCCACAATGGCTTTCAAAGCTTTCCGACATGCTGGCACTGCAGAGTTAGCGTAGCTGAACAAGGTGACACTGCGTTTAGCATTGAACGGTTCTGTGTTTTTATCACACACTGCGACTAAACCGGACTGTGTGTGTATGTGTGTATGTGTATATATTGTTACGTTTGTGGGGGTAGATGATGGAATCCCATGTAAAGGTAGGACTGTGAAATTATAGCATGGACCGTGGATGCGTAGGAGAAATCTCCATGTATTTAAGTAGGGAAACTGGGACTTAAGATTGTTTATGTCGTCACACGAGGGGTGAAGCTGTGTTACCTAGTTATGGATTAAGGTTAGTTTTCCCCAGTATGTGGTTTCGCTTTGTCGCTTTCCCTACATCTTTTTACATTTAAAAAGCCGGCCATGCAAGACTTCCATTAAACCACCACAACCGCCGACAGTATCCAAACATTGCCGATCGGTAAGTAAGGCCCGCCTAAATTAATACTCACGCCAAGTAAAGCCGGCAGGCCACGCCCCCAGAGTGGTATGAGGGGTGTGGAGGAGCAGAGCCGGCAGGCCACGCCCCTGAGCTTACGATTGGTCGGGGTGACGTCAGAGCAAGGAAGGTTCGAGAGGAGTGAGCGGAAGAAGAATGTGTCTCACTCGCACTCTCTTGGTGTGGGTTTTTGGAGCGAAACGGACGTTGGTGGAGAAGCTGCGTCTTTTGTTTTGTGTGTACGCCTGAGAGGATCGCTTTTGCCGAGTCGGCAGAATTTTGAGAGGTTTTTCGGATACTGCTGAGGTTGTGGCGGACTGGGTCCACGTTCTGCTTCCCCGGACAGCAGAGGGACACCAAAGAGAACCGCCCTCACAACTCACCTCATGTTCATGGCATGGTGGAGCGCGACTGCGCGGCCATTTCATGCACTTCCCGTGCGGTGGGATCCAGCTTCAACGACCACTAAGCTCCTAATGAGCCATGTTAAAAAATTTTCAATGGAACAGTTTCGAAGATGTAGAGGTGCAACGTTTTTCGATTTTTCCAAGATGGTGCTTGTACCACATGACATATGATGTCATAATTATCATTACAAAATTCTACAGAGGCAGGAGCTCCTTTTTTTTTTTTTTTTCTTTTTTTTGTACACAAGATCGAGGCTTGTGAAAGAGCGAACATTAATCACACAAAAAGTCAAACCGACACGAAAACACAAAATAAGGGGAGTGGTAGACAAGATGGGGAGAGAGGGGGAAGGACACAAACACAACATTTGAGAGCAAGGTCATCGAGAGAACTGTGGGAGGGAGACGGCTTGGGGGAGGTGGGAGAGGTATAAAACATATGGACACTGCAAGGACTTCCAGGAAAGAAGTTGGCATTTCAAAAAAGTGTATCTGGGGTAAAAATTAGCAGAGGTAGTAAATATCAAGGTTTTGGATGGGGGAAGATAAGAGATGGAGGTGAACAGCTGTTTTAAAGACCTGGAGGGAGGAGTGGGATTAAAGGGAGTGGGGGAATTTGTTCCAGAGGCGGGAGAAAAGGGGAACGAAAGAGTGAAGGTGAGCAGAGAGCCTAGATTTTTGCAGTTTAACCATAAGAGGGTTGCTGGCAGATCTTGTGCGACCTGGAGGAATATTTGGGGGACAGAGCACAGAGAGAGCTGGGGGAGCAAGGCCGGAGAGGAGTCGGTAGAAGACAGAAAGACCACCAACCTGCCTGTGGTGAGTGAGTGAAAGGCCCCCGGAGTTAGCTTCATCGCAGGAGATTCCAATGATTCTGAAAGGTTTGGTTTCAACAGCGTGAAGCCGAGCTAGGTGTGAGGTAGGAGCACCGACCCAGAGGGGGGAACAATATTCCATTGAGCTGCGGATGAAAGCCTTGTATGTGGTGAGGAGCTCAGGTGTGCCAAGGAAGGACTTCGCACGATGGAGGATGCCCAGTCGACAACTGGCTTTGGAGGCCAGCTTGGAAATGTGGTTTTCCCAAGAAAGATCATGGCAGATAGTGGGACCCAAAAGCTTGAGTGACAGAACTTCTTGGAGAGTATTGTTGAGAAAGTGGATGGGAGGGTTTTCCAGTCGGTCTTTTCAAAGAGACATTGTAAGAGTGTGAGATTTGTCAGGATTGAAAGACATGTTCCACTTGTTTGACCAGTCTGTGATTTTGTCCAGGTCTGCACAGAGTGAGGAGGCTGGAGACTGCCGACCCTGAGGGATGAGGAATGGAGCGGCAGAGAGTGGAGTCATCAGCAAAAAGATAGAGAGGCTTTTCCAGAGAGTCGGAGAGATCATTGATGAAGACCAGAAAAAGCACAGGGCCCAGAACACTACCCTGGGGAACTCCAGCCAGAACAGGAGGGGAGATGAGAGAAATCCATTCAGGGCCACATGTTGACTACGACCAGAGAGGAAGTCTGCAAGCCAGGCGAGGAGATTTCCATGGATACCATAGGAGGAGAGTTTGGTGAGCAGAGCTGGGTGCCAGACCATATCGAAGGCACATGATATGTCAAGCGAGACAGCTCTGATTTCCTGTTTGGCATTGAGGACCTCCATCCATTGTTGAGACAGCAGAAGCAACATGTCCAGAGTAGAATGACCTGGTCTGAATCCAAATTGATGATCGGAGATCTAGCCATTGGAGAAGAGGAAGGATTTGTTATCTGAAGCAATGATGGATTCCATGACTTTGCTGATAATTGGGAGCAAGCTGATTGGTCTGTAGTTGCAAGGATCTGTTTTTGCACCTTTTTTGTGTAAAGCCATAATGTTTGCTGATTTCCAAGATGCTGGCAGATGACCTTGAGCAAATGAGAGGGTGAAAAGAACAGAGAGAGGGTGAGATAGAGCGGCAGAGCAGGATTTTAGGACCCGTGGGCTGATGCCGTCTGGTCCAGTTGCGGAATCAGAGGAGAGGTTTGACAAAAACTTCTCCACCTTGTCAGGAGAGAAGGACACAGAGTCCAGGAGCAGTTGGGTTCGATTGGGTAGGGTGGGTACACAAAGAGAGATTTGGGACACAAGATAGGGACACAAGATTTTGAGGCAAACACAGAGTTGAGGAATTCGGCTTTGTCACGTGCGGTGTCAAATGTGTATCCATTTGAGGTAAGGGAGGGGATGGAAGGGGAACAAACACCAGAAACGGATTTGACCAGACACCACCAGGATTTGGAGGAAGGAGACAGGTTTGAGAGTTCATTCTTGAGTGTGGAGAGATAGTGCTTCGTGGCACTCCTGAGGTTAGACACACACTTGTTCCGAGCTTGGTGGAAGGAAATGAGCGTGCCTTCAGTTGGATTTGCTTTCCAAGAGGCAAAGGCAAGTTGTTTCAGGGCAACTGCCTCACCACAAGATTCAGTGTACCATGGACGGAAGGAAGGGTAAGACAACTGAAGACGAGATGGGATAAATCTGTGCATGAGAGAGAGAGCAGTTTGCTTTGGAAGAATTCCCTGGAAGAATTGATGTCGGAGGCAGTGGAGATGGGAGACCAGTCCAGATGATTGATGGCTGCTTGCAGACCGTGCCAGTCAGCCTGAGTGAAATGCCAGACTCGTCGGCGCTGAGGAGGCTCTCTGAGAACGGCCAGAGAGATGTCCACTTTAACAAGCACATGATCAGAAGAACCGGTTGGAGCAGAAGAAGAGCAACAGACATTTGCAGGGAAGTTAGTCATAATCAAGTCTAGAAGAGAAGATACTCCATTGACTTAGATCTGGGTCGGGAAATTGACAGATTGTGTCAGTCCCAATGAGTCACAGAAGTCCTTTGCTGAGGTGCCATGACTGGTGAGAAAGGAACCCACACCCAGCCAGCTGGCATGATGACAGTTGAAGTCGCCACATATGAGGAAGAGAGAGTTTTTGGATGAGTTGATTGAAGTTGGTCCATGTTGTCCGACAGCGAAATGTAAATTGAGTCATCACTGTTTGGAGGACGGTACAGAACACATATGAACAAAAGGTGGGAGCGGAGAGGAAGCCATGCCAGAGGTACTCCTGGGGGTGGGGTGGAGAGAGGGCAGTGCAATGAGAGTGAGGGAGGAAGAGAGTTTTTGATAAAGATAGCAACCCCACCATCAGGACGAGGCTCAGGTCTATCATACCAGAGGAGGGAGTAACCAGGAAGAGATATTAAGGAATCAGAGACATCTTGAAGGAGGAAAGTTTCTGTTAAGCAGATCAAGTCTGGATTGTCAGAAGCAACCTGAATGGAGAGATCAATCAGGTTTGAGCGAAGGCCCTGGATGTTTGAGGTCCATACTGTTAATGAGGAGAGAGAGGGGGAACATCGGGTGCAGGACAGGGGAGGGGAGGGGTAAGGTCAGATGAAGGATGCGAGGGGGAGGTAGGGAGAGCAGTTGATAGTGTGTCAGAGATTACAGAAGAGTTACAAGAAAGGGAAGGATGAGGAGGACGAAAAGATTGATGGTGATGGGATGAGGAACAGTGAGGGGTGTTTGAGGGGGGGCAGAGGAAAGTAGAAGGTTGGGGGAGGTGGAGGTATGAGATAGAAGGGAGACGAAGTGGGGAGGAGGCAGCTTTGAGGAGGAGGTGGGAGGGGGGAGAATTGGAGAAGGATGGTAGGGGGGGAGATTTGAAGGGAGGGGTTGGGGGCGAGTTTTGAAGGGGAGGGGCGAAGGGGGAGTTTAGGAGGGGAGGAGCAAGGGGGGGAGTTTAGAAGGGGAGTGGCAAGGGGGGAGATTTAGAGGGGAGGGGCAAGGGGGGAGTTTAGAAAGTGGATGATTCATGAAAGACGAACATTTATAACAAATTGGGTTTATTGTGATTTTCAAGTTAGTGATCCGTTTAAGAACGATAGAGGAGGGGTGGAATGAAGGTGAGTTTAGAGCATGTAGTGAGGAAAAAATGTAAGAGATTGAATTTTTTTTGAAGTGGGATGAGTTGAAGAGGAAATGAAAAAGAGCCTTTTAAATAGGAAGAAAAACAGCGTGTTGTAATATACCATTGAATAAAACACTGCAGGGGAAAGTTTAAACATATTTAAACAGAACTGTGAAGAACAATCTTATATTCACAAATATACCAACGGGGAGAGGGCCTAGAGGGACAACCACGAGTCACTTGAACAGGGAAAAAGGTGGAAGGCAAGGACATAATGGGGGCGGGGCGACACAGCGCACGTGGACAGAAGCACACGATGAGACCAAAGCACACGTGGAGAAAGGGAAATAAATGTTGATGTTACTCCCGCCAGGGAGTAATGCATTCAATCGTGTCCGTGTGTCCGTGTGTGTGTGTGTGTGTGTGTTCGTGTGTTTGTGAACAAGATATCTGGAAAAGTTCTGATTGGATTTGGATGAAAGTTGGTGGGATGATTGCCCTTGGGATAAGGAAGAATTCATTAGTTTTTGGTGAAGCTCAGGATATTATTCCGGATCCAGGAATTTTTTGAAGGATTGTTTACCATTGGAAGATAGGGCTCATTTTTTTTTTAACATTATCTTCTATATATTCTATATTTAACATTGTGATATGAAAATAGCTTTCATATTTGTTGTAAAGGTAGTTTAAACTCGTGGTTATGCGTTAGAGCGGTGTATTTTGTTAGCAGCGTCGTCTTCAGGGTTCTTTTATTTTTTTCTAATAGACATATTCTGTCATTTTAAAACCACCAAAGTGTGTATTCGGTTTCCCCGTTTCATAAAATGTATCGTTTGATACGTATAATGCTTTAAAACAGTTTTTTTTTTTTTTGTTTGTTTTTAAACCTCAGAAGAGATATCAACATTTACCTCAGCGAATGTCAATCGCGGTGTCAGTATTTGATGAACTTATAAAGACTTAGGTGCGTTATAAGTGTGACAAGCATGTGCACGGGATTCTTCTCAGAAGAATGAGTGGTCGCATTAGCTTGTACAACTTAAAATGAGTGAGTTTTGTTTTGACGTTTGGGCCAGTTTTACATGTTGTATCCCTAAGGAATGAAACGAACGTTTTTCTGCCTTACAATTTTATTTGAAGTCACACGCCTCAAAATACACTCACTTATATAGAATTGAACGCTGAATCCGAAAATGTAAGTGAAATTGCCTTGTTTTTTTTAAACATTATCTTCTATATATTCTAAATATATATCTGTGCAGTGTCTGTCTTGTGTTGTCTTGTCTTGTGTTGTCACTGAACTACTCCCTCAAACTTTTGTGAAATCATACTATTCCAACTTGACCCACGGCGGGAGTATGCGCTCTACTGAGTGGCGTTCTAGTTTTTGTTTTTTTTTGGGGGGGGGGGGGGGGTTAACACGTTAGACAAAGAGTAGATGTTCGGGGAAGTTCGGGGGAGAAGGGAAAAATCTAAGAACCAAGCAAAAACAGCGAAGGAAGAAACTTAAGTGAACAAACTTCGACGGGGGACCGGGGAAGCCTGAGGCTGCAAGGCCGCACATGCCGGGCAAACAGAAACGATTAATTTATTAAAGATTAACACCGAGAATCTTCCTCGGGACACACTATAGGTACACACACCGAAAGATAAATACAGTTTCGACAAAAATACAATTGTGAACAATTACTTAACTTTGAAAACGTGGAGAACGTGTTCAGCTTCGAAAAACCGTGCCGTCACCCACAATATCTCATGCAATCCTATGGTATACATTTAGTGTTCATCGGACTAACTGTTGCAGAGGATTTTTTTTTCATACGGATCTGATCAAGCATTGTTCTTGTCGAATTATGACCTCATAATGAAGGCACTGATGACATCATCATCAACATATCTTATTCCCCATGGGGTGTACTTGACAATGAGCCTTGTTTCAACTTTTTCCATTGAGCGGTTTTGGAGATATAGTGGTGCAACGTTTGTCCAAAATGGCGTCCGTACTACGTGACCGATGACATCATAATTTTGAATAAAATAATTTCTACAGGCGGAGGTGCTCCTATGGTAAAATTTCGAGTCAATCGGACCAACAGTTGCCGAGAAAATGATTTTTTTAAATGCAGACACGCCACACATACGCCACATGTACGCACGCACCTGAATGTCTAACCCTGCTTTTTGCTTCGCGAGCGCAAGGTAATAAGATGATCCCCTGTTACTCCCATAGTGACCGGGTGTACTTGTTGTCCTAAACATCAAAAGAAGCAATCATTTTATTATTCTTTGTGTCGCAAAGTAAACAAAAAAATATCACGTGATATTCCACCGTTCACAGGTAAAATTGCTTCGCGGGATTTCCCGCCAGCTGCATAACACGTCATTCCTGCGAGTTACTGTACAGAATGAAAACACTCCACAGTATCTATTAGTGCAATTATCTGTCTCCCTTATCCCCATTGGAACAATGGCACGGCATTCATTCGTAGATTTTCATCGACCTTCGTGGATTATTGCCGACATTCATGGGTTTTATCTTGCAATTTCCAGGACATTCATCGACCTTCGTGGATTATTGCAGACATTTGCGGGTTTTAACTCGCCATTTCCAGGACATTCATCGACATTCCCGGGATTATCGTCACCATTTGCGGATTTTGCCTCGCCGTTCACGGTTTGTTCCTCTCCATTCGCAGATGTTTGCGACTCGGGAACCCATCCCCCCCTTTTCCATTGAAACAATGCCCCACTATTCGCAGGTTTTGCTATTCACGGATTTTCCAGGAATGTATCCCCCGCGAATAGCGGGGTCCGACTGTGTATATATATATATATATATATATATATATATATATATATATATATAGTAGTGCTGGGCCGATATCGAACCGGCCAAAAGAACAGGCAGATACCAGCTATTTTTCGGTAATCTGTACCGGCAGATTGTAATCAGTGTACAGTTCCGATGACCGATTAAAGTTGTACTCTACTCTATACAACCTACAAACCTTGAGTAGCTTTCACCCTTGTTTGGAGTGAATTTCAATAAAGAAATTAAAGAAAACAACGTTGCACCTATTGCTTTAGTAATAGCTGCGAGTATCAAGAAAAACGTGATGGCTCCTACTGACTTCCTGGCAGGGTACGTCTTACGTCGTGATGTCATACGTTCGAGGCATGCATCAAAGTGTCTGTTAATTTATTTATTTCACATATCAAAGGTGGACTGAAAGGGCTGGAGTGGGAGTATGATTACCATTGGGGAGGTAGTGGGAAAATCACCCATTATGCCCCATGCTGTGAGGCTGCTTTGTTCGTGCTGAATCTGCATTTGGGCAGAGAGTACCAGACTTTGGTTGTGCTAGTGAAGAACCCCTGTCCTTACTGATGTTGCAATTCCCCCAGATTGACAGACGGGTGAATTCCCTCAGAATTATGGATGCTTTCATTTTCCCTTGCACACCCTGAGCACAATCGCCAGTTTTCAACTCATTCTGTTCAGTGGTAGAGAAGTTGCATATACAGTAAGCCAAACAAACAAACGGCTCCATCTGCTCTAATTCTTCCACAGATTAGCGTGGCAATTTTGCATTTGCCTGATATGCATATATGAAATTTTCAACAGCACATAGGACAGCCAACATGCACACAAAAACACGATCAAAGCATGCAAGGTATAATTAACTAATTTAACTAGAACAGCCATCAAAGACACAGACCAAATTGAGAAAAAATGGAAGAAAATAAAGAGTTCCCAAATATAAACCATTCGTTGCAGTTTGGTGATCTTCCTTCGGTTTTATTTTGCCCTCCTCTCTGTCATTTTCATCCTCTTCACTCAATAATTTACCCATCATGAAATCATTTTCAGGTTCATTTGTACCTGTGCCATAAATTACCATGTATTGTGTGATTACATACCATGTGATGCTGGCAGAAAACATAATGCAAACACCAAACCTGAAAGCAAGAAATCAAAAAATTATTCATAAAAAAAGCATTACATTAGGTGTGTGTATGTGTGTGTGTATGTATGTATATATATATATATATATATATATATATATATATATATATATATATATATATATATATATATATATACATATATATATATATATATATATATATATATATATACATATATACAGTCACGTGAAAAAGTAAGTACACCCCATGTAAAGTTTTGACTTTTTCAACATATTTCAACATACAGATATTTGATCTTCATTTCAACAATATTGACAGACAAAGGTGATATAATATAACAAATATCATGAAACATTTACATTTTGTAGTCCATTGTATAATTTAAATAAACATAAATGCAAATTTCACATGTGGAAAAAGTAAGTACACCCCTACATTTATCACTACTTCAAATACCTAAAATTAGAATCAGGTGCACCAGCTCAGGTGCAAATGATTAGAACATCGTTGGAGAGACCTTGGAGGAACCTGTCTTATTTAAACATCAGACATTTAGTTTGTTTTGCTCTTTGTTGTTGAAGAGTGCGGCGTCACCATGCCTAGATCAAAAGGGCTCTCTGAGGCCTTCACAAAGAAGGTTATATATGCATACGAGTCTGTGAAGGGATTTAAAAAGATCTGCAAACAATTTGAAATCAATCATTCGACTGTACAGAAGATCATCTACAAGTGGAGAAGATTCCAAACAACTGCCAACTTGTTCAGGCCAGGCTGCCCCAGCAAGTTCAGACCGAGAGCAGACCGCAAGATGCTGAAAGAAGTCTCCAAGAACCCCAGAATGTCATCACGGGACCTACAGTTAGCTCTTGCCACTGTTGATGTCAAAGTGCACGAGTCTACCACAAGAAAGAGGCTGCACAAATTTGATCGACATGGGAGGTGTGCCAGGAGGAAACCTTTGCTGTCCAGAAAGAACATCAGGGCAAGACTAAAGTTTGCCAATGAACACCTTTTTTTTTTTTCTTTTTTTTTGTATACAAGATCGAGGCTCGTGTTAGAGTTAACATTAATCACAAAAAGAGAAACAGACAAATAAAACATATGATAAAGGGAGCGGGAGACAAGACAGGGAGAGAGAGGGAAGCACATAAGTACAACATTTGAGAGCAGAGACATCGGGAGATCTGTGGGAGGGAGAGGGCGAGACCGTTTCCTAACATAAATGTAAATGTAAATGTAAATGTAACATAAATGTATTTCCTAACATAAAGACCCAGCTAACATAAATGACAAAAAAACAAACAAACACTTTGCCTATACCTAGGCAAAGACCAGCACTTCTGGAACAATGTGCTCTGGACAGATGAGTCAAAGGTAGAGCTATTTGGCCACAGTACCAGAAGACATGTTTGGCGAAAACCAAAGACAGCATTTGACCACAAGAACCTGATACCAACTGTAAAGCATGGTGGTGGAAATATTATGGTTTGGGGCAGCTTTGCTGCATCAGGGCCTGGGCAGCTCACGATCATATAATCCACTATGAATTCTTCGTTGTACCAGAGGGTGCTTGAGGATAATGTGAGGCCATCTGTCGGAAAGTTGAAGCTCAACCGAGGGTGGACCTTGCAACATGACAATGACCCTAAACATACCAGTAAATCCACCAAGGAATGGCTGAAAAGAAAGAAATGGAGGGTTCTGGAATGGCCAAGTCAAAGCCCGGATCTAAATCCCATCGAGATGTTGTGGGGGGATTTGAAACGAGCTGTGCATGCAAGAAACCTCTCAAACATCGCACAGCTGAAAGAATTCTGCATGGAGGAGTGGGCAAAAATTTCTCCGTCGATGTCAGAGACTGGTAGACAGTTATAAGAAACGCCGACTTGAGGTTGTTTCTACCAAAGGGGGCAATACCACCTATTAGAGCCAAGGGTGTACTTACTTTTTCCGCACGCGAAATTTGCATTTATGTTTATTTAAATTATACAATGGACTTCAAAATGTAAATGTTTCATGATATTTGTTATATTATATCACCTTTATCTGTCAATATTGTTGAAATGAAGATCAAATAGCTGTATGTTGAAATATGTTGAAAAATTCAAAACTTTACATGGGGTGTACTTAGTTTTTCACATGACTGTATATATTTTGTCGCGATCCCGCCTGGTAAATGTTCCCAGCACGGAATACGGACGTGAATGTCCGGGCTTCAAGTAATCCACGGAGTGGACAAAAGAGACGTAATCACACAATTGTGTTTTAATCGGCCTTCTAGGGGTAAGGCACGATGCTTTATTGGCTCGATCACAAAAACCATGAAAGGTAACAAATGGAATAGGCTGCACAAGCCTGCAGGAACGGTCGGCCACAGACGCTCCCACGAGACGCAGGTAAGATCCTCGCGGCTCCAATCGACGAGCTCCGGGACTCCAAGGATACCAGGATGGAATACCACACAAGGCCGCCAGGAACGGTCGGCCAGGAGCTCCAACACGAAGCAGGCAATATAGGACTCACAGTTCCAATCTACGATCTCCGGGAATCACTCGTTCTCTTCCGGAATCACTCACTCGTACAATCCATAACTATAAACAATCAGCACAACTCGCTGTCGTGAGGCGTAACGAAAGTTCCCTCGCCTCGAGGCCTCGAACCTCCGAGCTGCGTCCGTATCATGAGATGGCGGCCGCGCTCTCTGACCCTCCACCAATCACGTCCCGACTCGCCTCCCAATCGCGTGAGGCTCCAAGGAGGTTACGTCAGTGGTGGGCGGGGCACTCATTTGGGTGAGAACAAAGGTGGTTTCACCGGGGGTTTCTCACAGTCCTCCCCCCCTAAGTAAAAACCCCGTCGAATAGACGGCGTTTTTAAAACCAGTATTTGTAGTAGGTGCAAATCACATGGCAAGATGATGGCGGGAATTGCTAACAGGCAATTAACGCAATTAACAATTACTAACACTTGTTAACAACAATAACGAAACAACGCAACAATACAACGCAACGCAATGGCGCAACACAATAACGCAGCAATAACGCACTTATTAACGCAACAGGCAATTAACAGGCGTTAACAGGGTAAACAATGAACCAGTTTTGTTTTTTTTTCACACACAATATTAAACACCATACACCCCATTAACATCTACCCCACAAGAGTTACACTTCACCCAAAGCACAATAGAGAAACAAGGGAGCCAAACTCAAGGTGGGGAAACATTTACAGGAAGGAAACGGACCGAGACCTAGAGCGGCGGGTTCTCCTCCGGTGTCGAGAACGACAGTCATATGCGTAATGACCCCTTTCACCGCACTGGTAACATCGATCTTTCGGGTCGAACGGCCTGCGGACCAAAGGGCGTCTGAAACGAGGCCGCCGCGACATGCCATTCGACATCTCGACGCACACCCGCGATCCGCAAATTAACCTTCCATCAAGGGCTCTGACCGAATCTTCAGCATCTCGTGGATCTTCAAACTCAACAACTGCGAATCCAGGTGGGTTCCGAGCAACCCATACGTTGCGGAGTGGTCCGTAATGCCCGAAGACCCTCCCTAGCTCGGCTCTCGCTGCTCCATTGCCCAGGTTTCCCACATATACCTTAGCATTAGCGTTCCTGCTGACTCGCGACATGGCGGGAGCGGTCCCTGAGGAGCACGGCACCTGAGGTTGGCTTGACGGGAGGCTCGGGTGGACTTCAGCTGACGCAACGTCACCGTCGGAAACTGGAGTCGAGGCGCTAGGCTCCTCGGGCCAGAGTGAAGATATGTCTGACTCCGCCCCTCTCTCCGCCTGTTTACTCTGGGCTCTAGGGACCCCCCCACAGGTCAGAGTCAATGACTCCTCCCTGGCTATGGCATCATTGCCAATCAGCAAGGAGACCCCGGGTATAGGGTAGTAGGGTACTACCACACAGGTCACTGGACCCTTTAAAATGTCACTCCGGACCTCGAGGAGGGCAAGGGGGGTACCGGCCAAGAACCCGGTCAATGCCCCGAAGGAGGGTATACTCGCCGGTATAACGCATCTGAGAGGCCGGAACTACCCCCACCCGGAGAACACACCGTGTCGCCCCAGTATCCCGAAGGTATTTGGTCTCAAACTTCAGCATCGAATCGGGGCCACCCACTAAGGCTGTCCCTGAATACTCCTGATGCAGTGGATGAATGGAATTAGCCCCGGTGGCAGTGACCTCGGTCACCGATGCCACCGTCGTGTGCGAGGGCCCGGCGGATGAGTTCCACTGATCTCCCTCCGACTTAACAGGAGGGTTGCCTCGGTAGGCCGGACTGGCGGGATTAGAGAAACAGCGGTTTTCACCGTGCCCCACGCGTTTGCAGAAATCGCACCAGGGCCCTGCCCTGGTCTGCGGCTCGCGAGCGCCCCCAGTGGAGGTCATCGGAGAACCCTTCCCCTCGATCCAGCCGCCGGGCAGACGGGGGGCGGTCTTGATCGCAGACTCCTCCGTCTTACGAAGCGACTGCGTGACTTGCAGCATTTTGCATGCCAAAACATGTTTATCAATAAGGTTGACGCAGTCTGCCAAGGAAACAGTGTCTTTGTCGACAAGAAACAATGCTAAGTCAGGCGGAAGCTGTTGATCGATACGGTAACGCACCAGGAGTTCCGCAACCGCTTGAGGTAACTCCACCTTGCTCCCCTTGAACCATCTCTGCAGCTGTTCCAACAAGGCCCGCGAATGTTCCTCATAGGTTTGACTGGACTCACGAGTCCAGCTGAAAAAATTTCTCCTATAAATACATGCGGACACCGCATAGGCATTCAAAATCTCGGCCTTCAATGCCCTGTATTTGTTTGCGTCCTCGGTTGCCATCCTCGCATATACCTCCCTCGCCTTCTCAGATAGATGGCTCACAAGATGGCCGACCCACAAGCTCTCATCAATGCCACCGGCAGCCAACAACTTCTCCGCCATCTCCAGATACGCTTCTGGCTTCGTGTCTCCCGTCCAGTCCGGCAAACGAACATGAACAGTTTCCGGGACTCTTGCAGCAGACCCCTCTGCCCGCAGTCGTTCAGTCAACATTCGCAACTCATGCTCTCTGACGCGTTCAGCTTCTGCTGCCGCATGCTCTCTCTCTGCTGCCGCCGCACGCTCTCTCTCTGCTGCCGCATGCTCTCTCTCTGCTGCTGCACGCTCTCTCTCTGCTGCTGCACGCTCTCCCTCTGCTGCTGCCGCACGCTCTCTCTCTCTCTCACGCTCTCTCTCTGCTGCCGCATGCTCTCTCTCTGCTGCCGCATGCTCTCTCTCTGCTGCCGCATGCTCTCTCTCTGCTGCCGCAGCACGCTCTGCCTCTGCCCTGTCATTCTCCCTGTTATACATGTCAAGTTGTTGAACCGGAGTCAGCCCGGTCCAGAAGGGCGAACGCATGCATTTAGTCATGATGGAATCGCTTCCTAACATCTCGGGTTGAGTGACCGGGTCAAGGCTGCTTGCGTCGCTCACCTCGCCACCCACGTGACTGTCAACATGATCAGGTTGAACTCTCACTTCCCTGGTCGACATAGCTTGGCTACGAGTTATCATACGACCAGGCACAAAACACAACCTCAACACAACGCTCAAACACAACGCTCTGTTGGGGAAATACGACACAACTACGCAATATCACCCGCACATCAAATTGCCAATGAGAAAAATACCACGTACAAATACTCACGTTTTTTTTTTTTTTTTTTGGTTGTTTGGAGGGATCCGAGGCTATTCGCTTATTCTTTGTCGGTTGTTTGGAGGGATCCGAGGCTATTCACTTCTCTGCCCAAGACAGCGTCCTACGGCGAGAAGGTTCCTCCCAGACGGCGTCCGCTGGTGAGAAGGCGATGAACAGATGCCAGAAGATGTCGTCCACTGCAGAATTCCCGTCTCAATCGAATGGCTCTTACTTGAATGATCCTAGGACGAGCAACCCATTTGTCGCGATCCCGCCTGGTAAATGTTCCCAGCACGGAATACGGACGTGAATGTCCGGGCTTCAAGTAATCCACGGAGTGGACAAAAGAGACGTAATCACACAATTGTGTTTTAATCGGCCTTCTAGGGGTAAGGCACGATGCTTTATTGGCTCGATCACAAAAACCATGAAAGGTAACAAATGGAATAGGCTGCACAAGCCTGCAGGAACGGTCGGCCACAGACGCTCCCACGAGACGCAGGTAAGATCCTCGCGGCTCCAATCGACGAGCTCCGGGACTCCAAGGATACCAGGATGGAATACCACACAAGGCCGCCAGGAACGGTCGGCCAGGAGCTCCAACACGAAGCAGGCAATATAGGACTCACAGTTCCAATCTACGATCTCCGGGAATCACTCGTTCTCTTCCGGAATCACTCACTCGTACAATCCATAACTATAAACAATCAGCACAACTCGCTGTCGTGAGGCGTAACGAAAGTTCCCTCGCCTCGAGGCCTCGAACCTCCGAGCTGCGTCCGTATCATGAGATGGCGGCCGCGCTCTCTGACCCTCCACCAATCACGTCCCGACTCGCCTCCCAATCGCGTGAGGCTCCAAGGAGGTTACGTCAGTGGTGGGCGGGGCACTCATTTGGGTGAGAACAAAGGTGGTTTCACCGGGGGTTTCTCACAATATATACAGGCTGATTCACATACGACGTACTATTTTGTTTTTGAATAACTCTGTGTTGCGTGAACCGATTTACTTGTAATTTGCAGCACTTATAGACAAATGTTCCCCATTTATTAAGTGAAAATTTCATTAAAAAATAATTGATACAAATTTAGTTATGGGTCTCGATATGGCGGCCGTCATTTTCGATCACTCGGAACAGTCTCTGCTTGTTTTGAGCATGGTTTTCTGCCGCATTTCATCAGTGATCTCCCAGAAGGCATTCCTGATGCGGTGCTTGAGTTCCAGCAAGTCTCTTGGTCGAGTCGTGTACACTTTGGACATTGCTTGGCAGCACCCAGCTTCGACCAAACTCCGTTCGAAGACGTCGTTTCACTTCGATTAAGCTTTTTGTGGCCTCATACCAGGTTGCAGCTTTTGTACGCTTCTGACTGTTGTAATTTGCCATTCTTGCTGATTTTTTTCTTTACATTATGCTGCTAAAAAGTCTAAAGCTGACTCTAAGACCGGTTCCATAATTATCAACGTTTAAGAGCAATTTAATCGACATGTTAATCGACATGTGATGTCATGGCAAGAGTTCAGGCTGTTTCCCATCATCAAAAATGACGGCCGCCATATCCAGACCAATAACTAAATTTGTATCAATTATTTTAAAATGAAATTTTAACATAGTAAATGGGGAACATTTGTCTATAAGTGCTGCAAATTACAAGTACATCGGATCACGAAACACAGAGTTATTCAAAAACAAAATAGTACGTCGTATGTGAATCACCCTGTATATATTGTTGCGGATATGGGATTTGTATCCATCCATATCCGCTTGTAAATACGTATTCCCCTATTTCATCAATACTTCCCAACTATCCCCAATCCCCCATTCCCTAGTCCCATTTTCTGTAAACAACACTCTGTAGACCCGACCTCCCCCTATTTCCCCCATTAAATGTCGTGCCCAGGTTCACCGCATCTCATGTAAGACAACTATAGGACATCTTGCTAGTTATTCTTAGTCTATGTCAGTTAAGGACTCATTTCCATTAATTCTGACTCTTCGTTGCACCAGAATGTGATTGTATGGCACCGTTAGGAAGTTTAGGACCTCCCAATACCTCCCCGCAGCTCTTCCTCACGGTTCAGCAACAACAACAACAACAACAGCAACGGCAGCGGCGTGCACAGGGAGTGCGCGACCTCACTCTGGCTTGGTTGGTAGGGGGTGTTGGGAGGGCACGAGGCCTTCCCAACAAGCCGCCATCGAACATGTGCTCGACGGGGTTACCAAATAGGGGCTCCCTGTCAGCTCCTCATCAAGGGCGGAGCCCGGTAACCCCCGCACCCAATGTAAGTGGCGGACCGGCCCCAGGGGGGCGGAGCCAACCAGCCGAGGGCGTGTCACTCCCCGCTGAGCATGCGCAGGAAGAGGGAGGTGACGTCAGATGCGCGCTGAGCTTGAAGCAAGAGAGATGTCCCTTCCGAGCGCTGTGACACCTCCCTGCATCTCTTGGACCGTGCTTGATCCTGTCCCCGAGCCAAGGTGCACCTTGTGCTATCAACCTACCTGTCCATTCCTGCCATCAATCCCTGTGTAAGTCTACCTTGTTCCGTTTGTCTGTGGTCTGTCTGGGCTAAGATAAGACTGTAATTAAGTGCCTATCTCTTCTGTGTCTTTACCTCACTACCTTGTAATCTACCCCCTTTTCTCCACCACTGTAATTATACCCTCCTCCGGAGGTCTTGAGAACTGTACCCCTTGCGTCGTTTCATCTATCCCAGTCGTTGTGTCCTTTCCATCATTGATTTAGCATAGCGCGATTTGGCCAACGTTTGGGTGGAATCGGGTGAGTTGGGGAAGAATCGGGGGAACTGTTAGGTCGCGGCAATACCACCGCTCGGTAAATAACATCTTAACCGCGACCGTAACAATATATATATATCTCTCTCGCTCTCTCTCTTTTTGAGTACAACTACTATACAACTTTGTGTGGGGGATAACATAGGCTATGTGGCCGCGGCCTCACACAGGGGTGTGGGCTCCGGGGAATGGCGTAAATTAGCTATGTAAATATATAAGTGCCACATGGTGGTGGTGGCAGAGGTTATTAAAATTTATTGAGCTGAGGTTAAAGCACTCTTCGAATGGGTAAGTTTCTCCTCCTCCCCTCCCTCTCGTCCTCCTCTCCTCCCTCTCGTCCTCCTCTCCTCCCTCTCGTCCTCCTCCCCTCCCTCTCGTCCTCCTCCCCTCCCCTCCCTCTTCACCACCCTCCTCCCATCTCCACTCCTTCCCCTCTTCACATCTCCCTCCCTCTCTACCCTTTCTCATGAGCAATGCCGAGTGTTTATATATATATACAGTCACGTGAAAAAGTAAGTACACCCCATGTAAAGTTTTGACTTTTTCAACATATTTCAACATACAGCTATTTGATCTTCATTTCAACAATATTGATAGATAAAGGTGATATAATATAACAAATATCATGAAGCATTTACATTTTTTAGTCCATTGTATAATTTAAATAAACATAATTGCAAATTTCGCATTTGTAAAAAGTAAGTACATATATATTTGCAGGGCGAGTGAACAGTCCGGAACCATAGGAAGGACAGGGAAAAGCAAACAAACTTTCCTACGTTTCCAGAAGTGATGTTACGTAGACAATGTCAGTTCGCGCTATTTGCCATTGTGTTTCCACTGAGGAAAGATGAATTTATTCTGCCCAAAACTTTTACTACACGCATCTGAATTTGGGTTCTTATACGCATTTAATTCGAGTAATGTTTACCCAGTCTTTTGAAATTCCATTACCACTTTGATAATAGTTATATTTCTAAAATAATCATACTTTTCCTTATGAAACAAGAGTAAATCCACAAACCCGTGAGTTACAGTGCCTTCAGATCGTGTTCACATCCCTTGACTTTTTCACATTTTGTTTTGTTACAGCCTGAATTTAAAATTGATTAAATTGAATTATTTTTCACTGATCTATACATAATACCCCACAATGTCAAAGTATAAATGTGTTTTTAGAAATTTTAGCCAAATAATCAAAAATGAAATATAGAAACATCTAATTTATATAAGTATTCAACCCCCTGATTCAATACTTTGTAGAAGCGCCTTTGGCAGAGATTGCATCTTTGAGTCTTCTTGGGTATGTCTGTATCAGCTTTGTGTATCTGGATTTGGGGAGTTTCTCCCATTCTTCCTTGTTGATTTGCTCAAGCTCTCTCAGGTTGGACGGGGAGTGTCGGTGAGCAGCAATCTTCAAGTCTTTCCACAGATTCTCAATGCGATTCAAGTCTGGGCTTTGGCTGGACTACTCAAGGACTTTTACGTTCTTGTTCTGAAGCCATTCCAGTGTTGCTTTAACTATATGCTTGGGGTCATGATCCTGTTGGAACATAAATCTTCGCTGCAGTCTTAGGTCTTTTGCACTCTAAAGCAGGTTCTTCTCAAGGATTTGCCTGTATTTGGCTCCATTTCGCCCCATTCATTGTTCTCTCTATCCTTACAAGTCTCCCAGTCCCTGCCTCTGAAAAGCATCTCCATACCATGATGCTGGCACCACCATGCTTCACGGTAAGGATTGTGTTAGATGGGTGATGAGCTGTGCTTGTTTTATACTAAACGTAGGGCTTTGCATTCAGGTCAAAGAGTTCAATTTTTGTCTCATCAGGCCATTTTCTCAGGAGTGGCCTCCGTCTGGCCACCCTCCCATAAAGCCTAGATTTGTGAAGTGTTGCAGAGACTTTTGTCCTTCCAGCAGGTCCTTCCATCTTAGTCAAGGATCTCTGTAGTTCTGTCAGATTGGTCATGAGATTTTTGATGGTCTTCACACAAGTGTATGTATGTGTGTGTATATATATATATTCACGATCGGTGGGTCTTCAAAACCGGGCATCCGTAGGCAGGGAGGAGACCTAAGGTTCTGCATTGACTTTGCTTCCCACAGCAGTCAGCACACCTCAACCTTTAGGTTGATATAACCTACTGTTTGAATTGTCCTCGAACACAGACAGACACTCGCCTTGAAAAGTCTCGTATTCTTTTCCCTGGTCCAACGACATCCAAAGAAAAACTAAATTCGAATTTCAAAAAGTCTGAGAATGACTACACCTGATCAATTTCATTCTCACAACATAATCTAAAAACTCGACAAAAGGTATTCAATATATTTAAACTCCTGCACAAATTTTAATGTGAATCAAATTACTCATGGTGGAACATGGTGAATGTATCCCGAGAATGTGATAGAAAACGTTTTGTTACATATTTTAAACAGTTAACATGAAAATGAAGCCTTACCAAGCGAGGCGATTGTTGTGGCTGCCATTGGGAATTTCATGTCACCTGCAACACCTGTCAAATGAGCAGAAATTATCAGAAAGATAACTGAACCAGGTTAAGTATGGTACCTTGTGGGTGGAGTGAAGGAGAGTTGTCGTCATGCCAGAGTTTTCATTTAACGAATTATTCATTCTCATTTTCCTATGACACTACAGGTTGACTTTGCTGTCTAGTAAAGGGTCGAATCGAGCGCACCGATATTACATTCCAATCACGAGACTATTTTGATAAACAGATAAATATTTAATCACTCGGAAGAAGACGCACTAGCGATCTTCGATCAGCTGACAGAACTTGCAAACGATGTCCCAAAACACAACATCATCATCGTCGGAGGGGATATGAATGCAAAACTTGGTCCAGCTGAGTGTAAGATATCATTCAACAATATTACAAATAGGAACGGCAGATATATGTATATTAGATCTTGTGGCGGAATGTAAACTTATCTCTACGAGTAATATTTTCCAAAATCGGAAAGGTAAACTTTGGACTTTCACTTCAGCCACCCAACATGGAGCACAGTTGGATTACATTCTTAGGAATAAAAAGTGGAAAAACAGTGCCACTATCTGAGAGTTGTCTGGCAGCTTCCACTCCGTAGATTCAGATCATCGGATAGTAACCGCGAAATTAAGACCAAGTGTGTCCAAGATTTTCAATATCTGGGGACATACGTTGATAACATTAGTCCCTGGTGTTGGGCTAGCGGCTAGGGTGCCGGCTTAGGATCCTAGGATCCTGGGTTCGAATCCCGGTCAATCGCTGAATTAACGCCAGGGGGGTTGACTCAGCCTGTCATCCCTTCCGAGGTCGGCAAATTGAGTACCAGTTCACTGGTAATTCCCTGCTTGTCGTTAAAGGCGGCAAAAAGGGTTGGCATCAGGAAGGGCATCCGGCCGTAAAACATTGCTTCAAAAAGGGGACCGAAAAACAACAACAACCACAGTTCCCGAAAAAGGCCAACCCCCGCTTGCGGGGAAAAATGGCCTCTAAAGGTGGTTTTTATACGTTGATAACATTAAGCCCGGTGTTGGCTTAGCAGTTAGGGTGCCGGCTTGGGATCCTACGATCCTGGGTTCGAATCCTGGTCAATCACTTAATTAACGCCAGGGGGGTTGATTCAGCCTGTCATCCTTCCAAGAGCGGCAAATTGAGTACCAGCTTACTGGTAATTCCTTGTGTGTCGCAAGAGGCGACTAACAGCATGGGTGGCAGGAAGAACATCCAGCCACAAAACTTTGTTTCAAAAAGGGGATCATGGTGCCCGGAAAAGGCACAACCCCTGCTTTGTGGGGAAAAATGGCCTCTAATGGTGGTTTTTAACTCAACTGGAATGCCGTCCAGTTGAGTTCATCACATACTGAACCCATCGGCGTCCGTCGTCTGTCGTCTGTTAACTTTTCGACGTTAACACTCCAGCGTCCAGAAATATCAACCGATTCTGATCAAACTTGACAGGCAGCATCCTTACGCCAAGGACCAGGTTGGTATTACATTTCAGCCCGATCCGTTGAAAAATGGCGGAGTTAGGCGACCATTTTGTTTTTGGTCATGAAAACGACGTTAACACTCTAGCGTCCACAAATATTAACAGATTTGATCAAACTTAGAATGTTTAACCCGTACCACACAAGGTAGGTTGCTATTGCATTCCAACCCGATCCGTCACAAAATGGCCGCCATAGGCCGCCATATTGTTTTCAGCTCCGAAACGACATTAAGACTTTAACGTCCACAAATATTTATGGATTTTGATCAAACTTGGTGTGTGAGACTTTTACCACACAAGGTAGGTTGCTATCGCATGTCAACCCGATCTGTCACAAAATGGCCGCCATAGGCCGGCATTAAATTTGGCCAGTCAGTTCAGTTGAGTTCTGCTTCCCTGGAAGCTCTAGTTTTTTTTATACATTGACAACACTGCAAAGGACATGGAGGTCCGGATTGCGAAAGCCTGGGCAGCACCAGTAAAGATGAATGTTGTTTGGAGGAGTGACCTATACAGAGAACTGAAGGAACACTTCTTCCGCACCACAGTCGAGAGTGTTTCCTGTAACGGAGCAGAAACTTGGACGATGACCAACACTCTGTCCAAACGGCTCGATGGTGAATTCACCAGACTACTGAGAGCATCACTTAACGTTTCATGGAGAGCACACTGGACTCACAAGCAACTGCATGGAAAGATCCCCAGAGTATTGGAGTCACTACTTCAGAAATGTCTCAGGTTTATTGGGCATTGTTGGAGAAGTGATCGAGAGATGGCCAAGATGGTACTTTTCTGGGAATATTATCATGGTCACCGCTCAAGAGGACGACCCGCTACAACCTACATGGATACACTGGAACCAGGTGTGACCTCCCAGAAGCGATGGTGAGAAGAGAACAATGGAAAACGTTTGTCAGTAGTGTCCGATGCAGATCGACCAGATGATGATGATTTCATCACAGTCTTGGTTAGTGGAATAGTGGCGTAGCATTGTTGTATTGTGAGTCGTAGGAGTAGTAGTAATAGTGGTGGTAGTTGTAGTAGCAGTGGCGGCAGTAGTAATGTTCGTATAAATACTGGTGGTAGTAGTAGTAGTAGTAGTAAGATATCAAGAATAAAGTATGTTTATTGTGTTTTATTACTTCAAGTATCTTAAAGTATCCCGTTTCAAAAAGCCCACAATATAAGTAGCATCTAAAATGTTCTCAGAACGAGATACTCACAACAGCGTAGAAATACCAAGGTTAAAAAAACAAAAACATTCAAGTACATACAATTTGGAGGAAAATATTTTTCATCTTTTCTTTTTTACAAATCATATATCCCTTATTCTCTCACATATAGAATAAACGAACACATTTTGCGTAAAAACACAAGTCTTTCGGAGAAAAAGTATCCTCTCATAAATGTTGATAAACCTACATTGAAATTATTCAAAGATGGCAATGCTCAAATGAGACAATGTTACAGACCAATTTAAAGTACTACAACTGTAGAACTCTCCATCCTAATAAAGTCAATTGGCAATGTACATAAAACAAAAAAGGGCAAACTATTTGATCTCATCCATCGCAAGTTTATTCTCAAAAAATAACAAACCCAAAATAAACGATCTTATAATGCATTTATCTATCAACTCCTTCACATACCACACCACATGAAAAATTAAAATTAAAATTAAGCAAATCATACCACAAGTGGGGAGTTTTTCACGACACAGTCTCTTCTCGAAGATGACACTCTGTGGTCTTCAAACTGGCGAGGAGCTCGCTTATGAATGCTGCCTGTTTATGGCCAGATCAGTGACAAACAAATGCAGCCAATGCAAAATGCTGGAGGGCAGGGTACGCCACACATACCTTGAAAGAGAGGAACAATGCAATATATGTCTCTTGAGGGCAAGTGCTGCTATTGCAGGATAAACTTCCCCTTTTGCATCAACCTGAAATGTCTATCCATGCAAAGGTTAGAGATAATATGGGGCTCACTATTTCAACATTTCATATAAAGCTTAAACTATTCTTCGCTGATATACTGTTCATTTTGAACAAGAATGGCACTCGATGGAGAGCATCCATCCACCAGGCTCAACGGGTCACGTTTTGTATCCCACTGATAGGTCGGATCTCCGTCCAGACCTGAACCAAAATCGAATCAATTCATCCTTGTCACCTACCCAACTCATCCACCAAGTTTCGTCGGAACCCTTCCATAACTTTTTGAGATATCATGCTACATATCGTGTTTGGCCCTATTGCTCAATGGTGAAGAATCACTTGTATCTGGATCCTGTAGCTGGTTTCGAAGTATTGATATCTGTCTGTCAGACAGAGTAATCTGTCAAAATCATAACTGTTAAGTAGGGTAACTGAACTACCTGTATCAATTGAGTAGAGTGATCCTAACGCAGGCAGTATCCACAGGTGGCCCTGATGCTGGCAGGATGCACAGGTGGCCCTGATGCTGGCAGGATCCACAGGTGGCCCTGATGCTGGCAGGATCCACAGGTGGCCCTGATGCTGGCAGGATCCACAGGTGGTTCGAGTATGTTTACATGTATCAGCCAGATGTTCTGTCGACCCACATCTGTATCAGTTTTCCATTCAAAAACGGCCGTATCGCTTTTTCCGACCGTTGTACGGTAACGGAGAACACGTGCATCTTTACCTCCAACACCAAAGGTGGATGGAGGTTATGTTTTCACCCCCATGTCTGTTTGTCTGTCCGTTTGTTTGTTTGTTTGTTTGTGAACAAAATATCTCATAGAGTTGAGGACAGATTCGGACGAAATTTGGCAGAGATGTAGCTTATGTCACAATGACGATAAGATTCGATTTTGGTGAAAATCCGGATCCGTCTAGTGGCATTTTAAAAGTGATTCTTCACCATTGAGTGATATGGCCAACCAGGTGGAGGTATGTGTTGCTCTCAACTGAGTGCCGTTCTCGTTTTTTTTGTTTTTTCCGTGCTCGCCATAAAATCCACAGAGCCTGACACTCCCGGCTCTCCACAGTTAAATTGTTTTACTTCCTTTTCAGCCGTTTCATCAGCCATGGCAACAGCCAGATCTTGATCGAATGATCTGTCCTCGGAAAGCAACTTTTTCCTGGTGGAATGATTGTGTACACCCTCAACAAACTGGTCCCGTAATGCACGTGGGAGGTGTGTCCCGAAATTGCAGGCAATTGTTAAATGTTTGAGATTTTTTGCATAGTCGGTGACATTCTGGTTTTTACTCTTGGTAGTCCGGAAGTTCTTACCACTTCTAATACTCATGGTTTGAAATAATTTCAAAAATTATATGTAACTGCTTGTATGTTTTAGCAGAAGGTATTTCCGGGAGACACAAGGCATTCAAGGTATTGTAAGTACTTTTACAGATTAGGGAAATCATTGCAGCCACTTTCTTCCTGTCGGTCACTTGGGGCACGGCAGCAATGGCGCCCACTTCAGCTTTCCCGATGTTGCTTGCAAGAAAATAGGCCTCCAAACATTATTGGTACGCCTCAAAATCGTCGCCATCGAAAACAACCAATGAACCTATTGCCATCATGTTAGAATAAGCGTTTATCCTCGTCGCTAATTGTTACGTCTGTAGACTCAGTAATCAGCACAAAGTATGAGAAACAAGCGGGTTTATTCTCATCATGACAAGCTCTCCACTGCGAATGCGCTCCCCATCCAAACCACCCCCAATACCATGTCATCAACATTGGTACAAAGCCGACCGCCAAATTGCAAAATTAAGCAACAGACACAGCAGAAAGCATTCTCTCCACGTGACAAGTGGGATAGTATTCTCCCCACGGTAAACGAAGGAAAGCATACTCCCCACGGTAAACCAAGGAAAGCATTCTCTCCACGTGACAAGTGGGATAGTATTCTCCCCACGGTAAACGAAGGAAAGCATTCTCCCCACGGGACACGAGGGAAAGTATTCTTCCCACAGGACACAAGGGAAAGCATTCTCCCCACGGGACATGAGGGAAAGCATTCTCCCCACTGGACACGAGGGAAAGCATTCTCCCCACGGGACATGAGGGAAAGCATTCTCCCCACGGGACACGAGGGAAAGCATTCTCCCTATGGTACACGAGAGAAAGCGTTCTCCCCACGGGAAACAAGCGAAAGCATTCTCTCTATGGTACACGAGGGAAAACATTCTCGTCGATGCTTAAACATGCCGCAAGCTAACTGGTCAGGACAAGGCATCCTATTCTTGGATTTTGGAATGGCTTGCTTGAGTTCCCCAAGTGAGAAGTCCAGGTTCAATGTAGAGCTTGCAACTCTGGTGTCACAGATGATGGCTTTGTGTTGATTGACAAATGATGCCGATTAGCTTTGATCTCCGAATCAATATTTCTGTCTTAAAATTGAGTTGGAGAAGTGAGTTCCTTCGGTTGAGGCCTTGTCTCTGTTCAGCCAGAGGGTTTCATTGTTGCAGACAAGCCCCAAGATAGTTCACCCTCCATCTTTGCTTCTATTCATACATTTTACCCTTCTCCAGATGGTTTGGAGAGAGATGTCCGGGTTGATAGATGAACAGAAGAAGCACCCAGAAGTAGTCTTGGTACATTTGATTTCTTATTGGGCTCGAATTATTCTCCTTTTAAACTTAATAGCATCTTGAATCAACAGAGATTTTCTAACCCTTCTAAGAGCGGCCCTTCTAGCCCAGATAGCCTGTTTGCATTCATTATTCCACCAGGGAACTTTGATTTTCCGACCAGCTGAGATTTTACAAATGGGGATTGAATCCTGGGCGATGGTATATAGTTTAACTGAGTTGCTCTTAAAGGCTTAAAGGTGGCAATGTTCCCTTTAGCAAGCTCTTCCCTCACTTCCTCAGAGCAGCGCCAACAAAAGCTGACCCAGTTGGCCTTGGAAAGGATCCACAAGGGGGGTCTGTCCATATATTGGTGCCTTTCCAATTTGAGCTTAGTGATCACCGGAAGATGGTCATTACCCAAACCATCCGAGTGGACCCACCATTCACACCTCGCTGCTGCAGATGAGGAGACAAAGGTGAGGCCGAGAGGAGAAGACTGCCCAGTGTATGGATTGACAAAGGTCCCATTGCAATCATTTAGAAGCACCAGGTCAAATTCATCGATGATGTTTTTGATGTACTTACCATTTATATCGGTAAGTCTGGAGCTCCTAAGAATATTGTGGCTGTTGAAGTCACCACATCAAAGGATTACCTCTTCACACCTGTTTAAGACCTCCTGGAGTGCTAAAGATCAGAGGTTGGCAAGGGTTGTAGAAATTAACGAGTGTGAGTCTCTCTTGGGTAGAGGATTTTGACAACATGACATTCCAGTTCGGTCCTGCAGTCAATTTCCATGAAGGGACATTGACAAAACATTGACAAAGCAAGCTTGACAAACACCCCACATTCACCTCCGTTCCTACCCAGGAATCCTAAATCGGTTGTGACATTTTAACCAGGTTTCTTGTACACAGATTATATCCAGTTTGGTTGTAAGATCGCTGATGTACTTCGTAATCTCAGACCCTTGAGCAACGAAGCTTTTTGCTTTCCATTGGATAATTCTCATTAATCTGCGGGGGAGTCCTGGGACTGTTTTCAATCCCACCTTCTGCTTTTATTGCCTGATTGCTTGAATACTTTGTTAAACTTCCCTCTCTACCCTTTTCTCTTTTTCTTCTTCCCTCTTCTCTTCAATCCCTCTCCTCCCTCCAGGTCTTTAAAACAGCTGTTCACCCCCATCTCTTATCTTCCCCCATCCAAAACCTTGATCTTTTCTACCCCCATTAAAACACCCCAAATCCACCTCTTTCAATCTCCGACTTCATTCCTCAAATTCCTAGTAGTGTTCATTTGCTTTACATCGTGTACACCCCTCCCCCCAGCCCTCTCCCTTCCACAGATCTCCCGACGTCCCTGTTCTCCACTGTTGTTGTACTTGTGTGCTTTCTTCTCTCCCCATCTTGTCTCCCGCTCCCTTTATTGTATGTTTTATGTGTTTGTGCATGTTTTTCTGTTGTAACAGGAATTTTTTGTTACTTCATCAGCACAATTTTTTTTTGTTACTTTGACATAATTAACTAGGATTGAGATCACAATAAGGGCAAAAACAAAATATACGACGTAAAGACCTGGCCGGAAGTCTAACCCTAAGGTAAGTGGTGTATGGCGGCACGTCTTTTTTTTTTGTGTACTGAAAGCGAGGCTCGTGAAAGAGCTAACATTTATCACACAAACAAATCAAACAGACAAACAAAATATATAACAAGAGAGAGCGGTAGACAAGATGTGGAGAGAAGGGGAAGCACACAAACACAACATTTGAGAGCAGGGAGATGTGTGGAAGGGAGAGGGCTTGGGGGGGGAGGAGTTGTCTGTTCTGTAATGTTAGCAATTCCACTTTCCCATCCAGTTTTTGATAAATTTGTGTTCACCTTCCCTTCCAGCTTTAACTGATAATTTAAAATATGTATAAATTTGTGCTCAGTTCCTTTTTATGTATGCGAGTACGTGTTGGGTTCTGACTTCTGATTTACAGTAGATATTCAATCAGAGCACAAAATATATTTGGCCTACCTCCCCCAGCACAAACCATCTCATCCTCCCTCCACCATTCCCCCATCCCCCACAACCCCCAATCCACCATCACCCCCACTAACCCACACCCAACATTCCTCCTTCCCTCACTCCCGGAAAAAGGAGGCATGGTCAAAGATGCCTATGACTCTGTAGCGAAGTGTGGTGAGGCACATGAAGCTCGCCAATCCACACTAGTAATCGTAAAGGCCTTGGTTTCCATTGCGTCAAGTTAAGCAAGGGCTGAGGCAGGGGAGCCAGTAAAGAGGGGACAGCAGTACTCCATCAAGCTGTGGATGAAAGCCTAGCTGTTTTCGACATTGATCTGGAATTATGGACAATTCGCTGTTTATCCATCCCATCGGTAAATAATGTGAAGAATGAAGAAGAAGAATATTTTTTTTGCTGAAAGCAAACATTGTATTGTATGAGGGTGATAATGTTAATAAACGATGTTTTACTATGTACTCGCATTAGTAGTATATGAAAATGGAGATTCTAAAACCTACCCGGCCTACCAAAACGAAATAATTAAATAATGCTGTCTAATTTTCTTGCCCCTCTACGTTAATTAAATATATGTTTTTATTACATAAATGAGAAAAACCAGGTGTTTATTTCTTATCTCTGCTTTCTGCCAAGGTGAACTTCAGACCTGCTGTTGCCTTCCACGCTTACTGCTGGAGCATCCAAGACTGCCTTCATATCCAGCTTTTTAGCTTATCTGGAATTCAAATTCCAGATAAGGTATTGTCGTCGTGCACCGTCCGTCCGTCAGTCCGTCTACTTTTTCGACTTTACCGGCCAAACCGCTGGGCCGATCCGGCTGAAATTTGGCAGCAAGGCTCTGCTCTTGACTGGTAACGGGGATTGCAAAGCTCATTCAGGTCAGGTGACCGGAAGTGTGTCAAAGTGGTTGATTAGTAAAATCCTTCAAAAATCTTATTCTCCAGACCCACAAGTCAGCATGCTACCAAATTTGGGCTAAAACATGAAGCCAGGGTACGAATGTTTAATTGTGTAGGTCATGGTGATCACATGACCGGAAGTTTGTCAAAATGCCTGACTCAGTCAGTTTTTGGGAAAATCGTGCAAATTCCTTCAAAAATGTTCTCCAGAACCACCAGTCAGAATGCTACCAAATTTGGGTTACAACATTAGGCCAGGGCACGGAGAAGCTCCTATTTTTAACTTACTGTACTCGACACACAACAACAACAACATGCATTTTAAAAGGCCATTTTCCCGGCTCGAGCGGGGGTTAGCCTTGCGGTCCCCATGACAATCTTCTCCATTTTGCCCTATTTTCTGCATCTCCCCTTGTTAACCCCCTTGCCCGCATTTCTTCTTCCACCATCTTTAGCCAAGTCTTTCTCGGTCTTCCCCGTCTTCTACTTCCTTCTACATTCATTTCCATCACTCTTCTCAACCAGTCACTTTCATCCTTCCTCAACACATGACCAAACCATCTCAACCTGTTCCACTTCACAGCATCAATCACAGGCTCTATTCCCATCATTTTTCGCAATTCATCATTTGTCTTCCTCTCTCTCAACGATACTCTGCACATCCGTCGAACCATTCGCATTTCCACCCTTTCCAACCTTCGATGCTGCTCTGCGTTCATTACCCATGTCTCGCTCCCATAAATCATAACACTTCTCACACATGCAGCATACACCTTTCCCTTCAGCTTCAACGACACTCCCCTCATCATCAGCACGCCACTCAATTCCCGAAACTTCTTCCATGCACATCTCACTCGAGCAACCGTTGCCGAGTCTGATCCACCTTCTCCATTCAGCATGTCTCCGAGGTAGCAAAATGTTTTCACACCTTTCAGCTTCACGCTGTCTCAAAGATCCAACTCAACATTTCCTCCATCTGCAGCTCCCTCTGTGCACACCTTACATTTGAATGTAGCTGCCACACTGGTTAATGACCCTCTCAGACCACTACATTTTTGATGAACCCACTCAGCGCACATTGTACACTGAATGGAGTTCACTCCGACACCCTTCCTACACACAGCACAGGGCCACTTCCCAGTTCTTTCCACCTCACCACATGCTTTACCACTTGCCATCACCTTCGTCTTTCCGATATTCACCTTCAGACCTTTTGTCTCCATACATTCCTTCCACGTGTTCATCTTTTCCTTCAGTCCATCCATACTTTCCGCAATCAACACCAGATCATCTGCATACAACAACTCCCACGGTAAACCCTCCTTTACGTTCTGAGCCAGCACCTCCATCACAGCTACAAATAGTAGTGGACTTAGTACCGACCCCTGATGCACTCCCACCTTCACCTCAAACTCACCACTGTTCCCGTCCTTCGTCCTTACAGCTGTGCGCGCTCTTTTGTACAATGCCATCACGACTCTGATCAACCATTCCTCCACTCCTAACTTCCTCAATGCCCATGTCAATACTTTGCGTGGAACCCGATCGAATGCTTTCTCCAGATCAACAAACCCAAGAAACAACTTCTTCCTCTTCTCCATGTACTTCTCCTGCAACTGCCTCACAATGAAAAGTGCGTCTGTCATTCCTCTTCCTGGCATGAATCCAAACTGCATTTCGTCGATCTTCACTTTCTTCCTTATCCTCCTCTCCAACACCCTTTCCAATACCTTCATTCCATGCTCCAATAACTTTATCGCTCGGTACGAGCCACACTCCAGAGGGTCACCTTTCCCCTTGTATAGAGGGACGAGGGTACTCAGTTCCCAATCCACTGGAATGCGGCCTTCTTTCACCACCAGATTACAGATCTCTGTCATTCTCTTCACACCCCAACTTCCTGCTGCATTCAACATATCTCCCACAATTCCCGTCGGCCCTCCCGCTTTTCTATCCTTCATTGCTTTTATCGCTTCCTCAACTTCCTTCTCAGTTATCTTCTCTGCCGGTCCTAAAACTGGGTTACTCTCTATGTTGCCATCCCATTCATTCTCTGTATTCAACAGCATTTCCATATATCTTTTCCATCTTCCTTTAATTCCATCTGGGTCGACAACGATTTGTCCCACTTCATCCTTCAAGCAACTCACCCACATCACATCACACCTCTCTTTCGCTATCTGCTTTGCAATCCTGAATACTGCTTTCTGACCCTCTTCTGAATCCAAGCGTTCCCCGAACATTTTCCTCCATGCCTCCTGCGCCTTTGCTACCTCTTTCTGTGCAGCCTTCCTGGCTGCCTTATAACTTTCATGCTCTGCTGTTTCTGCTCCCGTACCCTTCGCCTTCTGCCACTCCTTGAACTTCTTCCTCTTCTCGTCAATCCTCTTTCCAACTTCATCATCCCACCACCATGTTTCCGAGTGCTTCGGTGGTCCTTTTGTCCATCCACATACCTCACCAACGGCTCCCAACAGACTAGCTTTCATTGACATCCAACCACTTTCAAGCTCAACCACATCATCCTCGACCCTACTCAGCCTCTCTTTTAATGCCTCCCTTACTGTCACCTCTTTCAACCTCCACACCTTCATTCTCGGTTGGTACTTCACCCGCCGAGCTCTCCTCGCACCTTTCACCCTTACGTCGCAGACAACCAAGTGGTGCTGTGAAACAGCCTCCTCCCCCGGGATAACCTTTGTGTCCCGGAGGTGCCCCCTATCTCGCCTACGCACCATCAGGTAGTCAACGGTTGTCGTCGACCCACCTGACGTGTATGTAACAAGCTTATTATCCTCTTTCTGGAACTGAGTATTACAAATCAACAAATCAGCTCCATCAGCAAACTCCAAAATCCTTTCACCTTCTCCATTTCTCACACCATATCCGTAACCCCCATGAACTCCGTCAAAACCATCCATACTCCTTCCCACATGTCCATTTAGGTCTCCTCCCACCACAACAACTTCCTCATCTTTCACGTTTTCCATCAGCTTCTCTATCGCACACCAGAACTTGTCCTTCTCTTCATCGCTTCGACCAACCTGCGGAGCATAACCCGAGATGACGTTCACCAAGAGCTTTCCAATCATCATTTTCACCATCATCAACCTATCACTCACTCTAGTCACACTCACCACATTGTCTACAAACTCCTCAGAAAACAGGACACCAACACCATTCACGCCCTCCGGGCACCCTTGCCACACAAACGTGTATTTCTGTCCCTGCCTACCCTTCACCATTCTCACACCACTTCCCTTCCATCTCGTCTCTTGCACACAACATATGTCCACTCTTCTTCTGACCAATACTTCCACCACTTCTCCTGATCTCCCTGTCATTGTCCCTACATTCCATGTCCCAAACCTCAGAAACCGATGTCCACTTCGGGCTGTACCCTGCCCACATGTAGTTGTAATTGTCATTGTTCCCTTTTTGAGGCAATGTTTTTATGGCCGGATGCCCTTCCTGACGCCAACACCTCTTAGTCGCCTCTTACGACACGCAGGGATACGGCGTACCTATTCTTATCCAGGGTACACACTGGGAAACGTTTAAAACATGGAAATTCTGGGGGGCGGGCGGCGTCAGCATCACGGCTGCGGTTTAAACATATTTAAATAAATATTTAAACAAAACCATGAAAAACAATCTGGGAAAAGTCTCTAAGTGAGAACGTGGATTTGAGAAAGCAGGAGCAGAGGTGATAGAAAAACGAGATATAGGGGGCGGGGCACAAGTCGAGACGAGGAGACCGCACGAGGTGCGAACAAAGAAACGACTAATTACACACAAATTTGCAACAACTACAAAACCAAAACCAAATAGAAACACACAATAACACATACACAACAAAATACGCAGCGGAAATTTGACAAAGAAACGAACGGGAAAACACTCAAACTTTGATGCCGTGGAGAGATCAAAGCAAGCCCCGTCGCTCGAGGGACCGGAAGTCGATCTACTCCGGAAGTCGACCGGTACTCGATAGCTGAACACATATCTTACTTAACATCTTAACAGCTTAACAATCTTAACTTAGCAGCTTAACAGCTTAACCTACCATCTCATCCAACACAACACACTCAAAATATGGACATTATAGACAACTACTTATTTATAGACATTCCTCTGCAATTATATACAACAAGGAGCTGATGTTACTCTTGGTCCCCTGCCTTTTGGGTGGTCTATGTAAATATGAAAGCTAACTATTCAACGGTTTTTTAAACATCGTGTATACAAGCCAGGTTAACGAGATGGTTGCCATAGCAACATAATTCAGCCAATCACAGCTGTGATCTAATGAGGTTGTGACAATGTCATGAGGAGTATAGATATCTGCAATGTGACTGTTAAATGTTCAGCAGTTTTTAAAATACCGCGTACCCAAAAAGAAATGGACAGATGATCGGTCAGTCGGACGAAGCTCATTTTAATGTCCCGTCTCGGACATTGTCGAAGGGGCGTGGGACAACTCGCTGTTGACCCATGCCATGGATAAAGAATGTGAATTTGAAGAAGAATACAACTCCTTTGTTGAAAGCAAACACTGTATTGTATGTAGGTGATAATCTTAATAAATTACGTTGTACTACATGTGAATGTGGACGTACTCACATTAGTAGTGTGAAAATGGGGGTTCTGACCACTACCGAAAAGAAATAATAAAATAATGTTGTTTGATATTTTTTTTCCTGGCACTCTACTAAAATTACGTATATGTTTTTATTACATACCTGAGAAAAAGCAGGTGTCTATAATCTTATCTCTGCTCCTTGCCAAGGTGAACGTCGGACCTGTTGCCTAGCAAGTAAAAACTTCTCTACACCTGCCTTAAATTTTGTTGGCCTTGGAAATCAATGATTAGCTTATCTAAACCTGCATCAACTGCTCATGACAAGTCGTTTTTCATTTTATTGTTTTAATTTGCATACAAAGTCAAGGCTCGTGGAAGAGATAGATCACTGAATATGGAATGGAAATGGTTTTTTGAAAAAGTATTCATTGCAGCTGAAGGCCGAATTGCAATTTTACAAGAATACATATAAAATAAAAATATGTAATTACAATCGGCATACAGAGAATTGCACAGTGTTCACAGTTTACAAACAATAAAAAATATTATATACATCAAGGGGGAAAATATACAATAATCTTACTAGAATTCACCAAATGTCCGTCCATTCGAAGGTACCGCAAAAACGGCTGAACCGATCGCAACGATATTTTGGGTGGGTAATCCTGGGATCTCCTGGAGTAAAATAGGCTATATTGTTTTTACAATTTCAGCTTTGGCCTCCAGCATTTTCAGGTTTGGACTCCCGCATAACGTTATTTTCCCGGGTGCCGCACAGTATTGGTCAGATCAGAAGAAGAGTGGACATATGTTGTGTGCAAGAGACTAGATGGAAGGGAAGTGGTGTGAGAATGGTGAAGGGTAGGCAGGGACAGAAATACAAGTTTGTGTGGCAAGGGTGCCCGGAGGGCGTGAATGGTGTTGGTGTCCTGTTTTCTGAGGAGTTTGTAGACAGTGTGGTGAGTGTGACAAGAGTGAGTGATAGGTTGATGATGGTGAAAATGATGATTGGAAAGCTCTTGGTGAACGTCATCTCGGGATATGCTCCGCAGGTTGGTCGAAGCGATGAAGAGAAGGACTAGTTCTGGTGTGCGATAGAGAAGCTGATGTAAAACATGAAAGATGAGGAAGTTGTTGTGGTAGGAGGAGACCTAAATGGACATGTGGGAAGGAGTCTGGATGGTTTTGACGGAGTTCATGGGGGTTACGGATATGGTGTGAGAAATGGAGAAGGTGAAAGGATTTTGGAGTTTGCTGATGGAGCTGATTTGTTGATTTGTAATACTCAGTTCCAGAAAGAGGATAATAAGCATGTTACATACACGTCAGGTGGGTCGACGACAACCGTTGACTACCTGATGGTGCATAGGCGAGATAGGGGGCACCTCCGGATCACAAGGGTGATCCCGGGGGAGGAGGCTGTTTCACAGCACCACTTGGTTGTCTGCGACGTAAGGGTGAAAGTGAAAGGTGTGAGGAGAGCTCGGCGGGTGAAGTACCAACCGAGAATGAAGGTGTGGAGGTTGAAAGAGGTGACAGTAAGGGAGGCATTAAAAGAGAGGCTGAGTAGGGTCGAGGATGATGTGGTTGAGCTTGAAAGTGGTTGTATGTCGGATCATGTGCTTGTCAAAGTGGACATCTCTCTGGCCATTCTCAGAGAGCCTCCTCAGCGTCGACGAGTCTGGCATTTCACTCAGGCCGACTGGGACGGTCTTCAAGCAGCCATCAATCGTCTGGATTGGTCTCCCATCTCCACTGCCTCTGACATCAATTCTTCCTGGGAATTCTTCCAAAGCAAACTGATCTCTCTCATGCACAGATTTATCCCATCTCGCCTTCAATTGTCTTACCCTTCCTCCCGTCCATGGTACACTGAATCTTGTGGTGAGGCAGTTGCCCTGAAACAACTTGCCTTTGCCTCTTGGAAGGCTAATCCAACTGAAGGAAATCTCAGTTCCTTCCACCAAGCTCGGAACAAGTGTGTGTCTACCCTCAGGAGTGCCAGGAAGCACTATCTCTCCTCACTCAAGAATGAACTCTCAAACCTGTCTCCTTCCTCCAAATCCTGGTGGCGTCTGGTCAAATCCGTTTCTGGTGTTTGTTCCCCCTCCATCCCCTCCCTTACCTCAAATGGCCACACAGTTGACATCGCACGTGACAAAGCCGAATGCCTCAACTCTGTGTTCGCCTCGAAATCCTTAGTCCCAAACCCATCTCTCTCTGTTCCCACCTTTCCCAGTCGAACCCAACTGCTCCTGGACTCTGTGTCCTTCTCTCCTGACAAGGTGGAGGAGTTTTTGTCAAACCTCAACTCTGATTCTGCAACTGGACCAGACGGCATCAGCCCACGGGTCCTAAAATCCTGCTCTGCCGCTCTATCTCACCCTCTCTCTGTTCTTTTCACCCTATCTTTTGCTCAAGGTCATCTGCCAGCATCCTGGAAATCAGCTAACATTACCGCTTTACACAAAAAAGGTGCAAAAACAGATCCTTGCAACTACAGACCAATCAGCCTGCTCCCAATTATCAGCAAAGTCATGGAATCCATCATTGCTTCGGATATGAAATCTTTCCTCTTCTCCAATGGCTTGATCTCTGATCATCAATTTGGTTTCAGACCAGGTCACTCTACTCTGGACATGCTGCTTCTGCTGTCTCAACAATGGATGGAGGTCCTCAATGCCAAACAGGAAATCAGAGCTGTCTCCCTTGACATATCACGGGCCTTTGATACGGTTTGGCACCCAGCTCTGCTCACCAAACTCTCCTCCTATGGTATCCATGGAAATCTCCATGCATGGCTTGCGGACTTCCTCTCTGGTCGTAGTCAAAGTGTGGCCCTGAATGGATTTCTCTCATCTCCCCTTCCTGTTCAGGCTGGAGTTCCCCAAGGAAGTGTGCTGGGCCCTGTGTTTTTTCTGGTCTTTATCAATGATCTCTCCGACTCTCTGGAAAATCCTCTCTATCTCTTTGCTGATGACTCCACTCTCTGCCGCTCCATCCCTCTTCCCTCAGATCGGCAGTCTGCAGCCTCCTCACTCTCTGAAGACCTGGACAAAATCACAGACTGGTCAAACAAGTGGAACATGTCTTTCAATCCTGACAAATCTCACTCTCTTACTATGTCTCTCCGAAAAGATCGACTGGACAACCCTCCCATCTACTTTCTCAACAATCCTCTCCAAAAAGTTCTGTCGCTCAAGCTTTTGGGTCTCACTATCTGCCATGATCTTTCTTGGGAAAACCACATTTCCAAGCTGGCCTCCAAAGCCAGTCGCCGACTGGGCATCCTCCGTCGTGCGAAGTCCTTCCTCGGCACACCTGAGCTCCTCACCACATACAAGGCTTTCATCCGCAGCTCAATGGAATACTGTTCTCCCCTATGGGCTGGTGCTCCTGCCTCACACCTGGCTCGGCTTCACGCTGTTGAATCCAAAGCTTTCAAAATCATTGGAATCTCCCGCGATGAAGCTATCTCTGAGGGCCTTTCACTCACTCACCGCAGGCAGGTAGGTGGCCTTTCTGTCTTCTACCGACTCCTCTCCGGCCTTGCTCCCCCAGCTCTCTCTGTGCTCTGTCCCCCAAATATTCCTACAGGTCGCACAAGATCTGCCAGCAACCCTCTGATGGTTAAACTGCCAAAATCTCGGCTCTCTGCTCACCTTCACTCTTTCATTCCTCTTTTCTCCCGCCTGTGGAACAAACTCCCACACTCCCTTCAATCCCTCTCCTCCCTCCAGGTCTTTAAAACAGCTGTTCACCACCATCTCTTATCTTCCCCCATCCATAACCTTGATCTTTTCTACCCCCACTAATTCACCCCAGATCCACCTTGTTTGAAATTCCAACTTCTTTCCTGGAAATCCTGGCAGTGTCCATATGTTTATACCTCTCCCACCCCCCCCCCCCCTTCACATGCCTCCCCCCAAAGCCCTCTCCCTCCCACAGATCTCTCGATGTCTCCATGTCTCTCGGTCCCCTCTCTCAAATGTTGTGTTTGTGTCCTTCCCCCTCTCTCCCCATCTTGTCTACCGCTCCCGATGTTATTTGTTTTATGTGTCTGTTTGTCTTTCTGTGTGATTAATGTTCGCTCTTTCACGAGCCTCGATCTTGTATACAAAAAAACAACAACAAACAAACAAAAAAAAATGTCAATGAAAGCTAGTCTGTTGGGAGCCGTTGGTGAGGTATGTGGATGGACAAAAGGACCACCGAGGCACTCGGAAACATGGTGGTGGGATGATGAAGTTGGAAAGAGGATTGACGAGAAGAGGAAGAAGTTCAAGGAGTGGCAGAAGGCGAAGGGTACGGGAGCAGAAACAGCAGAGCATGAAAGTTATAAGGCAGCCAGGAAGGCTGCAAAGAAAGAGGTAGCAAAGGCGCAGGAGGCATGAAGGAAAATGTTCGGAGAACGCTTGGATTCGGAAGAGGGTCAGAAAGCAGTATTCAGGATTGCAAAGCAGATAGCGAAAGAGAGGTGTGATGTGATGTGGGTGAGTTGCTTGAAGGATGAAGTGGGACAAATCGTTGTCGACCCAGATGGAATTAAAGGAAGATGGAAAAGATATATGGAAATGCTGTTGAATACAGAGAATGAATGGGATGGCAACATAGAGAGTAACCCAGTTTTAGGACCAGCAGAGAAGATAACTGAGAAGGAAGTTGAGGAAGCGATAAAAGCAATGAAGAGTGGAAAAGCGGGAGGGCCGACGGGAGTTGTGGGAGATATGTTGAAGGCAGCAGGAAGTTGGGGTGTGAAGAGAATGACAGAGATCTGTAATCTGGTGGTGAAAGAAGGCCGCATTCCAGTGGATTGGGAACTGAGTACCCTCGTCCCTCTATACAAGGGGAAAGGTGACCCTCTGGAGTGTGGCTCGTACCGAGTGATAAAGTTATTGGAGCATGGAATGAAGGTATTGGAAAGGGTGTTGGAGAGGAGGATAAGGAAGAAAGTGAAGATCGACGAAATGCAATTTGGATTCATGCCAGGAAGAGGAACAACAGACGAGCTTTTCATTGTGAGGCAGTTGCAGGAGAAGTACATGGAGAGGAAGAAGAAGTTGTTTCTTGGGTTTGTTGATCTGGAGGAAGCATTCGATCGGGTTCCATGCAAAGTTTTGACATGGGCATTGAGGAAGTTAGGAGTGGAGGAATGGTTGATCAGAGTAGTGATGGCAATGTACAAAAGAGCGCGCACAGCTGTAAGGACGAAGGACGGGAACAGTGGTGAGTTTGAGGTGAAGGTGGGAGTGCATCAGGGGTCGGTACTAAGTCCACTACTATTTGTAGCTGTGATGGAGGTGCTGGCTCAGAACGTAAAGGAGGGTTTACCTTGGGAGTTGTTGTATGCAGATGATCTGGTGTTGATTGCGGAAAGTATGGATGGACTGAAGGAAAAGATGAACACGTGGAAGGAATGTATGGAGACAAAAGGTCTGAAGGTGAATATCGGAAAGACGAAGGTGATGGCAAGTGGTAAAGCATGTGGTGAGGTGGAAAGAACTGGGAAGTGGCCCTGTGCTGTGTGTAGGAAGGGTGTCGGAGTGAACTCCATTCAGTGTACAATGTGTGCTGAGTGGGTTCATCAAAAATGTAGTGGTCTGAGAGGGTCATTTACCAGTGTGGTAGCTACATTCAAATGTAAGGTGTGCACAGAGGGAGCTGCAGATGGAGGAAATGTTGAGTTGGATCTTGGAGACGGCGTGAAGCTGGAAGGTGTGAAAACATTTTGCTACCTAGGAGACATGCTGAATGGAGAAGGTGGATCAGACTCGGCAACGGTTGCTCGAGTGAGATGTGCATGGAAGAAGTTTCGGGAATTGAGTGGCGTGCTGATGATGAGGGGAGTGTCGTTGAAGCTGAAGGGAAAGGTGTATGCTGCATGTGTGAGAAGTGTTATGATTTATGGGAGCGAGACATGGGTAATGAACGTAGAGCAGCAACGAAGGTTGGAAAGGGTGGAAATGCGAATGGTTCGACGGATGTGCGGAGTATCGTTGAGAGAGAGGAAGACAAATGATGAATTGCGAAAGATGATGGGAATAGAGCCTGTGATTGATGCTGTGAAGAGGAACAGGTTGAGATGGTTTGGTCATGTGTTGAGGAAGGATGAAAGTGACTGGTTGAGAAGAGTGATGGAAATGAATGTAGAAGGAAGTAGAAGACAGGGAAGACCGAGAAAGACTTGGCTAAAGATGGTGGAAGAAGAAATGCGGGCAAGGGGGTTAACAAGGAGAGATGCAGAAAATAGGGCAAAATGGAGAAGATTGTCATGGGGACCGCAAGGCTAACCCCCGCTCTAGCAGGGAAAATGGCCTTTTAAAATGCATGTTGTTGTTGTTGTTGTTGTTTGTGCCGAACAAACGGCTGCACCGATCGCTGCACAGGTGCGCTGCACAGATCGGACTCATTGACCTCGGACAAAGACCATTTATAAGGACATGGGTTGAATCCCTGCTTGAGAGAATGCCAACCCCCTCTCCGCCATCACGGTCATCTCTCCAATTGTTAGGGATAGACACATGAAAGCCCGCTTGGAGTTTGCAAAAAAAGCACCTAAAGGACTCTCAGACTGTGAGAAACAAGATTCTGTGGGCTTTCATGTGTCTTTCACTGAGGAGAGGCTTCCGTCTGGCCACGCTGCCATAACGCCCAGATCGGTGGAGTGTTGCAGTGATGGTTGTCCTTCTGGAAGTTTCTCCCATCTCCACACAGGATCTGTGGAGCTCAGCCAGAGTGACCATCGGGTTCTTGGTCACCTCTATTACCAAGGCCCTTCTCCCCCGATTGCTCAGTTTGGCCGGGCGGCCAGCTCTAGGAAGAGTCCTGGTTGTTCCAAACTTCTTCCATTTAAGAATTATGGAGGCCACTGTGCCCTTGGGAACCTTCGATGCAGCAGAGATTTTTTCGTAGGCTTCCCCAGATCTGTGCCTCGACACAATCCTGTCTCTGAGCTCTGCAGGCAGTTCCTTCGACCTCATGGCTTGGTTTTTGCTCTGATATGCATTGTCAGCTGTGAGACCTTATATAGACAGGTGTGTGCTTTTCCAAATCACGTCCAATCAATTGAATTTACCACAGGTGGACTCCAATCAAGGTGTAGAAACATCTCAAAGATGATCAAGAGAAATGGGAGGCACCCGAGCTAAATTTCAAGTGTCATAGCAAAGGGTCTGAATACTTATGGAAATGTGATATTTCAGTTTTTTCTTTTTAATAAATTTGCAAAACTTTCTAAAATCCTGTTTTCTCTTTGTCATTATGAGGTATTGAGTGTAGATTGATGAGGGAAAAAATGAATTTCAACGAGTTCAGTACAAGGCTGCAACATAACAAAATGTGAAAAAAGTGAATGGGTCGGAATACTTTCTGAATGCACTGTATGTCCGTGTTAAGTTAGCTCTATCGTGGCGTTTTTCCAAGGCAGCTTCAAATAACAAAACTAATGAAATTATAATAATATTAATGTTATTACAAAACAATATCAATACCATTTATATCCCACCTCCCCAAGGTGTTTTTCCTGCTTGAACAAACATCGAGTCAACGTTTATAAATAGCTTATCATTGTGTTTTCGTGGGAGCAACGGCCCAACGGCCTCCACCAGCAGTAAAAATATTATAAACTACAGACACGTATGATTAGCTTTTTAAACAGTTGCTAATGCTGTTTATAACACTAATATAACACTAAATAAAGAAATTTTGAGGAATCCTGACATCCTTGAGGTAAGTTTTACTTACAGAACTGAGCGAAGATCTATGGTACTGTAGCGGTTACCGCTGGATGTACATAATCGCCTTGCACCGGCCAGAACACGGCCAGACGCGCCTCTCCCGGGCATGCCCGGACTCACTGTTCCCGGGCACGCCCGAACCTCCCGGGCACGCCCGGTCTCGTCTTTCCCGGGCATGCCCGCTCTCGCCTTTCCAGGGCTCGCCCAGAGCGTCCGGGCATGCCCGCTATCGCCTTTCCAGGGCTCGCCCAGAGCGTCCGGGCATGCCCGCTATCGCCTTTCCAGTGCTCGCCCAGAGCGCCCGGGCACGCCCAGCCTCGACTTGCCAGGCCGCAGCCAAACACGCCCGGGCAGGTCCAGACTCGCCTTTCCAAGGCTCGCCCTTGATACCCGGGCATGCCCGGTATAGCTTTTGCCGGGCAAACTTCCCGACATAAATGTGTATATATATTGTTGCCCGAAAAACGGGCTTGTCAGAATACCTGAGCTGTTTTGTTTCAATAAAGCAACTCGGACGAATTCCGTCTTTGGTCGCGTCAATTCTTTCGACTCGCGTTGGAGCGCAGTTCCTTCAGTACTCTATATACCCCACAAGGGTTGGGTTAATAACATGGCCGCTCCTGCCGCGACCGTGGCGTTTTTCGTTGCGAACTTTAGAAACTCGCTCCTGCTGTTTAACACGAAACTGAAAGGGAGGAAGCCCGGGTTGTGCTCATTTACCAAGCTGCTATCTTAGTATCTAGCGCTTGCCAAGCCAGCCGTTCCTTAACGGTTTCGAATGGAGTGCTTGCTCGAATGCTTAAACCACTTGGCGAACTCTCCACAAGAAACTTGGTAAATGAACACACCCAATGTTCTTGAGACCCGATCATAGATCGACTGTAATCTATATACCCCAAAGAGGAATGACCCTTCCTGCAGCTTCGGTAGTGAGCGGGTGTACTAGTAACACTAAATGAAGAAATTTGGAGAAATCCCGACATCCATTTGCAGAACTGAGCGAAGATCTACTGTACTCTATATACCCCACAAGGGTTGGGTTAATAACATGGCCCTTTCTGCCGCTACCGTGGCATTTTTCACAGCGAACTTTTGAAACTCGCTCCTGCTGTTTCATACGAAACTGAAAGGAGAAGCTCGGGGTGTGCTCATTTACCAAGCACCTAGCTAGCGCTTGCCAAGCCAGCCGTTCATTAAGGGTTTTGAATGGAGTGCTTGCTCGAATGCTTAAACCACTTGGCGATCTCTCCACAAGAAACTTGGTAAATGAACACACACCCAATGTTCTTGAGACCCACCCATAGATCGACTGTAATCTATATACCCCAAAGAGGAATGACCCTTCCTGCCCTCTCTGAGTCTGCAGGTGTAACATTGAAACTAGCTGAAACTTGGAATATACATCGGCCATTACTTCTAATTAATTGCTTTCGAAACAAATTCAAAATCTGTGCTCATTAAGGAAGTCCATGGGGAAGGAGGAAGAGGAGGGGATTTTGAACCCCCCAAAATAGGTATTTGCTCTCTTCTCCAAAACTACACACACGATGTCGATGAGATTTGGCCATAAGCTTCATAACTGATGCCTAACGAAGATGTATTGACCGCATCAAAATCTGCACTCAATGAGGGTGGCTATAGGGAGGTTTTGACTCCCCCAAAATAGGTATTTGCTCTCTTCTCCAAAACTACACACACAATTTTCATGAAACCCGGCAACAAGCTGCATATCTGATGCCTAATGAAGGTATATTGACCGCATCAAAATGTGAGCACGTTTTGGGGTTTATGGAGGAGGGGAGGGTTGACCCCAAAAATAGTTTTTGCTCTCTTCTTCAAAACTACCCACATGATTTTGATGAAACTCGGCCATAAGCTTCATATCTTATGCCAAACGAAGGTGCATTGTCCGCACCAAAATCTGCGCTCATTGGAAAAACCAAGTGCCCCCTCCCTCTAAAACACCACTGAGCCTGGCAATACCAGGTGTCCCTCCCACTAAAACACCACTGAGTTTGGGAATACCACATGTTCCTCCCCCTAAAACACCACCGAGTTTGGGAATACCAAGTGTCCCTCCCCCTAAAACCCCAATGGGTCAGGTAATACAAAGTGTTCCTCCCCCTTAAACACCATCGTGTCTGGTAATACCAAGTGTTCCCCCCACTAAACACCACTGAGCCTGATAATACCAAGTGTTCCTCCCACTAAAACACCACTGAGCCTGATAATACTGTCGCGCGGACCCTTCCGGTTAAGACCAGGGACCGCGGATGGACCAGAACGGATTTACTTGAGGCGACGAATAAACACGGATTCGGCTATAAAACGCGGGAGGAAGAAGGAAAGTGGAAGCTGCGGTAAAAGCGCGTACCTGTGGAAGGCGAACTAACTCAAACAAAACCAGATTTGTGGGGAATGAAAAGTAATACAATTAATAAAAGGTAGGGCCAGGAAAACACGATACTAAATAAAAGTCCTAAGTTGGGATCCCACACACCTCACTTCAGAAACGAGACACAAGAATGAGTTACGAAAAGAATTGTCTCGTCGTGTAATGCAATATGTTCTGTGGGTGTGGCCTTATCTCGTCTGTAGTCTTGTCCGTCGTCGTTCCACGCGGCTCCCTCCATCCGCCTCCAAGCACCAATCCAAAAGCACCACGCGTCCAATGCACCAAAAGCACCACGCGTCCAACGCAGGCCAGCGAGCTCCACACAAGGTCGGTCTCCAACACGAGGCACAAAGAGACAGGCACGGAGAGATTGCAGGAGGAGAGAACAGCGTCGAGGAGAGGAACAGAGCCAACATGAATCCAAGCCAAGCGCAGTGTGAAGCACGATCCAAACCATGAGGGGAAGAGAAGGATCCAAGTCAAGCACGATCCGGGCGAAGAGAGCTAGCTTCAATGTCGTCTCTGAGAAAAAGCTGTCGAATCGGTGCAGCGCCCCCTTATATCACTTCGCCTGGTGACGTCAGACCAAAGCTTCTCGTCGTTCCCCGAATGTTCCAGCATCTTTCCTCCAGTGAATCCCCTCCTCCTCAGTTGCGTCCTCGTGCCTCCGGCGCTGATTGGCTGAGGTTCGCGCGTTCCGCGCCAACCAATCACTCGTTCCCTGTAGCGTGGTGATAGCTCGTGTCACTCTATGTTCCTAGGCCTGCCGGAGGTGTAGCTGGCTGCCGCCCATGCGGCGGTGCCCCGAACTGGCCTCTTGCCTGTTCCTTCTGAAGTCATTGTCAGGGAAGGGAATTTAATTAATGTGTGCACTACAGGGCCTGTCTAAGTGTTTATATGGGTATGCATTGCCATAAGGGACAAGGGTTTGATTACCAGGTGTGACACACAGGTGTTTATCTTAATCCCTACACTATCTAGCACTCGAACATCCTGGTATGTTCACAAGCGAACATCTTAACCCGACAAACCGGACTACACACACGGAACTTATTACTGGTAGATTCCCTATCGCGATTCCTCACCGCGACAGACAAAGCATGTTACCTATTCAGATCTACCTAACTCTAGATATTGCTTTACCCTATCGACATAACAATACCAAGTGTCCCTCCCACTAATACACCACTGAGTATGGGGGTACCGAGTGTCCCTCCCATTAAATCACCACTGAGTCTGAGAATACCAAGTGTCCCTCCCACTAAAACACCACTTAGTCTGGGAATAGATGGCTGCAGGCCAACTGGCATGGTCTTCAAGCAGCTATAAAACATCTGGACCGGTCTCCCATCTCTACTGCCTCTGACATCAACCAATCCTGGAAATTCTTCCAAAGTAAATTGCTCTCTCTCTCATGCACAGATGTATCCCATATAGTCTTCAGTTGTCATATCCTTCCTCCCGTACATGGTACATTGAATCTTGTGGTGAAGACGTTGCCCTGAAATAACTTGTTTTTGCCTCATGGAAGGCAAATCCAACTGAAGGCAATCTCTGTTCCTTTCACAAAGCTCGGAAAAAGTGGGTGTCTACCATCAGGAGAGCCAGGAAGCATTATCTCTCCACTCTGAAGACTTAACTCTCACAACCTGTCTCCCTCCTCCAAGTCGTGGTGGCATCTGGTCAAATCTGTTTCTGTTGTTTGTTCCCCTTTCATCCCCTCCCATACCTCAAACGGCCCCACATATGACACTGCATGTGAAAAAGCCGAATGCTTCAACTCTGTGTTTGCCTCAAAATCTTGTTTCCCAAACCCATCTCTGTCTGCACCCACCATACCCAGTCAAACCCAGCTGCTCCTGGACTCTGTGTCCTTCTCTCCTGACAAGGTGGAGAAGTTTCTGTCAATCCTCGACTCTGATTCTGCAACTGGACCAGACGGCATCAGCCCGCGTGTCATAAAATCGTGCTCTGCCGCTCTATCTCACCTTCTCTCTGTTCTCTTCACCCTCTCTTTTGCTCAAGGTCATCTGCCATCTGCTTGGAAATCAGCCAACATTACCGCTTTACACAAAAAGGTGCAAAAGCAGCTCCTTGCAACTACAGAACAATCAGCCTGCTCCTAATAATCAGCAGGTTATGGAATCCATCACTGCTTCTGATTTTAAATCCTTCCTCTTCTTCAATGACTTGATCTCGGGTCATCAATTTGGATTCAGACCAGGTCATTCTATTCTTGGCATGCTGCTTCTGCTGTCTCAACAATGGAAGGAGGTCCTCAATGCCAAACAGGAAATCAGAGCCGTCTCCCTTGACATATCTCGTGCCTTCGATACGGTCTGGCACCCCGCCGTGCTCACCAAATGCTCCTCCTATGGTATCCATGGAAACCTCCACACATGACTTTCGACTTCCTCTCTGGTCGTAGTCAACGTGTGGCCCTGAATGGATTTCTCTCATCTCCCCTTCCTGTTCAGGCTGGAGTTCCCCAAGGCAGTGTTCTGGGCCTTGTGCTTTTTCTGGTCTTCATCAATGATCTCCCCGACTCTCTAGAAAATCCTCTCTATCCCTTTGTTGATGACTCCACTCTCTGCCGCTCCATACTTCATCCCTCAGATCAGCAGTCTGCAGCCTCTTCACTTTCTGCAGACCTGGACAAAATCACAGACTGGTCAAACAAGTGGAACATGTCTTTCAATCCTGACAAATCACACACTCTCACTTTGTCTCTCCGTAAAGACCGTCTGGACAACTCTCCAATCTATTTTCTGAACAATCCTCTTGAAGAAGTTCTGTCACTCAAGCTTTTGTGTCTCACTAGCTGCCATGATCTTTCTTGGGAAAATCACATTTCCAAGCTGGTCTCCAAAGCCAGGCACTGTCTGGGCATCCTACATCCTGTGAAGAACTTCCTTGGCATTTCTGAGCTCCTCCCCACATACAAAGCTTTCATCCGCAGCTCAATGGAATACTGCTCTCCCCTCTGGGCTGGAGCTCCTGCCTCACACCTAGCTCGGCTTCACGCTGTTGAAACCAAAGCATTCAGAATCATTGGAATCTCCCGTGATGAATCCGATTCTGAGCGCCGTTTTCTCTCTCACCGCTGGCAGGTTGGTGGTCTTTCTGTCTTCTAACGACTCTGCTCTGGCCTAGCTCCCCCTGCTCTGTCCACCAAATATTCCTGCAGGACGCACAAGGCACAAGATCTACCAGAAACCACTTTCTGGTGAAATTGCCAAAATCAAGACTCTGCTCACCTTCACTCTTTCATTCCGATTTTCTCCAGCCCCTGGAACAAACTCCCTCACTCTCTTCAATCCAACTCGTCCCTCCAGGTCTTTAAAAAGGTGTTCACCATCTCTTATCTTCCCCAATCCAAAACCTTGATCTTTTCAATCCCAGTTATAATACCACAAATCCACATCTTTCAATCTCCAACTTCTTTCCTGAAATTCCTAGTAGTATAGTGTTGATTTGCTTTATACCGTGTACACCTCTCTCCCTCCTTCCTCCCCCTGCCCTCCCTCTTTCCACCTCCCGCCCTCCCTCCTTCATCTTCCCGCCCTCCCTCCCTCCTTCCTCCTCCTGCCCTCCTTCCGCCCTCCTCCTCCTTTCCTCCTTCTCCTCCCTCCCTCCTCCCCCACTGCCGCTTCCTCCCTCCTCCCCCACTGCCGCTTCCTCCCTCCTTCCAACTTCCGCCCTCCTCCTCCCTTCCTCCTTCTCCTCCGTCCCTCCTTCCCCCCTGTCCCTTCCTCCCTCCTCCCCCCCCTGCCCCTTCCTCCCTTCTGCCTTCCTGCTCCTCCCTCCCTTCCTTCCTCCTCCCCGTCAACTCGTCAATAAATAATTACATTGTGGTGCTGTGCACACACGACTCGATTGCCAGAGAGGTGGGCCACAACGCCTGGATACAAACAAGAGTCTTTATTACAAGCTCGCATATCAGCACTGGGCGGGCTCGAGCCCTTGAGCTTAGAGCCCGCATATATGTCCCGAGGCCACGCCTTGCCCCCGGGCGTGGCCGATCGGCCGAAAGGCGGGGCATGTATTTCAGTTCCCCGCCTGGACGCTCGCGCCACCCACTGGTGCGTGGAATTATTGACCCTTGTGCCCGCCACAACATTCTCTTTTTACTAATTGCCATTTCGCCCTTTGCTTGTGTGCAATTCTACCTCGCAAATAACCCACCTGTCCCCCACCTTTGCGATGTCTATGTAACGAACTCAAGCAGACTCCATCGTGCCGGAAGCGGAAAGCGCGTTTATTGACGCGGTGATGATTCACTCGTGTCTGACGAATAAGCGCGTCCGATAAACCACAACAACAATGCAAATACAAGTCAGAATAATACGTTACATCCTCCTTTCTTTCAAGGAAGCCACTTTAAAGGAAACCAGCAAAGCAAATAACTCTATAAAGTAAAACTTACACTGAATTAATTAACAAACAGCATCACATTCAGATCACGTGAATCAATTGATTTAAATTTAAAGATCCAGACGTCTGGGAGGTTTAACCGCTCTGCCGCTCCTTGTGATGAACTTGGTATTTCTGGGAGATGCAGTGGCTCGAGGCGATGACACTGTTGGGAGACTTTGGGATTCAGATGCTTGCTCACTTGGACTTGGGGACTTGCAGCAGTTCCCCACTGGGGTGTCCTGTTGAGTGGTGGGATCAGGGAAGTCCCTCATGTCCTGGGAAGAGTAAAAGCGAGAGAGTGGCTGACTTCCCACCGGGCCAACATTGGCTGAATGAGGCACTCTGCGGAGATGGAGCCTGTTACGCCGGTACACATTGTTTGGGGTCCTCAGCAAATATGACCGGGGGCTGTTGTGGCGCGCCTCAACTACAGCCGGAATCCAATGCCTGGCCTCCGGGTTTGGCAACATCCTAACACTGTCTCCCGGCTGGAGCGGTGGCAAATCTGACATAGATGGCTTGTCATGATAGTATTTTTGTTTCTCCTTCTGTGTGTCAAGGCGTGATCTCACAAGGTGATGGTCATACCGCGCAGGCATGAGAAGAGTGCGGTTGCAAGGCAGTGTGTTTCTGGGGCGTCTTCCCATTAGGAGCTGAGCCGGGGACAAGTTTATTCCTTCAAGTGGAGTGGTGCGGTAGTCTAGCAGGGCTAAGTACTTATCTGCTGACTTCTTCCAGAGCCTTTTCACTGTCTGGATCGCTCTTTCTGCTTCTCCATTGGCACGTTGGTGCTTGGGGGACACAATGTCGTGAGTTATGCCATATTCTTTGCAAAACTGAGAAAATTCCTCTGACGTGTACTGACTTCCGGAATCGCTTCGCAGCTTCTCTGGAATACCATGTCGACAAAACTGCTGCTTGAGAGCTTCGATTACAGAGCGAGCTGTAATGTCCTTGAGGCAATGCACCTCCACAAACTTGGAGTAATAATCGACCGTGAGCAAATACTGCTTTGATTCGAAGTCAAAAACGTCGCTTCCAACTTCGATGAATGGAAGATCAGGCGTGTAAGTCGGCAAGAGAGGCTCCCGTTGCTGAGCGCTTTGATACTCTGCACACTTGCAACAATTCTGTACAGTTTCTTCGATGTCAGAGTTCATCGAGGGCCAATACATGACCTCGCGAGCACGCTGCTTACACTTGTTCACTCCGAGGTGCGATTCATGAATCAAGCTCAGCATTCTGGGTCTGAGGCTTGGCGGGATGACAAGGCGCATGCCTTTGTAGACAACACTGTCTGAGACTGCCAATTGCGTTCTGGAGTCAAAGTACGGACGGACCTGTGCTGGGACTTCCTTTCGGGAGTCAGGCCATCCACTTGCAATGACACCACAGAGAAGGCTCATTTGACTCAGAGTAGCTTCCTGGATTTCGAGGTATTTCCCACTCGTGATCGCAAGGAACTGGAACATGTTCACAGGCTCAAGGTCTTTCCCAGCTTCTGAGTCGGTGTCCGGTAGAGGTGCACGGGACAATGTGTCGGGGAGCACCATCTCAGAACCACGGCAGTAGTTAACCTCCAAGTCATACCGTTGAAGCTTGAGCAACATACGCTGTAAACGCATGGGAGAAGATAGGAGAGGCTTCTTGAAGATTTCCTCAAGGGGTTTATGGTCATTATATACCACTACTGATTTTCCAAAGATATAGTAGTGAAATGCTTCTGTTGCATGGACGATTGAGAGCATTTCCTTCTCAATCATAGCGTAGCGACACTCAGTATCGGTCATACTGCGTGATGTGAACGCTATAGGGTTGCCATTCTGGAGCAAACAGGCTCCTACAGCGTTTTGGCTGGCATCGGCTTGTATTTCAACTGGCTGACTTACATCGTAGTACTGAAGGACCGGGGCCGAAATACATGCTTGCTTCAGCTTCTTGAAGGACAGCTCCTGAGCTGACTGCCAGGAGAACTCCACGTCCGCCTTGCAGAGATCACGGAGAGGCTTGCTTGTGTCACTTAGGTTGGGGATAAACTTCCCTAAATACTGAACGAATCCAAGGAAACGCTTGACGCCTTGTTTGTCTGTTGGACGTGGCATTTTCTCAACTGCCTTCGTCTTGAATGGATCTGGTAGCACTCCTTCTGCAGTAAGCAGGTGGCCTACATAAGGGACTGAGGTTCGCCGGATGAGGCATTTTCAGAAGTTTAGTTGCAGGTTATAACTTGTAGCTCGTTGCATAACTCGCTTCAGTACACAGTCGTGGTGGGTGATGTCACGACCAGCAACTAAAATGTCATCCATTACCGCTGTTGCCCATTCTATCCCTTCTAGCATCTGGTCCATGATTCGCTGGAATATCTCCGGCGAGCACCTCAATCCATAAGGGAGACGCAGCCAGCGGTATCTCCCTACAGGTGTATTGAACGTGGTCAAGAATGAAGAAGGCTCGTCAAGGCGAATTTGCATGAACCCACTGCGGGCGTCAAGCACAGAAAATACTTTGGCTCCAGGGATTTGAGCTAAAACTTCCTGAACAGTTCTCATTGGGTAGTGCTCACGTTTTGTGCACTTGTTTAAGTCTTTGGGGTCTATACAGATGCGGACTTTGCCGTTGCGAAGAGCTACTACCATGGAACTCACCCACTCAGTCGGTCGTTCTACCTTCGCGATGTGACCTTCGGTGACCATCTCTTGTAGCTTGTCAACTATTTGCTCTCTCAACGCTGCAGGCTGTCTGCGAGGAGCGTGAACTACTCCCTGTGACCCTTCTACAAGCTTGATCCGATAAGTTCCGGGAAGAGTTCCAGTTGTCTTGGCAACTTCTGGAAACTCAGAGATTACTGCTTCCTGAGACACATTGACTAGAGGCTGAACAAGAGACAACTTATCGAGCTTGACAATGAGGCCTAGGGCTTCCGAGGTAGCGCCTGACATTACATTCTCCTGATCGAGGTCAATGACCTCAAAACTGGCTCTAACGGTCTTGTTTTTGTGAGAGAGAGGGAGTGTCACGGTACCGACAGGATGGACAGTATGGTTCGAGTATGTTTTAAGAACTTTATGCGACGATTGTAGATCGCCTGCGAGGTGCTGGACTAACTGGTAGTCGTTGAGTGTTAGTGTGTTGCACCTTGCACCCGTGTCAATCCGGAACCGAGTCGGCTGACCCAGCAACGTGACGGTCTGTGCCCACTTGTCATGAGTAGCCGTATTGATGCTTGGTTGTAGAGCGGAGATCCTTAAAATTTCAGATTCCTTGACGAGTTCTTGAGGAAGATCTACATGATCTAGACTGGTCTCCTCATCAAGGGACTTTAGGTCGCGCACTCTTCCGACACGCCGCAAACCAGTGACCAGGCTTCTTGCAGTAGGAGCAGCTAGAATTAATTGCTGGACACTTGGCTTGCCTGTGCACTGACTGGCCACATTTGCTGCAGGGACCGTCATTCCGAAACCGATTCTCAGCTTTGAACAGCTCGGTGGCTTGTGTATGCCTATCAGGCTTGCTCTTACAACGTTGAGTCTGGTGCTGAGTTCGTTCGTTTTCAGATCTGAGGGCTGAGATGAGAGCATCTTCATCTCGGACTATTCTCATATGTTTCTGCGAGAGCTCTAGCTGTTGGCCAATTTATATAGCTTTAGCTAGTGAGAGCTCCTCACCCCTATCGAGTAATTTCTCTTGGACCCTCTTATCATGGCTGCCATCAATGATGCAATCGACGATTATGTCGTCTGGGTCTTGGTAATCGCAATCCATGAGAATTATCCTCAGATCTTTTATGAAATGATCAAAAGACTCACCACTCCGCTGGCGCCTTTGTTTCAGTCAGTGTCTGGCAACTCTTTTGTTCTTTCTGGGCTGCACATAGTTCTGGAATTTGTTCAGCACTTCCTGCGGGTCGTCTTTCTCTCCTTCCTCCCAAGATAGAGTTTGGTAGATTTGACGACCTTGTTCGCCGATCCACGTTCCGAGCCATCCTGCTTGACGAGGCTTCGTTATGTTATGTCTGCGAGCGGCCCTGACAAGACAAAACTGACGTGATTTCTGAACCGGCAAAACTCCTGGTAGAGATCCAGACTCTCCCAGTCGATCGAGGGATGATCAAAGTTCGGAGATGCCATATTTATGGAGACGAATGGCGGCTTATGGCGTGAATATCAACGAACTTCTGACACCATGTAACGAACTCAAGCAGACTCCATCGTGCCGGAAGCGGAAAGCGCGTTTATTGACGCGGTGATGATTCACTCGTGTCTGACGAATAAGCGCGTCCGATAAACCACAACAACAATGCAAATACAAGTCAGAATAATACGTTACAGTCTATGACATATTTTAATAGGACTTGTAATATTGGCTTCCAGCTGATGGCACTCACTCACTATGGGATACACAGCTACGTGGAGAGAAATGGTCTTGCCCTCACCCAAAACCAGTCTTTTTTTTTTTTTTTTTTTTTTTTTACCAAGAAAACAGTCTCGTGCATTCCTCGAGTGCAACCACATGTTTTCCACACATTCCGTTGAGCGATTCCATAATCTTCATACTCCCACCTTTTGGGAGGGGATTTTACTTCTAAAACCTTCTTCTATACACCCCAAGTGCAAGCACCAGGTTTTAATTATTTAGGTCCAGTGGTTCAGGCGCGCATATAAGCTAAACAAACAACTAAACAAATCCATAAATAAACTAGAAAATAAACAGCTAATTCTCGAGTTATCATATGATAAATGCTAAATCCGTGCCTCGATGAAGAGGTCCAATCAGAGCGTGCTGCGTCATTGCGATGAGTTTAGGGGGCGTGGCGACTCACAATACGTCATTGTCTTCAGGACAGAAAACTATAGAAGAAGAAGAAGAAGCAGAGGAAGAAGACGCAATGGAGTTGCTGGAGGCATTTCGTTCTTGTGCTTCCTCGAATTCCGGAGCTAAGCAGAAAGCCCCGGTGCTGCCCAGTAGCTGCAAGCTTCCAGATATGGGTGGCATGGACCCTGACGAAGCTTTTCCTTGTCCGTACGATAAGAACCACATGGTGCGGGCAGCTCGCTTCCCCTACCATCTGGTCAAGTGCAGGAAGGTGTGTTGCGATCTTCACTGACTTTTCAACCTTTTGAATTTCAAACGCTGTACAATATTTCGATTGCGAAGTGTTCATAATAACTGGAAAGACCCTCGGGGGCCGTACACGAACAAGATCTGTGACGCCTCGAGGAGTGTGGGAGGACGATAACCGAACCACGTGTTTTTCAACTAAAATGGCTACCAGTCGGCCATCTTTGATCAGATTGAAAAATAAAGTGAGGTGCCCATGTACGGCAACATGTACTCTGCTTTTGTTAGGGTTGAACAAAATTGGACCATGCATGTTCAAGAAATGGCTGGAGACATGTTAAAGTAACAAAATGGCCGCTAGTCGGCCATTTTGTATCTGATCTCGAAAAAAAATGACGCGCTTAATATGTAAGCTTTCATTCCTTATCTGTATGACAAGATTGAACAAGATCAGTAAATGCATGTCCGAGAAATGGTTGAGGATGGTGTTCAACATCGGGGTTTTTTACAACTAAAAGTAAAATGGCCGCCAGTTGGCTATCTTTGATCGCATCGCAAAAAAAAATGATGTCGGCTGTCGCTCCGGCTGCACGTGAACACTCGGAACATCTCTAAGACTACACATGATTTCGATGAAACTCGACTACAACCTTCATCGCATCACTCTTGATGGACTAAAGTTTGTTCATGACATTCAGGGTCGGAGTGGGGACGACGACTGCAGGAGTGGGGGGACGACGACTGCAGGAGTGGGGGGACGACGACTGCAGGAGTGGGGGGACGACGACTGCAGGAGTGGGGGGGGGGGCGACTGCAGGAGTGGGGGGGACGACTGCAGGAGTGGGGGGGACGACTGCCGACGACTGCAGGAGTGGGGGGGCGACTGCAGGAGTGGGGGGGGGGGCGACTGCAGGAGTGGGGGGCGACTGCAGGAGTGGGGGGGCGACTGCAGGAATGGGGACGATGACTGCAGGAGTGGGGACGATGACTGCATGAGTGGGGGGGGGGGGCGACTGCAGGAGTGGGGGGGGGGCGACTGCAGGAGTGGGGGGCGACTGCAGGAGTGGGGGGGGGGACAAATGCAGGAGTGGGGGGGGGGGATGACTGCAGGAGTGGGGAGGACGACTGCAGGAGTGGGGAGGACGACTGCAGGAGTGGGGAGGATGACTGCAGGAGTGGGGAGGACGACTGCAGGAGTGGGGGGTGACGACTGCAGGAGTGGGGGGTGATGACTGCAGGAGTTGGGGGTGATGACTGCAGGAGTGGGGGGTGACGACTGCAGGAGTGGGGGGGACGACTGCAGGAGTGGGGGGGGGGACTGCAGGAGTGTGGGGGACGACTGCAGGAGTGGGGGGGGGGGGGCGACTGCAGGTGTGGGGGGGACAAATGCAGGAGTGGGGGGGGGCAGACTGCAGGAGTGGGGGGCGGACTGCAGGAGTGGGGGGTGGACTGCAGGAGTGGGGGGTGGACTGCAGGAGTGGGGGGGACAAATGCAGGAGTGGGGGGGGGCAGACTGCAGGAGTGGGGGGGATTACTGCAGGAGTGGGGAGGACGACTGCAGGAGTGGGGGGGGGGGGGGACGACGACTGCAGGAGTGGGGGGGACGACTGCAGGAGTGGGGGGGACGACTGCAGGAGTGGGGGGGACGACTGCAGGAGTGGGGGGACGGACTGCATGAGTGGGGTCGGGGGACGGACTGCAGGAGTGGGGGGGTGGACGGACTGCAGGAGTGGGGGGGGGGGGGGGGACGGACTGCAGGAGTGGGGTGGACGGACTGCAGGAGTAGGGGGGACGGACTGCAGGAGTGGGATGGACGTACTGCAGGACCCTACACACCTGACAAACCTTGTCCCCTTGCCCGCACACCTGGCACACCTCGTCCCCTCCCCGCACCCCCCGGTAAACGTCCTCTCCTTCCCCTGCACCCCTTGGCAAACCCCCGCCCCTTTCCCCCACAGCCCCATGCAAACCTCCTCCCATTCCCCCGCACCCCTGGCTAACCTTGTCCCCTTCCCCAGCATCCCCTGGCAAGCCTCCTCCCCTGGTTTCCCCGCATCCCCTGGAAAACTTCCTCCCTCCCCCCGCACCCTCTGGGAAACCTTGGCCTCTGGTGGTCCACCGGCTGCCAAAACTCTGCCTTCCTCATCCCACCCACCCCCTCCCCCAGCCCTGCTGGCAAAACTCACCCCTTCCCCTCCCCCAACCACCCACCCCCCCCTCCCCAACCACCCTCTCCCTAATTGCCAAGCTTCCGAGGATGGGCCCATGGTATTGATATTGCATTTACATCAAAGTCAAATACGACAACACACACACACACAGATGCTTCTCGATTGTAGTATGATTAATTTTGCTGAAGGAATGTACTGTGGTACCTGTTGCGTATCTGAGGTCTGAATGTGTCAGTTATACCAGTCATGGTTCCATTAAATAGTTTTTTTAAATTTGAAAGCAGAATAATCAAGACGGGTATTATTACCAGTCAGTTAAGTGGCCTTGGAAAAACGCCATGAAAAACACCGTGTTAGCGACAGTAAGGGTCATGTTATTAACCCTCGTGGGGTATATAGATTACAGTAGATCCTCACTCAGTTCTGTAAGTAAAATTTTCCTCACAGATGTTAGGATTTCTCCAAATTCCTTTCAGTTTCGTGTTAAACAGCATTAGCGACTGTTTAAAAAGGTAATGAAATGAGTTTGTGGTTTATAATATTTTTACCCCTTGTGGAGGTGCTCCCCACTGATCTCTACAACCACTGGATAGCGCATCGCCCACTGAACGTAACACACACAACTGACGCTGCCGCACACACAGGTCGGCCATCTTAACCACTCGCATTGTATGCGGACGCGTCAGGAGTCAGGGAGTGAACAACACGTAATTTGTATGCAATTCCCAACTAAGCTCGCTACTTTCCTTCAGATCTGGACTTTATATCAAATCCCTTATACTATAGTTTCAAATTGTATTCTCGTAATAGAGGCCTACATCAACATCAACTTGTTTAATCATCAAAAAAATGTCCCCCACTACACCAAGTCCCAATCATTTGCTTCCTTCTTCAAAACAAAACAATGCTATTAATGTTGCAGCATTTTGCAGACGAGATCAGTAATGGCATCCACTAACAGTTCTTATTGAATGGTAATTTGTTTTCTTTGCTGAATAAAAGTAATTTAAAAAAGCGAGCACATGCCGTGGTGAGGGGTAGCGAATGCCAGCAGTGGTGAGCACATGCATGTTTACCATCCATATCTGCAGAACAGATCGACTCCTCCAAGGAAATCTATATGACAAAACAAAGGGTAACATAAAAATAATTTCTATGTATTATACCGACTTATTCCAGCAAATATGGCCACAAATGATTAGGCTTCTTTACCACATCCATATGCATATGAATGTTACTGGTTCTACAATGTATGTACATATCTGTTATACAGCTGTCAACATACAATTGATATGCAATTTTATTTAGTAAATTTAATTATTCTCTAAGTATTCCTTTCAGAAATTATAAATCATAACAAGGGAACTGCCTTAGCCCTTTAGCCTTTAAGGAATAAACTACATGCATGTACATACAACATACTTTACAGTCATGTCGTGGCAGTATTGCTTGAGCTCCGAGTCCAGACTCTTCAATGACAATGTGACTAGATCTAGAGTCGAGACTCTAGATCTAGTCACATTGTGATTTGTGTAAAACTGTAATCAGATCTAGATCTGATTACAGTTTTACACCGTAATTTTGTGCTTTTTTTTTTTACAGATTTTTATTCTTCACTTACAATTAAGTAATAATTCATACTTAGCTCCATACAAATCTGTGGTTTTGCAAGCTATTTGTTTTAAAGTAGCCTAACTAAAAGTTAGATTGTAATGTAAATCTAAAATATAGAACTTTTTTACACAGCAACTAACAAGGGAATCTACACATGGGTCTGTACAAACATTTAACTCGTTCATGTGTTGCACGCTATTAACTCTAAACAGTCTCATTTACAGTAACTATTACAGTAACATTTACAGATTAAATGTTGGATTGCAACCCTTGAACTGCCTATTTGTACAGTTGACCGCAGCACATGAAGGCATCTTGAGTCCATTTATAGCCGGCGAAGCCGGTGTTGTCAATGAACGCGTACGTATTATGTTGAAAACCTGATTATGCCTTGGCTCGAGAATTCCGAAGCGCAGTGGAGGCCGCCATCTTGCGGAGGCGGAAGTATGCATAACAAATTTAAAACGTTCATTAGGAGTTTCTTTCACCCGTCATTGTTTGATTCACAATCTTATGCACCTCCAATGTATTATTAAAATACTTTAAGACCAACATCGGCCCGTACGGGCCTGGTTACCTTCAACGAAACGCGTCACCAAACACCGGACCCAATGAGAGTCGAGCATTTGCAAAAATATTTCTAAAATGAAATCACTCAATGGTGGCCGCCATCGACCGGATGCGGAAGTTTGCATAAAACAATTGCGAAAGAGTTCAATAGGAGTTTGTTTCACCCGTCGTTCTTTGATTCACATTCTCTTTCACGAGCCTCGATCTTGTATACAAAAAAAAAAAAAAAAAAAATGAACCTCTAATTAGTAATTCAAATACGTTAAGACCAACCTCGTTATCTTCAATGAAAATCGTCATCAAACACCAGAACCAATGAGATTCGAGCATTTGAACAAATATTTTTTTAAAGCTTATTACGCGTTTCGGAGGGTGAAAACGGCATCAAATATTCTAACATTGATGAAGAATTATTTTTTAGAAATCTCGCGGCTGTATGGGATAGTTTTTCATGGCCAGAAATACGGCTATAAGCGGTTTACATATTTAGTTTAGAAATACGGATAGTTTTTCACGGCCGGAAATATCCGAAGTTGAGACGGAATTCACCGAATTAATCAAGAAGTAAATTTTATCAATTTTAATCTCATCCAGAATGCAAATTGTGTCATTTTAGGTCTGAATTTTCGAAATTTTGTGAGCTGACCAATCAGCGATCAGCTTAGGTCAGCCAATCAGCGCCCTCGACACAGGACATCTTACCAGGGCGTCGTCTGCCTCTGCGGCGCCGGGAACGAGGTTGGTGCAAAACAACCGAATCGTGCGTAAGCATATGCTGCTCGAAATAGTTCTCATCATATGCTCAAATTTCCTAAGCTAAATCGTCATTGCTTTGGGCACTGTGAAACGTATCAAGTCACTCGCTTACTGCACAGCGAAAAAGTACGAGCACTTGAACAACGTGTTTTTCGACTCGATTCTGCAAAACGCCATGTCACTCGGTCAAAGCCAAAACGAGGAACAATGTTTCGCCTCCATTCTTCATCGCCACACCGACCTATCAGATGTGGCATGAAGGACGACGTTTATGCTTAACCACGACATAAATGTACCCAAGTCTTGGGTACCCAAGCTAATTCCTGAGAAAGTGTCATGTGACTCCTGCTGATTCACCAGGTTACAATCTACACTTGTTTCAATTACCAGTTTAAGTCGACACTTTAACTGTACACTGCTAAATTTCTCTAAAGCGTGTAAAGACCTTTGAGTGCTCGCACCAGCATATATGTGTTGAGGATGTTCAAGAGTACTTACAGGTCACTATCAGCGTCTATCACCTTCTTTTCCCGATAAAAAACAATGTTCTCACGAAACGTAATTGGAAAGTAAACCACTCTGGGCCATTTTCGAAATTTTTCTCTTCTTTAGTGGTAGACCTGAAAAGCCGAATTAGGTTTCAATCCCATGCTCCCATGCTCAGTAGGTTTGTCTGATTTATGATGTTGTCCTGCACCTACCGGTATAAGCAGTTTACATAAAGAAAGAAAGCTCGGTTTGAATAACGACAGTCACACATTGCCATTGAAACGGCGCTATCGTCTGATCTGTCGGCACTGATCTTACTGCAAGCTAACTTCTGGTGGAGGAAGCCGCAGTGCCCGGAGAGAACCAGTCCTGACAGCGACTGAAGTTAGAAGACTACACACATACTGTGAAAACGTATGTTAAGCCCAGTTAAAATTTCTTAAAATAGGCCTTAAGCTAGCACATCGTATTGTTACTTCCTTAAGCTTCTTGTGACATTTATTGTATGTAGGTATTGGGGAGGACTATCTGCTCTTCTCTTTTACCAAGTCTTACCAGGTACGGTACCTACTACACCTACCTACTACCAACTACCTAACCTACTGATGGGTAAAATAGTGGCAAGAGGCTTTGGCTTCGCCGGCTCATTGCGGCTTTGCAGTCGGTACTAGTAGTAATAACGAATCAAAATTATATATGTATTGGCAGGAGTGTTAACGCGAGCTTTCTTGGAGAATCAATGCGAGTGGTTAAGATGGCGGCCGGTTCGTACGTTTGGCGTCAGATCGATCAGCCAATGCGCTATCCAGTGGTTGTAGAGATCAGTGGTGCTCCCATGGAAACGGCATGATACGCCATTTTGTACATGTTAACACGGTGTTTGTTTGTTTCTCCTTGAGGAGGTAGGATATTATTAGTATTAATATTGTTTTTTAATAACATTAATATTATACTTTTGTTAGAAGCAGCCTTGGAAAAACGCCATGATAAAGCTAACTTAGCATGGATATACACCTCAACATGAAACCCCATTGGTGGGGAAAACCCCCTTGGGGAGGGGTCAAATGAATTTGCAACAACCTTCGTTGTGTAATCCTTTGTCCTCCTGTCAAGTTTGGTTGAGATTGGATAAGTAACGGCCGAATGTATCACAGTCAAACATTGTCAGAAAGACAGACAGACCCCAAATAGCACATTTGAGTATTGTGATATAAACCTGGTACTTCGGAAGCTTTTATACTTTCTTTAAGCCCTATCCCGCGAACTATCATTTTACTCATCTATCTATAATTCCAGTAATCTCTGTGTGTATGTGTGTGTGTATGTGTGTGTGTATGTGTGTGTGTATGTGTGTGTGTCTGTGTGTTTGTCTGTGACCGCTGTTTCTCGACAACCACGGGTCCGATATACTTGAAACTTGCCAGGTATATTGCTGGGGACCTGAGGATGTGCCTTTTCAAGGTTTCATATTAATCGGAGAAGTAGTTACCGAGCTATGGCGATTTATTTACCAAACTCCGCAAGCCGTTCGCTTTGGCTTTGCGAATGGACCAAACCATTTCATGTAAATAGAGGGGGGGGGGGGGGATTGTCACCGTACTCGCAAGCCGTTCGCTTTGGCTTTGCGAATGGACCAAACCATTTCATGTAAATAGAGGGGGGGGGGATATAATTTTAGATATATATATAGTACGGGCACGCCCTAGTCCTCTAAATACCGACCCCATCTTTACTGTCATCAGACTTCACGTATGTCTTCCTTTTAAATCGGGTTTATTAATCTTGCACATGTCGTAAGTGTAGTGTGCTGTCGTTTGACTCTGCTTGTTTTTTTTTTATGTCTGTTCCCCTTGCCCAAGAACTTTCCCTTGATTGCTCGTGAGATGGGTACCTGTCCGTTCAACGCTCGTCATGTGCTGCCAAAGCCTGAAATGCAGCATCACATCATGGACTGCCCAGACAAGGAGAGAATTCATCAGGACATTGAATACGGTACATAGACTCTGTTTGGTTTGTACGAGTACATTCTGTTGAGAAACTAATTTCTGCTCTGGCTTTGTGTTTGGATCAGGCCATCGTTGCTCCTCACATTTTGGCTAACTCTATTTGTATATCATCCACTATGTCCATAAATGTCATCTCGTTTTTTGGGGACTATAGCTCCCCCCTTTTAAGAGGTGTGGGGTGGTTTAATTTTGTCTATTTCTGTGTTTTGAGACATCCATGCATGTCAGCTCTTTTTGATGGATACAAATGCATTTGGGAAGGGGATGGAAGTAAAATTGCCTTGGCTGGTTCTCATGCACCAAGTGATACTGAATGTGATCACTTATTTTACTCACACTGACTTTGTAAACCAGTTAAAATGCAGTGATTGCAATCATAATGGTGTGGACGTGTGCAGCCCGGTACTACCAGGTTTTCCTTTTCTTTTGATGCAGTTTACTGGGTTTTATGGTGTTTGTTATTAAATGAAATGCTTTAAATACCATTGTTCCTCAGAAACTTTAGTTCCTTGGCCTCAATTTGCTTTTGGATTTTGGATTTTCTTCTTAACTGATCACAAACAGTAAAATTAAACCATAAGTTGTCCAAGACCATTGTCTTCAGTCTCGGATACTTCTGCTCCACCATGGTGCGTGTTTTCACCAATGATTGGGTGTCTAATCTCGAGTTTGTGCAGCTCGTGAAGTTTGCCGATGATGAAAATTCTGAGGAGTCAGAATACCTTCAGGAAGTTAATGGGCTTGTGCCTTGGTGCAAACACAACAACCTCGAGCTGAATAGTGCAAATACTAAGGACAGTTGTTAACTTTCTTTCATATGACGAAAAGTTCAGTCCAACCTCTTGGCATCAATGGTGAAGTTATTGTAATTGTTTACTTCTTTAAACTTCGAGGTACAACCATTTCCAGTGGTTTAAGCTGGGACCACAAAACAAATATTATCAGGAGAGCCCCGCAACGCCTCTACTTCCTGCGCTGACGAAAGAAGTTTGACCTTCGCAAGGAGGTCTCATCCAGTTTTATCACACCATTATAGAAAGTGTTTTGACTTTCTATGTGTGTGTGGTATTGCAGCTACACCCAGCATCAGAGGTTTAGACACCAGAGGGTTGTGCGCACTGCCCTGCTGGTAGGATTGGTGGATGTGAGTTACCCTCTTTGGCTTTAATTTATGCAAAGTGTACTGTGAATAGATCGTGAATAGATCGTGGATCGATGCCTCACATCCAGCCAATGTCCTGTTTCAGCTTTTGCCATCTGGAAGTTGATATCGGTCGCTCATATACCACCTTTAGAGGCCATTTTTCCCCGCAGAGTGGGGGTTGGCCTTTTTCGGGCACCGTGGTCCCCTTTTTGAAGCAATGTTTTATGGCCGGATGCCCTTCCTGCCGCCAACCCTGTTAGTCACCTCTTGCGACACATGTCGCTCATGTGTTGGACAAATTGCTTTAGGAATCGTTTTTTTCCTTGGGCTGTCATTTCCACGTCCAACTCCATTTCTACTTACACAGCGGTTTTCTGTTGACATTTTTTGTGATGTGCTACTGTTTTGATTGTTGGTTGTTACTGAATGGTAGGGACAGGGAAAGGGGTGTGATGCAATTTATTTGCACTTTTATTGCTATTTATGACTGGTATTTAACAGTCTATTAATGGTCATCATGTGTATGGTTATGTTATGTGAGAGAAGGCTTAGTTTTTTTGGTCAAGTGGAGGCAGAGGAGGGTGAATGTGAGTAATTGTTCTCCTCTTTTTTTTTCCTTTATAAGGGGTGAGGTTGAATGATTGTATCATTCCAATATTGTCCGTTTTTATTTGACATTTCATTGTGCTTGTGATATTGTATATTGAGTGATTGTTTTATTGTGAGCATTTTCTTTTTTTCATGTTGAAGGCTCCAGTCACGGACTATACAGTCTTCATCAAGACCAGGCCTTAAATAAAAGAGCTGCATTGATAAAAAAAGTGAAGAAAGAGAGAATAGTCTGAGTTTTTTAGGATGTTAAAAAAAATCTGCTTTTTGCAAAGGGGACGGTCGTAAGTTTTTGGAAAGACATGGGAAGGTAAAGAGTTCCAGAGTTTGGCAGTGGACGGGAAGAAACAAACATCATAACGGCCTATCCTTGAGTTGCCAATGGCAACACAATAATCATGCGATGTAGTGGCTTGTTGAGTATTCTGTGGTCTCGCTAAGCGGGTCGAGTTTTAAGGTCAGAATTTGAGTTACTTTGGATTCATTTCTGTTCAGTAAGTATGTGGAGCTACAGCCTCCCCAGATGTGAGAGCGGTACTCTATACAAGGATGAGCCAATCGTTTCATATTGTTGAAGCAACTGTTTCAAGGAGAACAATCTTCGACATCTGAACAGGACTCCTCGTTTCTTTGAGGTAGACAGCTATTTGCGTAATGTGTGGATTTCAGGATAAATTTGATGTTAGGGTAATACCTAGTAGGTTTATTGTATCACATGGTGTAATTGTGGTGTTTTCAAAGGAGATTGGAGAGTTGAGAGGAGCTTTCGAGACAGCGATGGGAAGACATTGAGTGTTAGAAAAATAAAACTTAACCTCATTGCATTTGCCCTACTGGGAAATCTTGTCCAAATCCGAATTTAATGAGGCGGCTGTGATGAAACAAGATGTAGATCGAGTGAGGGAAGATGGGGGCAGATAAGATAAACATAGAATAATGTAATGTTGAGTCATCAGCATACGAGTGCATTTGGTTATTTGTTGAAGAAAGAAGGTCATTGATAAAAAGAAGAAAGAGTGTTGGAGACAGGACGGAACCCTGAGGGGCACTGCTGTTGATAGGGAAGGAGGGAGATGTTGAACCATCAATAATTATGGAGAGAGAGCTGTCGGAGAGAAAGCTCGATATGAGAGAGCAGAGCCGAAAGAGGGAAGCATGGATATCAGATCCCGATGCCAAATTCTATCAAAGGCTTTTGAGATTTCAAGGCTGACAACAAAGGATTCCACAAAGTCTCTCAGAGAAGAGGCCCAGACATTCATAATGTAAGAAAGGATATCACCGGTAGATCTTGCCTTGCGAAAGCCATATTGATGGTCAGATAGAAGACTGAGATTCAAGATGCTTGAGGAAATGGTTAAATTGAGAAGACATTCAAAGACTTTGGAAATAGTAGAAGTCAGAACATTAGGGCGATAGTTGGAAGGGTTTGATCGACCACCCTTTAAAATAGGCTGAACTGAACTAAGGCATGTTTTCAGGAAAGAGGAAAAGTTTGGGTTTTTAAACAAAAATGAAATAAACGAGCAAGCACGGGTGCAAGTTCTGTGGCACACTCCATCAAGACACGAGGAGGAATGCCATCTTGTCCATACGCCATGCTTGTGTCCAGAGACAGAAGTACTTTTTTGACTGCATGAAAATAGATTATAGGGAGGGGCATAGGTTTGGTGAGGGGTGCGTCAGATGGAGATGGAATGTTAGTCATCCAGAGTGGAATTTGAGCAGAAAAGAGAACCAAAAAGAGTTGCTTTATCAGTTGGAGAGACAGCAATAGTATTGTTGCGAATATGGAATTTGGCCTCCATATCCGCTTGTAAATATTCCCCTATTTCCCCAATACTCCCCAACTATCCCCAATCCCCCATTCCCTAGTCCCATTGTCTGTAAACAACAATCAGTAGAGCCGACCTTCCCCTTTTTCCCCCATTAAATGTCGTGCCCAGGTCCACCGCATCACACGTAGACAACTTTCGGACATCTTGCTAGTTATTCTTAGTCTATGTCAGTTAAGGACTCGTTTCCATTAATTATGACTCTTCGTTGCACCAGAATGTGATTATATGGCACCAGTGGTGAGTTTAGGACCTTTCCCATACCTCCTTCCATCTTCTTCCCCAAACAACAACAACAACAACAACTACAACTACAATTACAACTACAACAACAATTACAACAACAACGACGCTCCGGACCATGCGCTCCACGGGGTTACCACGAAGGGGCTCCTTGTCAGCTCCTCGTCAAGGGCGGAGCCGGTAACCCCCCCGCACGCACCCAATGAGAAGCAACGTGCCGATTCCACAAGGCGGAGCTAACGAGCCGAGGGCGTGTCACTCCCCGCCGGATATACGCGGCCACGTAGCGGACGTGACGTGAGATGCGCCCCCAGCCTGAGCAGACAAGTCCCCATCTCCGAGCGCTGTGACCTTCCCGCATCTCTGGACCGGACCGAGTCGATTCTGACCTTTGAGCCCAGGTGCACCTGGAGCCATCGATTCTGCCTTTCCTTGCCATCAATCCCCGTGTGAGTCAGCCTTTTGTCCCGTTTATCTGTCGTCTGTTGGGAATAATATAAGAGTGTGTCTAAGTGCTTGTCTTTCTATGCTGTACCTCTTGTAGTTGTAATCTAACCTTCCGCCTTAATATAACCTCCTCCGGAGGTCTTGAGAACTGAACCCTGGGTGTCGTGTCATTTGAAACCCAGCCGTGTGTCCTTTTCCTTTATTGCCTTTATTGACCTAGCGTAGCGCGATTAGTCAACGTTCGAGTATAATCGGGTAACTTGTGCAGACGTGGTCATACCAAAACCGCTCGGTAAATAACATCTAAGCCACGTCTGTAACAATTGGTGTCGAGGAGTGGAATTCGAACCCGGGACTAAATTTATTAGGCCCAAATTTGTAACAATTAGAATCGATTCGGAGCGCGTTTCCCGCGCGTTGTTAGGCCCAAACCAGGGAGGGAGAATCGATTCAGAGCGCGTTTACTGCGCTCGACGAAATTATAACGGCCGAAATTTGTTTTGTTGTATAAAAACCCGAATTTTGAAAGTCGCGCTATGGCAGACCAAGACAGCTGGGGTCCGGTAGGGGAGAGTGAGGCAGGGTCGGTCCAGGACCAAATTGAGGGACATGAGGGACAGGAGGAGAGCGAAGCAGCGAGGGTAGCAGACGCACAAAATAGCGTCGTTGTGCCCGACATTGCGGGAGCGCAAAATGGCGCCTCGCTGATCACCGCGCCTGCGACCGTGGCAGCGCCGCCGGTGGATTTGAACTTGTTTTTCATACAAATGAAGGCCCTTATGGCCCAGAATAGCGAACGGTTAGAACAAAAGATGGGGGCCAATAGCGAACGGTTAGAACAAAAGATGGGGCCCAATAGCGAACGGTTAGAACAAAAGATGGGGTCCAATAGCGAGAAATTGAGGGAGGACATGGGGTCCAATAGCGAGAAATTGAGGGAGGACATGGGGGCCAATAGCCAACGGTTAGAACAAAGGATGGGGGCCCAGATCGGAGGGTTAGGGAGTAGAATAGAAGGATTAGACAATAATTTTAAGGGATTAGACATGAAATTTGGGAAATTAGACGATAGATTAGGGGAAATACAGGAGGGGTTAATGGGGGTAGAAAACAGAATGGCTGCTCAAGAGAATCAAATGGAAGGGATGCAAAAAGGGTTAGAGGGGTTAGAAAACACCATGGAAGGCAAATTGAGGGACATGAGGGACCAAGCGGAAAGGGAAGTTAAACAAATGGAGCAGCAGATAGAGGGGGTCAGAATGGGGGTAGAAACCAAACTGGATGCGCACAGGGAGGAAATAGAGCAGATGAGGGTGGCATCTGGGCAGGAGATGCAAGTGATGGGAGAAGAGATCAGAAGAGGAGTGAGTGAGGAGGTCGGAGGAGTGCGCGAGGAGGTGAGGCACTGTAAGGAGCACATGGAGAAGGAGGTGAGAAAGGGGACTGTAAAGTTACAAGGGGGCATAGAGGACCTGACGCAGGAGGTGGAACAGCTGACGGAGGGACAAAAAGGACTAACGGAGCAGGTTCAAAGGAACACTGCGGTATTAGGAGGTTTAAAAGCGACACAAAATGACCTAAAAAATGACTTGGTAGCGACGAAGAGGGAATGTCAGATGGTACGTGAGGGACTGACAACGAGGTTGGACGAGGTGATAGAGGTAATGGAGACGAAGGACCGGCAGGTGAGGACGCACCTGGAAACGGTCAAGGTAGCCTTAGAGGATGAGCTTGAGGAGACGTACCGGGGAATAAAAGAGGTGAAGCACAAATTAGAAGAAGTGGAAGAAGGGATGAGCGAAATTAAGAAGCGACGGAGAGGGGATAAGAAAGAGATAAAAGAGGAGATAAAAGAATTGGTCCAAAGTCTGTGTTTGGATCGTGATGATGTGCTCATTAACCGGATGAGGGATTCGCAGGTGATGGAGGAGAAGCGAAGAGGAAGAGGACCCGGTGTAAGTGGTGACCAATATGGTCGTGCGTATGATGCGCCAGGGGATTTAAGAAGCTTGGGGGTCGAGATGGACCCGGGTGTTCGTGAGAGGCCGTGGGTGAAGTGTGCGACAGGTCTGGTGTGCGAAAGAGGAGGTGTGCAAGAAAGTCCGACTCAGGGGTGTGTGAGGAAAAAGTGCGTGCCAAGGAGTGAGGGTGCTGGCGAGAGTGAGTCGGTCGTAGCGCGTGTGCGAGGGAGCACATGGAAGCGTGCTGTGGTGAGTGTTACAGAGGGTGTGACGGGAGAGTGTGCGCGAGGAAGGTGTGTGACGGACAGGTGCATGGGGAAAGAGTGCGCTGTCAAAGGCAAGGAAGAATGCACACCTGTGGTGAGTGTTACAGAGGGTGTGACGGGAGAGTGTGTGCGAGGAAGGTGTGTGACGGACAGGTGCATGGGGAAAGAGTGCGCTGTCAAAGGCAAGGAAGAATGCACACCTGTGGTGAGTGTTACAGAGGGTGTGACGGGAGAGTGTGCGCGAGGAAGGTGTGTGACGGACAGGTGCATGGGGAAAGAGTGCGCTGTCAAAGGCAAGGAAGAATGCACACCTGTGGTGAGTGTTACAGAGGGTGTGACGGGAGAGTGTGCGCGAGAAAGGTGTGTGACGGACAGGTGCATGGGGAAAGAGTGCGCTGTCAAGAGTAAGGGTGAGTGCGCTGTCAGGAATGGAGGTGAAAGTAGTGAGAGTGACATGGAGCGTGAGTTTGTTGTGACAGGTGAGCGAGGATGTACACCTGGGATGGAAGGATGCACACCTGGAATGGTAGAGCGTGAGTGGGAATGCACGCTGGAGTTGGTGGTGAGGCACGTGGTTGGGTGTGCGAATGAGAGCACACCTGTGATTGTCACAGAGGAGGTGACCGAGGAGGGGGTGCGAAGCGGTGTATTGGTGAGGTGTGCGAGCAACGAATGTGTGCCAAAGTGTTCGGTGGTCAGGTGTGTGACCAAGGCTGTGAGTGGAATGGGTGTACCTGGGTGTGTAAGGAAAGGTACGAGGAGCATGGGCACGGCTGGATGTGTGAGCAAGGAACGGGCTGCGGGGTGTAAGCGTCCAGGTGAAGCATCGACGTTAGACGGGATAGAGTTTAGAACGACTTATAGCCGAATCGGGCCCTCGGTGCGTGCTGGGCCTCGCTTTGAACGGCCGCGTCCGTGCTCCACTAGGCGGAGCGGGCAGCCCGATAGGAAGGGTCGTTATGGCGACCACGTTTTGTTGAGACGTGCCGGCAGGTCGAGATCGGGACATTGGATGGCTCCACGCCGAGGTGATGCGTGGGATCTCGGCCCGGGTAAGCCCCCGTCCCTGCACCGAGTGCCGGACGCATCCAGCCGCTGGCACAAAACAACCAGCATCCATTGCTTGGCTTTACGAAGCCGGGCTTTGGACAGGGATTGGCGCACCGAGAGGTATTAGTGAGTCGACTGGGTGATGAGGTTAGTGTTTTGGACCCAAAATTAGAGAAAAACAAAATTTGATGATTGGCAAGGGATTGGCAGTATTGATTGGCAGATGATGGGCAGTGATTGGCAAATTTTTAATTTGTTGAAATTTGATGTGCAAAATTGGTAGTGAGAGACCCCCGATGTGGTGGGATGGCAAATCCACCATCCCTCACAGGTGGGGGCAAAGGAGCAATAGATTATGGGGTGTATGGCAGTGAAAACTAGCCCGGGTGGGTTAGGTTATATTGTAGGGATCTAGCGGAGATGACATTAGGTGACGTTAAGGTTAGATAGTGACTGATACCTGTAGTGGGGACGCAGGTAGATTAGTATGGATGATAATGACGTGGGAGCGCAATAGTTTAAAGGGACGACTGGGAAGCGCAAGTTTCAGAAGGGAGTAGTTAGATGAGATGATGCCGTGTGTGTGTGAGGATGGACAGGTGTGATTGCACAGGTGTGCAACTAGACAGGTGTGTGGAGCAGTGTATGAGTAGTGAGTGTGTGGATCAGCGCGAATGCGCTTGGGGAGAGAAGGGTGCAGGTGGCACCAGGTGTGAGAGCACAGGTGTGCAGGTACAGGTGTGTGGAGAGAGTTGGAGTAAGTGGTACGGAGTGGTGTGCATGGTGCGAAGGTGTGGATGGGGGAAGAGTGGACCCCATCACGGATACCCGGGGCGGGTAGTGTAAGTGTTAGGTAGAGGGTACAGGTAAATTGTGGTTGGATATTGGCATCTGTGGTGCGGTTGCAGAATGGTGTTGTGAATGGGTGCATTAGTGTTGTGGAAATGGCTGGGCGTGTAGCCTGTTAGTGTGTGTAGTTGGTTGGGCACTCCACCACTGTGAGGATGTCGGCCAGGTGAGGCCGCAGGTGGGCTCTGGGAGCCGGTAGAGTTGTGGATGGGGCCCGAGGATCCGGAGGACGGACCCGGGTAGCCCAGTGCCAGAGAGGGCACCGAGTGGGGAGAGTGCCAGAGGGCCTTCCCCAGGTAGTTAGGTTAGGGTAAGGAGCAGGTAAGCTCGGAGGCAACTGCAGTGGTGGAGGTGTGCAGGTGGGTAGACCCACTGGGAGAGGTACACGCCGCGGCCCAGAAATTGTGCGAGGGCACCGGGAGATGAATCGGGGGAGTGAGACCCCAAATTGAAGAGCACCACAGTTTGGCCAATGGGAATTGGTTTTTAGAACCCATAGTGTAAGAGGGCCAATGGTTTGGCCGGAGAAAGACCCCGGGTAGTGTAAAGTTGATAAAGTCATTTAGGAAATAGTTAGGATTGATGAACCTGTCGCACCATACGCAGCCACTTACCTGTGGTGATGATGATGACTCCACACCTGTGTTTTCTTTGTTTTGTTGCAGGAAATGAAATTGCTGTGTGGATTGTGAGACGCATCACGACGTGGATGAGACATTGGGGTGATTCCATCTCTCCCTCCCTAGGAGGGACTGATGATGAATTGGTAATGGCAAATTATGATGTTGAGTTGGAGATGGCAAATTATGATGTTGAGTTGAAAATGGCAAATTTGATTGGTTAGGAGGGAGAGAAGACGAATTTGGTTTATGGGAGGAACGGGGAAGACAGTAGGGACGTTTGTTGATTGGTAAAGTAGATGTTTATGGGTAGTGTTGTGTTTTGTGGATACAGTAAGGGGTAAGGGGGGGGGCATGTAGGTTACCTGGTGGGGGGGGGGGGGGGCGTACGGTAGGAACGTACCTGTCTCACCTGGTTCCCATGTGCCCCCAGTGTGCATTACCTTACATTGCGTGCACTTTTGCGCCCTTACCACCTTACTCACTTGTCTTTTCTTTTGTCTCCCACCTCCGAGGATCTGGCTTTGGGGTAGAGAGAGAGGAGAGAGAGGTGCTGGCTACGCAGTTGTGGGCCTGCACTTTCGCTGCTTGCTGCTTGGATCGATACACCATATGGACCGCAATGTTTGTGGCCACCCACCATGGACCGCAGCTCTTTTGCGGCCAAGCACCACCCATGGATGGACCTATGGGTCAACGTGGCACCTATGCCATGCAGGTGAACCACTTTTAGTTGACACCACTGAAGGCCACAATATAGAAATGGACGCGGTTGGCGCCTTTCTTTATTTTTTGAAAGAGGCAAGAAGGCCAAGTGCACCACACGAAGGCAAGACCAGCGGCAGAACATCGGCCGGCTGCGACACCACCGGTGATTTATAGACACTTTATTGGTGCACCGGATGGTGCTCACTGTGTGATGGGGTGGTGCTTGATGCTTGGAAGGGGTGCTCTGCACATTATTAAAGGCCGTAGGCCACAGAGCACTCGTGGGTTGGTGTATCGATGCTAGCATGCGTGCTCTCTCTATGCATAACATCTGCATGTGTTCCTCCAAAAACAGGTCCTGGATCGTAGTGTAAATATCAGCGTAGTCTTGTGTAAATAATGCTCCCTACCGGCTGTATGTTTAGTTTGAGGATTCTTTCCGGATTCGGTTATCCTGTGGGTGTGTTTCTGTGAGGAGAAGGGTGCAACGTCGCAGGGGGACATATTTACTCATTTGTGAATATCTGTAAAACTGTCGCACTCAGGGTAGAGTTAATAGTAGAGGGAACTACATTGCGTGCCACACTAAAGTAGGTAAAAATTTATCGGGTCGGGACGCCCCGAGGGTAGAGAAGGGTGCAATGTTGCGAATATGGAATTTGGCCTCCATATCCGCTTGTAAATATTCCCCTATTTCCCCAATACTCCCCAACTATCCCCAATCCCCCATTCCCTAGTCCCATTGTCTGTAAACAACAATCAGTAGAGCCGACCTTCCCCTTTTTCCCCCATTAAATGTCGTGCCCAGGTCCACCGCATCACACGTAGACAACTTTCGGACATCTTGCTAGTTATTCTTAGTCTATGTCAGTTAAGGACTCGTTTCCATTAATTATGACTCTTCGTTGCACCAGAATGTGATTATATGGCACCAGTGGTGAGTTTAGGACCTTTCCCATACCTCCTTCCATCTTCTTCCCCAAACAACAACAACAACAACAACTACAACTACAACTACAATTACAACTACAACAACAATTACAACAACAACGACGCTCCGGACCATGCGCTCCACGGGGTTACCACGAAGGGGCTCCTTGTCAGCTCCTCGTCAAGGGCGGAGCCGGTAACCCCCCCGCACGCACCCAATGAGAAGCAACGTGCCGATTCCACGAGGCGGAGCTAACGAGCCGAGGGCGTGTCACTCCCCGCCGGATATACGCGGCCACGTAGCGGACGTGACGTGAGATGCGCCCCCAGCCTGAGCAGACAAGTCACCATCTCCGAGCGCTGTGACCTTCCCGCATCTCTGGACCGGACCGAGTCGATTCTGACCTTTGAGCCCAGGTGCACCTGGAGCCATCGATTCTGCCTTTCCTTGCCATCAATCCCCGTGTGAGTCAGCCTTTTGTCCCGTTTATCTGTCGTCTGTTGGGAATAATATAAGAGTGTGTCTAAGTGCTTGTCTTTCTATGCTGTACCTCTTGTAGTTGTAATCTAACCTTCCGCCTTAATATAACCTCCTCCGGAGGTCTTGAGAACTGAACCCTGGGTGTCGTGTCATTTGAAACCCAGCCGTGTGTCCTTTTCCTTTATTGCCTTTATTGACCTAGCGTAGCGCGATTAGTCAACGTTCGAGTATAATCGGGTAACTTGTGCAGACGTGGTCATACCAAAACCGCTCGGTAAATAACATCTAAGCCACGTCTGTAACAGTATCATGGGAATGGAAAAGCGAAGGAAAGTTAGAGCGACATAAGTTGTTGGAGATGCTTATAGCTAAGGACCAGAAAGATCTATTAATGGAAGAAGATGAGAGGTTGTCACATTTCTTTTGGATAAAGGAATGCTTTGCCTCATGAATAACATGTTTGCAATGATTTCTGGCAGATATGAAAGCTGAATGCGAGTTGGAGGAAGAAGTTTTTCCATGTCCGATATGCCGCATCCCTTATGCAAATGACCGTGAAGCAGGAATTATTGAACCAAGAGTTGGTAGGAGAGATAGACTTGAAAGAGAAGGGACTAGAACGCTACTCAGTAGAGCGCATACTCCTGCCGTGGGTGGCTGCTGCTGAACCCTATCTTCCAATGGTAAAAAAAATCCTTCAAAAAATTCCTGCATCCAGAATAATATCCTGAACTTCACCAGAAACTAATCAATTCTTCCTTATCCCAAGGGCAATCATCCCACCAACTTTCATCCAAATCCGTTCAGAACTTTTCCAGATATCTTGTTCACAAACACACGAACATATGAACACACATAGGCACACACACATACACGGACGGACACGATCAAATGCATTACTCCCTGGCGGGAGTAAATATAAGCCTCCATTCCTGCAACAATAACTTCAGCTATACATTCAACAGAGATAGAGGCATCGCCCAAGGACAGGCAGTCGTCTTTCCAGGGAAAATCAGAAAATAAGTTTTGTAAACCAGTCCAGTCAGCGCTATTTAAATGCCAATACTGGTGTTTTGTCAGAGCAGTCGGGGAGAAGGAGTGGTGGTAAGTGAAGAGATAACAAGATTGTGGTCAGAATAACCAATTGGAGGTGAAATTGTGTCGTTTTAACGCAATGGAATGGAGGTGAAGAGCAAATCCAAAGTATTGGAAGAGCGGTCATGACGATCTGGGATATGGGTAGGGTGAGTGATAATTTGTAAGGGTGAGTGATAATTTGTTCCAAATCATTGAAAATGGAAAATGCATAGATTTGAGTTCACTTTACATTTGGTTTTATTATCTGATGCAGTATTAGTTAACTTTGCTGAGGAGTACGATTTATTGTGTTTGTATGTTTGACCAACACCAAGACGTATTCCTTACACTTGGTGAAATAAAGTTCTTATCTTATCTTCTTCTATCTTCTATCTATCTTCTATTATTATATATCTGAAAGAAAGTTTTTGTTTGTTTGTCTGCACGCGCTAATCTCATGAACGGTGAAAGATAGGAGGAAACCTCTGAAACAAAAAATGTCGGGACGGGCCCCGGGAAGATTATAGGCTAGGTGGCGAGGCCGCCTCGGCCGGCCTGGGCCCATTTCGCAATAAATCTTCTTCTTCTTTCAAAATTCTCTTGAAGTACAACTTATACACTTAATAGGAATATCTGATTGCAACACATGCTTTCAAAATTCTCTCTTGCGGGGCCCGACAGAAGAAAGAACAAGGAATCGTTGAGCACGAACTGATACTGGGCTCGTGTCAGACCCATGTACAGAAAATTAAATTCATTCAAAAAGAACCTGGGCAACGCCGGGTGCATTGAGCTAGTATATATTATATTTATTATATAAATAAAAGAAAGTTTTTGTTTGTTTGTTTGTCTGCACGTGGTAATCTCCTGAACGGTGAAAGATAGGAGGAAACCTCTGAAACAAAAAATGTCGGGACGGGCCCCGGGAAGGTTATAGGCTAGGTGGCGAGCCGGTCGAGGCCGCCTTGGCCGGGCTGGGCCCATTTCGCAATTAAAAGCCGAGCTGAATTATCGTCATCAATCTTCTGCGGCCGCGAGTAAAAGCTGAATTATAGTGGTAATTTCATTCAAAAAGAACCAAAAATGTCAGGACGGGCCCCAGGAAGGTTATATATAGGCTAGGTGGCGAGCCCGGTCGAGGCCGCCTCGGCCGGGCTGGGCCCATTTCGCAATTAAAAGCTGAGCTGAATTATAGTAGTCAATCTTCTATGGCCGCGAATAAAAGCTGAATTATAGTATTAAATGCATTCAAAAAGAACCCGGGCAAAGCCGGGTGCATTCAGCTAGTCTACGATAAACGGATGGTGTGCATCTGTGTCTGTGTGTCATGTTTTTCTGTGGGGTTATATTGGAGCTTTCTGATGTGGGATGTGAGTTGCTTAAATGATCGTTATGATCTCCTCAGTTGATTGGGCTAATTAACAACAAATAATCTGGAAGAATTCCCATGTTTCTAAACGAACGGTATGTTAAAGGGGATCCCATTTTTTTCTGAAAATTATTGAAAATAATTCATCATGGTCTAATCTCTAATTTGATGGGCAAATAATTTTGGATTTTTTTTTTTTGCCATTCACAAAGTGTCAAAAATATACCTAGAGTGTTGATTTTCGATTTTGCCAACGATGTCACAATGATCTCACCTTGATTGAAATGGTTTTACATCGAGAACAGTATGTTGAGTTCGGATTACGATACTGATTCCACTGTCATTAGCAACTTTTGTTGGTTCTCAGTATGTTGAAACTGATCAGTGTGACTTTGAAGAAACTATTGGAGACAAAATGAATGATCGAAATACTTTCGGGGGGAATTTTGGAGCTTGTATCGTTTCGAGCCTTGTGAGAGGGATTCAGACGAACACGGCGACAATGGAGGTGTTAGTCGTGTAGATGAGAACACAACGTTCGCATGTTCATTACAGATTAGTAGGTTTTGGTTTTCCGTTCAATTGACGGTTTATCAGGGGTTTTGTATTCATTTATAAGTCAGTTATATTTCTCCAAAAGAAATATGGCACGTACAACGACGTGGCATGACTCAGTACGTACATGTCACAAATCGGCATGATTTGGCACGTACACGGCACGGCTCAGCACATACAACTACATAGCATGACTTAGCATGTGCATGGCACGAATTGGCATGATTCAGCACGTACATGGCACGACTCACCACATACGCCGCCCAGGCACACTCAGACACAGCCGACCAAATTTGCGATGAATGCTTTGTCCCACCTTCGCAGGCTGACTCGGTTGTCCTATATGCAAGGTCCCCACGCTACTGGGAAAACGGGAAAAACCTGGGAAATTCAAAATGTGTTTTCCTGTTGGGGAAAACAGATGAAAATGGCTGAAATACCGATTAAAGTTGGGAAATTTTCGGTGTTTTTGACAATCGGGTGATGTAACAACATCCGGAAACATTAAGCTATACGGCAATAAAAGGTGAAAATTGTGAAAGGGGGTGTAGACGTTCTATGGGCACTATATACATTGAACACATGGCATGTGCAATGGCGGATTATAACGGGAGCAAATGAGGCATTTAATCCAGGCTCCAGATCTTGAATGAGAGTGAGTGAATAAAATGTTTCTTATAGAAAGGTGGGGAGTTTTAAGTTTTGCGTCATCGAGTGGTGTCAGGAAGGGCATCCGGCCATAAACACATTGCCTCAAAACAGGGAACCATGATAGTCAAAACAGGGAACGCTCTAGCGGGGAAATACGGCCTTAAAACGATCATTCATATATTCATTCATTCATAGAGAGGTGGGGAACATTGTTGTGTGTGAACAGGCCATTGAGGTCCTACCTCTGATGAAGAAACATGTGGAGAAAGTGAAAAGGAAGGAAGCCAAAAACCCAGGGACCAAATCCTTTGACATCATGATAGAGTGGTCATCATGAAAAGACACCCTTGGTAAGGCAAAACTTGCCTTTGTCATATCAACAGCAACACCTGCAGAAGCTTTTCTGAAGCTCTACCAGATGGACATACCCATGCTGCCTTTCCTGGTAAAGACATGGAGCATATACTCCGGGCTACCATGGACAGATTTGTGAAATCATCAGATTTGGAGGCAGCAACAACTTTGGGAAAACTTATTCACATTGATGTTTTGTCCACAGAAGACCAAGAGACATACAACAACATTGATTTGGGTTTTGTTGTTGATGCAAAGATCAGAGAAGTTAAGAATTCCATGGTTGTCGGCAATAAAGACTTACTTGCCTTTAGACTGCAGTGTAAAGACCTACTTACTACCTTGGTGACCAAAATGAAAAACAAATCACCAGTGCATTACAGGCTGGTGAAGAAGATGAATTGCTTTGATCCAGCGGAGATTGTCTCAGTAAATACAGACCTGAAACAACACTTCAGGATAGTCCTGGACTACATGCAGTCAGGATTCTGGCAGAGTCCAAAGCTTTCATTCTGAAAATGTAAAAGCCTTAAAAAAGCTGACAGACAGAATTGATTTGATGTTCCATTCTCAAATTTGTTGATACAAAAGTCAAATCAAAATACAAAAATCTCTGGCAAGTTGTAAGAGCCCTTCTTGAACTCTCACCTGGCCAGGCAGGTGTAGAGAGGGGCTTTTCTGTTAATAAAGAGACCACCAAGACAAACATAACGGAACACAACTTGATTGCCAAGAGAGTCATCAGAGATTACATTGATAAATGTTGGTGGCTTAGAAAACGTCATAATAACCAAGGGGCTGTTAAACTCAGCCCAGCAGGGAAAACAGCAGTATCAATTATGCCCACCTTGACAAAGAGGAGGAAGAGAAGGCAAGAAAGTCTGAAAAAACAAAACGTGTTGAGAAAGAGGTTGAGGTGCTGAGGAAAAAGAGAAAACACCTGGAGAGCGTTACTGATGGATGCTGAAGCATCATGTAAAAAAAAAAAAAGAAGCAGAGCAGGTACAGAGTTTTAGCCATTTGTCTAAAGCCAACGTGTTAACAAGAGCAGCAAAAGACAAACATGGATTGCTTGGAGAAGTGGTTAAAGAGTTGGAATGAAAAACCCAACCCTTGGCCATAGTTTGAAGATACTGTATAATTTCTTTAAATGGACTCTGAATTGTAAATGTTAAATTAGAAGCATGTTTTGTGTTGGATACAGCCACTCTGACTCCACTAGCATTGGCTATTAAATTTGAAATAGTTGTGGAATTAAATACAGCCTCTATGCCTTTGGGGTATGAATGAATGAATGAATGAATGATCGTTTTAAGGCCGTATTTCCCTGCTAGAGCGGGGGCTAGCCTTGCGGGCCCCATGACAATCATGGTTCCCTGTTTTGAGGCAATGTTTTTATGGCCGGATGCCCTTCCTGACGCCAACCCTTAGTCACGCTCTTACGATGCGCAGGGATACGGTGTACCTATTCTATACCGGGGTACACACCGGGATCATTCATCCCAGCAAGCTGGTACTCAATTTGCCGACCTCGGGAGGATGACAGGCTGAGTCATCCCCCCTGGCGTTAATTCAGCGATCGACCGGGATTCGAACCCAGGATCCTAGGATCCCAAGCCGGCACCCTAACCGCTAAGCCAACACCAGGCTGGGGTGTAATGTCAAATTTCATAATGAAACGTGTACTGTATGTTGTAATTTTCTTTTTATCTCAATATTATCGGAGCAACTCTTGTCATCAGTACAACCAGACAGCTTGGAAAACTGGTGGTAACAACTTATTCACTGTATCTTCTGTAGGAAAATGTAACCTTGAAAATGAAAATTTACCTGAAAAAAACGGGAATTTTTTCATAAGAAATGCGTGGCGACCCTGTGTATGTTACAGGATCATCCAGTTTCATACTTTCCCGAGATGCCATTAGTGTCTTTGGTCGTGCCGTGTTGATGTCCCGCCCCAGTAGAGGGGGAAGTGGTACTACTGGGGATATGTGGGGTGGTTGTTTGTATCATTAGCTATATAGGGTAACAGTTGATAGGGGATTGAGGAAGGGGATGTGTGGGATGGTGGTAGGTATTGTGGGGGATGGTAAAGTGGGTGTCAGGGTAAAAATGAATAATTGTCGTCTGGACCAATCAGAGACAGCCATGGCCGAAAAGCATGTTGGGTAAATGCATCATGTGATATGGTTGAGCCGGGCCAAAGTAGATATGTTTGTTTGTATAGAGTTGGCATAAAACCATCTCACAGTTGCCGAGCAGAACTGTGCCTTTGCTACCTTTGCCTTAAAGTTGGCAAAAACATGTCTTATCGGTGGTTTGACCTTGTGCAAATGTGGAGCCAAGGGCTCTTACATCAGCTCTTCTGTTCTTATCTTGTATTTCACTTTGCTTTTGCCTTCCTTTCTCGTGAATTTCTCGTGAAGTATAAATTATAATTCAGACAAGTCAGGAGACGACGATGGTTCACAAGCGAGCAGTATTCAATGACAAAGGACGGACTATAACCGAAACAGGCCCGGAGAAGGCCAGGCCCGGAAATGTCAAAACGAAGGTTGCTGACCTTGAAATGAGATTGAAAATCTATATATATAAAACAGTGTGTGTGAGAGAGTGAGAGTGAGAGTGAGAGTGAGAGTGAGAGTGAGAGTGAGAGTGAGAGTGAGAGTGAGAGTGAGAGTGAGAGTGAGAGTGAGTGAGAGAGTGAGAGTGAGTGAGAGAGAGAGAGATAGATAGATAGATAGATAGATAGATAGATAGATAGATAGATAGATAGATAGATAGATAGATAGATAGATAGATTAGATATATATATATATTACCGGTAGATTCCTAAACGGAGAGGCTCACGTACTTGATATTTGGCACAGACATGGCCATTGAGCCTGGGACGAACATGGCCGACCTAAAAATTGATTTCATAATATATTTTTACCTCAGCGCGAAATATTATGACCGGAATCTGACCGGAAGCAGAGCAGCGCGCTGATTCGCTCAGAGCGATCACGTGATGTTCGTTGTTGCCATTAACTTCGCACGTATTTCAGAGCGAAAAGCAATTGCGTTTTTGCCGGGTACTTCTGCATGATTAGCATTTAGCATGTTTCACGTAGATTTTTTTTCAGCGAGCAGAAGTACCCGGCATTGTACGAATAATATATAGATAGTGCCGTGTAGGGCGGAGTGATGCCGCTGTGGGAGGGACCGAGCAAGGTCGCTGTGGGCGGGGCCGGGCGAGGTCGCTGGGGCGGGACCGAGCGAGGCAGCTATGGGCGGGGCCGAGAGAGGTCGCTGTGGGCGGGGCCGAGCGAGGTCTGCGTTAGTGCATTGCCGTTGCCTGGTATAAAAAGATGGTGCTTGATGCTCTCTGCGTCAAGATACGGACTTGATGTCCGTATCTTTACAACAGACATTCCAATGATGATGATGATAAATGTAATACCACTCAAGGAAGGCCCACAACTCAAGAGAGTGGAAAAAAACAATAAAATGAACAAAAATACGGGGAAGGAGAAGCAACCACTCAGAAGAATGACAGAAAATCATTTCCCTTAAATTTACCGTGTTCACCAACTAGCACGACCAGATACAGGACACCAAAATAATTTCCCTTACACATACCGTGTCCACCAACCAGCAAGACCAATACCACTTACCTCTGGATCAAACTGTATTTCAAATATTCAAACGGTTTTTACATGCTGCCGTCTCCTAGCAACCAATGAAATTTTTCAAAAATATTGTAGTACATTTATTTTTTAATAATGTACCATATTTACGGCAGTATGTTTATTTACGCCATGAGTAAGGAAGGAAAATTTCCAGCGCGCTGATTCGCTCATTGATGACGATCACGATCACGTGATGACGTGATCACGAATGATGTTCGTGACGCGATCACGTGATGTTCCTTGCCGCCATAAACTCACAGCAAGTAGCATAGATTTTAGCATGATTAGCATTTAGCATGATTTAGCATGATTTAGCATAGATAGTAGCATGTTTCACATAGATTTTTTTTCAGCGAGGAATATTATACACGGATTCTGACCGGTGGCAGAGCAGCGCGCTGATTCGCTCAGAGCAATCACGTGATGTTCCATCTCCGCCGCCAGTTGGCTTCTCTTTTCACGGAGTATGAGCGTTCTATATATTTTCAATTCAGTGTGCCGACTCGCTCACGTACTTGATTTGTGGCATAGACATGGCCATTGGGCCTTCACGGTGTAATTTGTGCGAGGCTTTTGTCCGAGTGAGCTTGAGTCGAGAGGGCGAATGTACGGGTTGGGAATGTACGGGTCTCCCTTCCCCTGCCCGGCAACGCCGGTACTGGAGGGCGTCACAGGATCGGTGAGTCTCCAAAATCCGCTTCGTGCTATTGCGAAGATTCAGGACGATGTCGCGATTGTTGTGCTGCTCTCCGACCATGAGAACTGCAACGTCATTGTTGACTGGCCCTCCCCTTCCCTCCCCTCCCCCCCTCTCCTCCCCTTCCCCCCTCTCCTCCCCTCCCCCCCATTCCCCTCCCCTCCTCTTCCCCCTCCCCTCCCCTCCCCCGCCCGGCAATGCCGGGTACTTCTGCTAGTAATGTATAATCAGTGTTGTGAAAATCAAGCAGTTCCACAACTTTGTCCCATAGGTAGGTTTAATTTCAATCAGATCTCTGACATCATCCTGTAAAATACAATCATGCAATACACATCAGGATCTTGGCATCATATAGAAAGTAACGGTGATATTAGTCAAAGCAAGCTTGCCTAAAATATCAGCGGGTACGTACCGTCCAAATCTACATGTCATAGAATAATGTCGCAGGAGTGGCCCTTGGGTCGTGGTCGTCCGAGGTCTTATAGACGCCGCACAGCGGTTTAAGTGAGCATCACACCTGGGTTCAACTTTGATCCACTTTGATCCATTTTCACTACAATCAGTTATGAGGTTAGTTAGCTACACAATACCGAAAATTCGGTGAAAAATGAAATGAAAAATGAAAAATCGAGCTCCGTGGGGCTAGACACATGACATTGGCCTAACCAAATATCGAAACCCCTGTCAGATTCCACCAAACCCCTCGGAGAACATGTAGCTTGAACTCGACTACCCCCAAAAAGACATCTTTTTCGGGCGTGGCTCCGCCCACAATGGGCGCAATACGCCCACTCTAGGCAGGACACAACTCGATCATGATATCAACCTCCTACCCAAGTTTCATCAAGATCGGATGATATCATCGGGTAGTTATGCTGCGGACACACACACACACACACACACACACAGACACAGACACAGACACAGACACAGACACAGACACAGACACACACACACAGACACACACACATGATGAATATAGTGGTCACCTGATAACTCGAGAACCAACAGAATAAAAGTTAGAGATCTGGTTGCCCATGTGGACAAGCAGATTATCTCCGTGCATACGAATAAATATTCCTTTTTGTCTATCAAGTTGTCTGTCACTATTTTTGATAAAGGTGGACAGACCTTACGGGGGGATGATGGAGGGCGGTGTGGGTTTGTCGTGGGTATTGTTAGCTATATAGGGTGACGGTTGACAGTGTAGGGGGGAGTGCTGCTGATTGTCTTACTTTTGAGCGATGCTGTTTCTTCCGCTCAATCGTGGGGATGGCATTCTCTCAATCGTGGCAGATAACCACAAGATCAGGCCATCTCTGTTGTTTCATAATTGTGATCTGTAAAATGTTCTCGCACAAAAGCAAACATTTTGTAGGCCCGATCCACACACGTATTTCGGACAAACCTCGTATAATTTCTGGCAACCCTCGGATCTTTCGGCCATTGGTGTAGTATTAAACGCTCTCTATTTATATTATTACAACCACCAAGGATGCATCAACCAGGCATATTTGTCGAAATCTGAAAATTAATTGGCGTTTGAGTTAACGCGTAGCGCGATGTAACCTACAAACAATACGGAAGTGACGTTTGACATCATGGTGTGACGCCTTGGCTAATCATGAAGATGATTTCGACTTTTAATCGCAAAATTACCGACTTTATAAATCACAAAAAGACACATCGTATCTGTTTTGTTAAGGTATCAAGGGATACATTAGCGTCGAGGTGGTCTGAGCGTTTGGGGTCCCCTTTAAGGTGTATAGAGCAGTTAAATAGTTCCTTTCTTGGTGTGGCACTCAAATTACAAAATAAATAACAAAAACAATGATAACATTGTAACAAAGCATTTATTAATTAATACTAATAATATTAACAACAACATTAATATTAGTATCATTTGGCAGTAATAATAACAAACTTATTTAATTTCCTTCCCACCCGCCCTGGCTCAAGAACAGGGCGGTTATGCTAAAGGTCCATGAAGCCCAACGGGCCCACTCGTATCTTAAATGCGGCACAAATACCGGTTGACTTTTTAAATGTACAGTTCCTCTGTTCATTAGTGGTACCATCAGGAATTGATTCGTAATTTCTGAAACAGCTGATAGACGTACTGCCAAAGACATCCTGGTTTTGATGTCATGAGTAAGTCCTGGTACTCAATGGTTCACTCAAGAATATTTGTGACAGAGTTGGAGATGAGGAAGTGGAATGGAGAAGCCGTGAAGAAAGGGCCTGGAGCACGAAAACGGCGACACCACGAGGAGCTCACAAAATCGGGTTGAGGCATCGCATTTTGGAGACTGTGACATATTGGGATTCAACTAGACGTGGACGCCATTCCAGATCGTGTTGATGTTGTACTTACAGGCGGTGAAGAAGCAACATCGATGCATTCTTTCTGTGGCAACCAGCCGGATCTTTCCTGAGCAAACAACCCCCCACCCCCTCCCTCTACCGCTGGTGCACCTTTTCTGGCAAGATATTCAAACCGACCAAGATATTTGAGAAATATTCGAGAAAACTGATCAATAATTCAAACTGACCGAGAAATACAAGATATTCAAGATATTTGAACAGGCATATGAGGAAGACATAATAACTACCCATCTGGTCATTCTTGACAACATGCATTGGAACATTGGCAACAATGAAGAAGATTTTGTCAAGGACTTTGTGCACATTTTGGCCTTATTGCCTCTGTGAGGATTAAAGAGTACATCTGACGCATACAATTTTGCCACAGGTAGTTGATTAATGTTTATAATTAAGTTGTAAGTTTTTATATGCAAGCAAGTTTTGATTTAACATCATTGTCTTAGTACAGCGAATTGTGACTTTGTTAGATAGCATTTATTAATATTTACCTTGATACGCTACATTGTGACCTGTCCCTCAGATTTGAAGAGCGGGGCCTTTCCAATGAGCAAAATAAAAGATTGGGAGACCAGTTCAATGTCGGAAAACTGGGAGGACGGTGATACTCAACTTTTATTTTGCTCCCATTCACTTGCTTTTTTTCCCCTTCCCGGATACCTTCCTCTTCCCCTTATTTGGCTGCTCTGCCCCTCTTTCTTGCTTCTGCTCCCCACAATCCCTCCACTATCCCCTTCTATCCCCTTCTCTTATGTCATCATATTTTACTGAAATCACATTTCTCCATCCTTCCTCTTTCTGTTTCCTCATTTTTCCTTGAAATGTTGGTCTACCACCCTCCATCAATTCCTGCTAAATCCCTGTATTTTTTCTTCCTTTCTTCCTTTTATCACACCCACCCCTTTTGTCATATCCTTCTTCACTGATTACATTTTAATGCAATTGTGCATTTTGTTGTGCCTCCAGAGATGCAAGATCCTCGTGTATTTGTGTGGGGCGAACCAAATTTCATCCATGGGGACAACTTCTCAAAGTACGCTGTGAACACCGTTTTTGTTTGTTTCATGTCCTTGGGCATTTGCCGGTGGGTGTGAGTTGAACAATGTGATTAAAAAAAAACTCTTCTACCCCATCCCCTTCACCCCCTTCTCCATGATAGTTTGAACAAGCATATGAGGAAGACGTACAAGCAACAGCTGAAAAAAATGATCAGCAAAGAAGAACATAGGTTTGGTGTACTTTTACAACAAATTATAATGAACTTTTGTATTGAGTTTTATTTGTAGAATTTGTCAATTTGTAGAAAATAAATCGCCTTGTGTTTGCACTTTCAAAAACCTTCAGCTTAGTTACACATGGACGTGTTAAATAAGGTGGTGCATAAGACTGCATCAACGGTCCTGATTGGTTGCAATTTGGTGTGCAAAATTGATAGTGGGAAATACCCTGGTGTTGGGCTAGCGGCTAGGGTGCCGGCTTAGGATCCTAGGATCGAATACCGGTCGATCGCTGAATTAACGCCAGGGGGGTTGACTCAGCCTGTCATCCTTCCGAGGTCGGCTAATTGAGTACCAGTTCACTGGTAATTCCCTGTTTGTCGTAAAAAGGCGACAAAAAGGGTTGGCGGCAGGAAGGGCATCCGGCCGTAAAACATTGCTTCAAAAAGGGGACCAAAAAAAAAAACAACAACCACGGTTCCCGAAAAAGGCCAACCCCCGCTTTGCGGGGAAAAATGGCCTCTAAATGTGGTTATTATATTTTTATAACGGTTCTAAACCTCTGGATTTTTAAAAAATGACCTTTAAAATCCATTATTTCATTTCAATAAAAACATTTCATTTCATTTTAAAAAATTAAAACATTGCCTCAAACAGGGAACCATGAATTGTCATGGGGCCCGCAAGGCTAACCCCTGCTCTAGCGGGGAAAAATGGCCTTAAAACGATCATTCATTCATTCATTCATTTCATTTCAATAGAATTGTATACTTGAACACTGCGTGGCATAGAGTGTTCTATAATAAATAGATGGCACTTAGTGAGGGGGAAAACCCTAACTCCTGAAGTTTTATTTATGGGGGTTTTCTGTACAGTTTTGAGTTTTATCCCCTGGGTTTTCTTTGAAAAATAAAATTTCTTAAATGCTGGCAGGTTAGCCTAAACCCCTGAAGAACCCCCACATGCATAAGTTTGAATCTTTACCCAGCTCATCTGTCATGATTGTTATCTCCTCTCTCGCCCTCTCTGCCCATCATTACCAAACACCGGAGGCATAATTCAGTCTTACAATTTCATTTACAGAATCTGAATTTACATCTAACTTTGTTCCGTTCGGCCGAGTAGAAAGAACTTTGGGTTTTTTGCCAAATCATTCGCTATGATAGATAAGGCCGAAAAAAATATATTGCTGGTCTCTGGTCAGACCAAAGTTCCAGAATTGATGGGGCGATGCGGTTTTTTTTTTTTCATTTTTTTTTTTTTTAAAGCATGGATTGCACATATAAAGGTGTTTTTTGTGCCCTCATGCCTTGCGGTCCTCCTCATCTGCCGTGGCGCCATCCAGAGAGAAATTAAAGACAGCCAATGGGACTGGTAGGCCTTTTTGTAAATAACGAACACAAGCTTGTTATTTTAAAATGTATTTAGTCTGAAAATCATTAAGTTCTTCAAGCATATTATAGACTGCCATTTCGTTCTCGAGATCACCTCGCCGTACCGTCAAACATTCCAATGCGTCGATCACGTCAACACTGAGCATGCGCAAGTGGTCTATCAGGCGATTGCTGAAGCATTTGAATGCTGAAAAAACCGTGCATGCGCAAATGACGACACCCCTGGACTAATCTTGGTGTACGGGATGACACTGCATGTGTATCAAAGCCGTGCGTGCGCAGCTGGGCTAAACGGCGAACGTGGAAACGCTTGAATCCATGCCGATGGTTTCCCACGATCTCTTCTCCCAGTCCACCAGATTATCACAGACACTTGCAACTTCATGGCAAACGAGGTAGGATCCAGGCCTAACTAACGAGACCACCCGCAGCTCTCTAGGCCTTCTGGTTGCTTCGCACGAACCCGACAAAGAACGTCTTCGTTTCAATAAATGACAATATCCAGCCGATTGGATTAATGACGGCACGGCACACAAAACCACCCATATCTTTGGAACCGCTGGTTGGATTTGGACAAAGTAAACGGAGTTTTGTAGGGGAGAACCGTGCGCGAATGTCGGTATCAATGACCCGTATTCCCCGAGATAGCGCGCCAGCCCGGTAACAACAGGTGCGCGCTGTTGTTGGTACCGTTGGAAATTTGAAAAAAAAAAATTTGTTGACGCGCAGGGTCAAAATCGATGCGCGCGCTGACCAGAGACCGGAAATATATTTTTCTCGGCCTAATGCTATGTTGTATGACATTGTGGTATTCCGGAGCATAGTGCATCAAGCTCATCTGTCATGGCATTGGTTATTTTTCTCTGTTTATTCAGTGCTTCATAGGATTGTTGTTGTTCTATGGCCCTATCATCCTATCAAATTCATCCAATAACCCGTATATGTCTGCTACTAAGTAATATATATACATTCTACACTGAATTTACAAAGGCCTGCACAGGGAGATCGCAAGTCACAGTCGGAGACTGTTTAAAGATGTGTGTTTTGGGCCTCGTCCAGAAAGAAGTGGAATTTTATTGGATACTTGTTACCTTGCTGCTGTAAGAACCACGGTCATATGTGCGGAGTAGGCCTGTGTGATAATGGAAAAACCCATATCAGAATAATGGGTCTGATTAGACGAGGAAAATAATTCTCGGTTTACGAGGAAAATTAGACTAGGAAAATAAACAATACAACAAATGAAAGGCAACAAATAATGGTTTAATGAAACAAAGCTTGGAAAACACCTCACCACCATATAATTCAAAACACCTCACCTCACCACCACGTAATTCAAAACACCTCAGCACCATGTAATTCAAAACACCTCACCACCACGTAATTCAAAACCCCTCACCACCACGTAATTAAAAACCCCTCACCACCACGTAATTCAAAACCCCTCACCACCACGTAATTCAAAACCCCTCACCACCACGTAATTCAAAACCCCTCACCACCATGTAATTCAAAGCACCTCACCACCACATAATTAAAAACACCTCACAACTAACCTGCCAAACAACTTGCTCTTACTATGTCTCTCCGAAATGACAGACTGGACAACCCTCCCATCTAATTTCTCAACAATCCTCTCCAAGAAGTTCTGTCACTCAAGCTTTTGGTTCTCACTATCTGCCATGATCTTTCCTGGGAAAACCACATTTCCAAGCTGACCTCCAAAGCCAGTCGCAGACTGGGCATCCTCCGTCGTGAAAAGTCCTTCCTTGGCACACCTGAGCTCCTCACCACATACAAGGCTGTCACCTGCAGCTCAATGGAATACGGTTCTCCCATCTGGGCCGGTGCTCCTGCCTCACACCTGGCTCGGCTTCACACTGTTGAAACCAAAGCTTTCAGAATCATTGGAATCTCCCGCGATGAAGCTAACCCCGAGGGCCTTTCACTCACTCACCGCAGGCAGGTTGGTTGTCTTTCTGTCTTCTTCCGACTCCTCTCCGGCCTTGCCCCCCAGCTCTCTCTGGGCTCTGTTCCCCAAATATTCCTACAGGTCGCACAAGATCTGCCTGCAACCCTCTTATGGTTAAACTGCCAAAATCAAGACTCTCTGCTCACCTTCACTCCTTCATTCCTCTTTTCTCCAGCCTCTGGAATAAACTCCCTCACTTCCTTCAATCCCACTCCTCCCTCCAGGTCTTTAAACCAGCTGTTCACCACCATCTCTTATCTTTCCCCATGCAAAACCTTGATCTTTTCTACCCCCGTTAATTTCACCCCAAATCCACTTTTTTGGAATACCGACTTCTTTCCTGGAAGTTCTAGCTGTGTTCATGTGTTTTATTCCTCTCCCACCCCCCTCACCATTCCCATGCCTCCACCTCACGAAAATCCGTGAATGGCTTGGAAATAACCGCAAATGTCTGGAAAATCCCGTGAATGCATGCCGTGCCATTGTTTCAATGGGGAAAAGGGAGACAGCTAATTCCACTAATAGATACGGTGGAGTGTTTTCATTCTGTACAGTAACTCGTGGTGATGATGTGTTATGCAGCTGGTGGAATATCCCGCAAAGCTGTACACAGTGTGAATGGCGGGATATCACATGAAGCGAGCTATTCACCATGTGAATGATGGGATGCACCGCAAAGCAATGTTTACCATCAATGTTTACCATGTGAACGGCGGGATATCACATGAAGCTATTTACAGTGTGAATGATGGGATATGCCGCGAAGCATGCCATGAAGCAATGTTTGCCGTGTGAACGGCGGGATATCATGTGAAGCTCGCTTGGCCGCGAAAACCGTGAAAACGTGAAGCACAGCACAGTGAATATTGAAGCATGTCGTGCTTGCTGCTCGTAGATGTTTTCTTTATGTACAGTGCATTCAGAAAGTATTCAGACCCCTTCACTTTTTTCACATTTTGTTATTGTTACAGACGCGGTTTTGGATGTTAGTTTACCGAGCGGTTTGGTATGACCGCGTCTGCACAGTTTACCCGATTCCACTCGAACGTTGGCCGAATCGCGCTACGCTAGATCAATGAAGGAAAGGACACAACGGCTGGGTTAAATGACACGACACCAGGGTACAGTTCTCAAGACCTCCGGAGGAGGTTATAATATGGGTTTGCAGAACGTTTAGATTACACGCACAAGAGGTACAGCACAGAAAGGTAGGCACTTAAACACGGTCTTATCTTAGCCCCGACAGACCACAGATAAACGGGACAAGACTGACTCACACAGGGATTGATGGCAAGGAAGGGCAGAATCGATGGCTCAAGGTGCACCTTGGCTCAGGGACAGGATCCACACGGTCCGGTCCAGATATGCGGGGAGGTATCGTCGCGCTGGAGGTGGCGTCTGTTTCTCCTCAAGCTGGGGGCGCATCTCACGTCACCTCCGGTAAGTGGCTGCGTATATCCAGCGGGGAGTGACACGCCCTCGGCTCGTTAGCTCCGCCCCAGATGGAATCGGTCCGCCGCTTCTTATTGGGTGCGGGGGGGGGGGGTTACCGGGCTCCGCCCTTGACGAGGAGCTGACAGTCAGCCCCTGTGTGGTAACCCCGTCGGAGCACATGGGCAATGGCGGCTAACCAAGCCGGAGTGAGGACGCACACTCCCCGCGCCGCCCCCGCTGTTGTTGTAGTTGTTGTTGTTGTAGTTTCATGAGGAAGATGGGAGGATGCGGAGATGAGATTGTGGGGAGGTATTGGGAGGTCCTAAACTTACTACTGGTGCCATAAAATCACATTCTGGTGCAACGAAGAGTCAGAATTAATGGAAACGAGTCCTTAACTGACATAGACTAAGAATAACTAGCAAGATGTCCTATAGTTGTCTACGTGAGATGCGGTGAACCTGGGCACGACATTTAATGGGGGAAAAAGGGGAAGGTCGGGGCTACAGAGTGTTGTTTACAGACAATGGGACTAGGGAATTGGGGATAGTTGGGGAGTAATGGGGAAATAGGGGAATATTTACAAGCGGATATGGATGGAGGCCAAATCCCATATCCGCAACATTGCACCCTTCTCTACCTCGGGGCGTCCCGACCCGATAAATTTTTACCTACTTTAGTGTGGCACTCAGATGTAGTTCCCTCTACTATTAACTCTACCCTGAGTGCGACAGTTTTACAGATGTTCACAAATGAGTAAATATGTCCCCCTGCGACGTTGCACCCTTCTCCTCACAGAAACACACCCACAGGATAACCGAATCGCGGAAAGAATCCTCAAACTAAACATACAGCCGGTAGGGAGCATTATTTACACAAGACTACGCTGATATTTACACTACGATCCAGGACCTGTTTTTGGAGGAACACATGCAGATGTTATGCATAGAGAGAGCACGCATGCCAGCATCGATACACCAACCCACGAGTGCTCTGTGGCCTTACGGCCTTTAATAATGTGCAGAGCACCCCATCCAAGCACCAAAAGCACCACCCCATCACACAGTCAGCACCATCCGGTGCACCAATAAAGTGTTCAACAATCACCGGTGGTGTCGCAGCCGGCCGATGTTCTGCCGCTGGTCTTGCCTTCATGTGGAGCACTTGGCCTTCTAGCTTCCTTAAAAAATAAAGAAAGGCGCCAACCGCGTCCATTTCTGTATTGTGGCCGTCAGGGGCCAACTATTAGTGGTTCACCTGTATGGCATAGGTGCCACGTTGACCCATAGGTCCATCAACGGGTGGTGCTTGCCCGCAAGAGAACTGCGGTCCATGGTGGGCGGCCACAAACATTGCGGTCCATATGGTGTATCGATCCCGGCAGCAAGCAGCGAAAGTACAGGCCCACAACTGCGGAGCCAGCACCTCTCTCTCCTCTCTCTCTGCCCCAAAGCCAGATCCTCGGAGGTGGGAGACAAAAGAAGAAGACAAGTGAGTAAGGTGGTAAGGGCGCAAAAGTGCACGCAATACAAGATGATGCACACTGGGGGCACATGGGAACCAGGTGAGACAGGTACGTTCCTACCGTACGCCCCCCCCCCACCAGGTAACCTTCATGGCCCCTCCCTTACCCCTTACTGTATCCACAAAACACAACACTACCCATAAACATCTACTTTACCAATCAACAAACGTCCCTACTGTCTTCCCCGTTCCTCCCATAATAGCCTAGTCAAAAAATCTGAAAATGTGCCTTTATAGAATGATTGAGGCATTTTTGAGTAAAAGCAAACAAACCACTTTTTCTGGGGTAGTTTTTCATGCTGAATATGAATCTGTTGTTTGCCAAGCCCAAAAATGCGTAATTAGGTCACTAATCAAGGTCAAAGGTCAATGAGTGCAAAATTCAATTTTTTTGAAAAAATGCTTTATTTTACATCCCCTATCTGTACATTTCAATTATTTTACAATATTTTGTCTAGTAAGGTTGCTAAAGCTTTTCAAAATCTTATTTTTAAAGGAAAACGTGAGGACACATCTATGCTCATTTGCCTTTATCTCTGTAAGGGGCGACAATTAGTTTTTGCGTAATTTGCTTGCAGTTTAACCTCTAAATGCACAATGGGGCAGAGTTTTTATGCTCCTATTGATGGTCTAGAGATAGATTTTATAAAGACAGAATCTAAATGTCACCGGTAAACAACATAGGTCAAAGGTCAATGAGTGCGAAAGTCTTGCAATGACGTAACAGTTACTTGCACTTGAAACCATCCCTTTCACTCAACAGTGAAAGTGGCTTCATCTTTCTGACCCCAATGCATTTGCCATGTTTGTCAAATCATTTCCATTCAGACAGAGCAGGGTGTTCTTCAATAGACCCTTAATGATGAAGAATGAATCTAATAGCCTAGCATAAGCCATCTAGTTCGTACCCTAGGCATCAGGCATTAAACATTTCAGGAGTACAGGTAAGGGTCTTTTTAAGATTGTTAAAAAATGAAATATAAAATCAAATGAAAGTAAAGGAATGCATTCTTCTTTGGTGAGATACATGTACATACAAATGTGTAATGTATGCTTGACATCTCACATCATAGGCAGGCCTACATACATGTACATTTACCTAACAGTAGTAAAAAGACAGGCAGGGCATGGGCATTGACGATGAGTGCCTAATGCATCTACCACTAATGAATTAGTGATATCGGTTAGATGTTTTGTCTTGAAGAAGCTTTACTTTGTGTCTTTGAGAATAAGATTAAAACCCGGGCCAACACTGCCTGCGCTTATTCGATCATTTAAGGGCTGTTGCAGTATATCATACAACGTTGTAGTTTTCATGGTCAGAACATGCGTGCCTGGTGCTTAGTTTGGTTTCTGTTTCTCCCCTCAGGCCAACCATGGAACCTATTGCCAGCCTCAAGCGACAGCGTGAGGATGTGTCGTTTGAACTTTGTATCATTTGTCAGGGAACTAGCCAGGTCAAAGATACGATTTTCAACCAGACAAACCAGGGTATTGCTGCCATCAGAGAGGCGACCGAGCTCCGATGCAAACTTAGACACTATGAATTTCGATCAGCCGTGGACAGGCTTTCGACTCTCTTTGCAGAGCCTCCAGAAAGTCTCCCCAAACTTAAATGGCATAAGCTATGTTACTCTGCATACACACACAAGGGGAAAATAAATGCTAAGCTAGCCAAGGAACAATCGAAAAACGAAAAAGATCCTGAAAGAAAGAGTGTTTCGGCTGAAGCATGTCCGTTTTTACGCAGTAGTACTACTAAGATGAACTGGACATTGTGTATGTTCTGCCAGAACTTTGACAAGAAGCAGAAGACAAGTCGTGTCACAACCTTCAAAATGAGTAATGAAATTACGGAAAAAGCTAAATTTGTACATAACATCTTAGTCCGTACTGCAAATGAGAATGATTTAATCTCAGCTGAGGCATGTTACCATGTTAACTGTCTTAGTAAATTCTTTAGGGATGTCAAAAGGGCGGAAACTGAAAGCAAATCAGCAGACATGGCGATATCATGGTTGTGTCAAGAGCTGCGTCACTCTGCTGAGAAAGGGCACGTATTTGAACTATCTGCAGTGTTCGAGAGGTACAAAGAGTTAGCCAGTGAGTGCGACGGCACAATTCCTACATCGTATCTTAGTAGACTGGGGACTTTTAAAGAAACTTTGTCGAATTGCATTGGGGACATTTATGAATTTCTTGTGCTAAGAAATTTGGCGCCTTCAGAGAAACAAACTTTGCTTCTTCCACGACATTTCAGTCACATACCTCTTTCAGAAATGGTGTGCGGTCAGAACAGTGCAGACTATATTCCCATATTTAGACAACAGGATGATCATTTTCTGTCTTTAGTGCACGTTGCTCTGCAACTCCGCAGTGATATCATGTCACATCCTGCATTCGAAGGTTGCGATGTAAGCGAAAAAGCAGAGTTGGCAAGTGTACCACCATCTGTACTCATGTTTGTGAATATCTTGCTTGGAGGCCAAAGTAGTGTCGATGCTGAGTTTGACGAAAGTGAGATGTCTGAAACTGGTTGGGTGAAGAAGACAAGGGTCCTTAGCATTGGACAAGACATGGTCTATGGTGTATGTGGAGACAAGAAGGCACCGCCTAAACACGTTGGAATGGGTATGACGCTGCACCAGTCAACTCGATCAAAGAAATTAGTTGAGCTATTCCATAATGCTGGGCACATAATCAGCTATAACCGGGTTCTTAGGTATGACACTGCCATGGCTGAAAACACTCTGAAAGCGCTTGATCAAGAAACTGGGGCAGTTGTTACCAGCAACCTGGTTTCGGGACGATTTGTGCATTTTTCTGGCGACAATATTGACATCAATGACTCTACCCTAGATGGCAAAAATACATTTCACGCTACTCAGTTAGCTGCCTGGCAGAGGGGGCCATCTGCTGAAAGCGGTCTTGGAGACATCAAACCATCCAATACGTCAACGTTGGATATACCAACAGCAGTTGAAAAGATCCAACAACAGCAGTTTCCGACACCATCAAAGAAGGTCACAGAAGATGCTGAAAAGTTCATTTGCCATATCTACAAGGAACCATCTGAGAACTGTAATCAAGCCCGCATTAAACTGTTCAACAAATGCCATGCAACGGAGACCCTACCTCCATCTAGTGATGCAGCAAAGTTCCACATAGAGCGTGCAAACTACCAAAGTTTCATTTGGAGAGAGGCCAGTAATCCAATGACAGATCTGCCACCGCCGACTGATTGTGGATGGAAACTCGTTGATGACAAGTTGTCACCGGTTCTTACAACTTTACCGTCAATTCCAAAGGGATGCCGAGAACTTACTCAGTGTGGTTGCAAGAAAGGTTGCAGTTCTGATAGTTGCTCTTGTCGGAAGTGGGGGAAACAGTTCTGCACTGAGGCCTGCAAGTGCAATGCCAGTGAAACACCATGTCGAAACAGGCCAAAGTAGGGGGGGGGGGGGGGGGTCAGAGCTTACACAGTTAAGCTAATTGGCATTCCCCTGGATGGCTCCTCCTTCCAGCCAATCAGTCTGACAGACTGCAATTGATTCAGGATTAATTAAGAATACATGTGATAATGATCAACTGCCTGCACTCCAAACATGTTTGCCATGAAGTGCATTTTGCGCCTTGTGCCATGCAAGTGCACTTTGCGCCTTGTGACCGTTAGCCTTAATTAAGTGGCTAATTAGTCAAATATTGACATTTAGTGTAGAAAACAATCTTGCTATTATATAGGACTCAGGTAAACCACTTCACTGATGGTATTTAAGGCAACAATTCAAGTGAATTAAAACAGTATGTCAAAAAACGAAAAGTTGCTTCATTACAGATATATTCACAAAAATCTGATTTTTTCCCTTCACAATTCCCTTTACTTTCATAATTGTGAAAAGCTGTAGTAACCTTACCAGACAAAATACTGTAAAACAAGTCAAGTGAATCCACTTGGATTCCGCCCAGGTTGGCACATGGAAATTATGATGTAGCATAATTATCATCTCGGGTCAAGATTTGAAATTATGCCATGGTTTTTGTAAAATTGCTACTAGTATTCACATTATGTACTTTCACCAAAACATACATCATCATAGAAACATACATAGAATTTGGGTCCTCTGGGTCATTTGGGTCCTCTGGGTCATTTGGGTCCTCTGGGTCATTTGGGTCCTCTGGGTCATTTGGGTCCTCTGGGTCATTTGGGTCCTCTGGGTCATTTGGGTCCTCTGGGTCCTCTGGGTCCTCTGGGTCATTTGGGTCCTCTGGGTCATTTGGGTCCTCTGGGTCATTTGGGTCCTCTGGGTCATTTGGGTCATTTGGGTCATTTGGGTCCTCTGGGTCATTTGGGTCATTTGGGTCCTCTGGGTCATTTGGGTCCTCTGGGTCATTTGGGTCCTCTGGGTCCTCTGGGTCCTCTGGGTCATTTGGGTCCTCTGGGTCATTTGGGTCCTCTGGGTCATTTGGGTCCTCTGGGTCATTTGGGTCCTCTGGGTCATTTGGGTCCTCTGGGTCATTTGGGTCCTCTGGGTCATTTGGGTCCTCTGGGTCATTTGGGTCCTCTGGGTCATTTGGGTCCTCTGGGTCATTTGGGTCCTCTGGGTCATTTGGGTCCTCTGGGTCATTTGGGTCCTCTGGGTCATTTGGGTCCTCTGGGTCATTTGGGTCATTTGGGTCCTCTGGGTCATTTGGGTCCTCTGGGTCATTTGGGTCCTCTGGGTCCTCTGGGTCATTTGGGTCCTCTGGGTCATTTGGGTCCTCTGGGTCATTTGGGTCCTCTGGGTCCTCTGGGTCCTCTGGGTCATTTGGGTCCTCTGGGTCATTTGGGTCCTCTGGGTCATTTGGGTCCTTTGGGTCATTTGGGTCCTCTGGGTCATTTGGGTCCTCTGGGTCATTTGGGTCCTCTGGGTCATTTGGGTCCTCTGGGTCATTTGGGTCCTCTGGGTCATTTGGGTCCTCTGGGTCATTTGGGTCCTCTGGGTCATTTGGGTCCTCTGGGTCATTTGGGTCCTCTGGGTCATTTGGGTCATTTGGGTCCTCTGGGTCATTTGGGTCCTCTGGGTCATTTGGGTCATTTGGGTCCTCTGGGTCATTTGGGTCCTCTGGGTCATTTGGGTCATTTGGGTCCTCTGGGTCATTTGGGTCCTCTGGGTCATTTGGGTCCTCTGGGTCATTTGGGTCCTCTGGGTCATTTGGGTCCTCTGGGTCATTTGGGTCATTTGGGTCCTCTGGGTCATTTGGGTCCTCTGGGTCATTTGGGTCCTTTGGGTCCTCTGGGTCATTTGGGTCCTCTGGGTCATTTGGGTCCTATATTCCTATCCTATAACATATATATCTCCTATAACCTATCCTATAAATATAGATTTGATGACGTCATGTTTACACATCTGAGCGACAGAAATGAGCGACAGAAATGAGCGACAGAAATGGGTGACAGAAACTAGCTTCACTTTTGAGCGCCCGAAATTCCCAGGCAAACGCTATAACGCACCAGGTTTACAACCTGTGCGTTAATAATTGAAATGTACAGATAGGTGATGTAAAATAAAACATTTTTTCAAAAATTTTGAATTTTGCACTCATTGACCTTTGACCTTGATTAGTGACCTAATTACGCATTTTTGGGCTTGGCAAACAACAGATTCGTATTCAGCACGAAAAACTACCCCAGAAAAAGTGGTTTGCTTGCTTTTACTCAAAAATGCCTCATGAATTCACGTTTCCCAGAAATTTGACTAGACTATAAACCAAATTCGTCTTCTCTCCCTCCTAACCAATCAAATTTGCCATTTCCAACTCTCATCAAAATTTGCCATCTCCAACTCATCATCAGTCCCTCCTAAGGAGGGAGAGATGGAATCACCCCAATGTCTCATCCACGTCGTGATGCGTCTCACCAATCCAACCAGCAATTCTCATTTCCTGCACACAGAACAAAGAAAACACAGGTGTGGAGTCATCATCATCACCACAGGTAAGTGGCTGCGTATGGTGCGACAGGTTCATCAATCCTAACTATTTCCTAAATGACTTTAACAACTTTACATTACCCGGGGTCTTTCTCCTGCCAAACCATTGGCCCTCTTACACTATGGGTTCTAAAAACCAATTCCCATTGACCAAACTGTGGTGCTTTTCAATTTGGGGTCTCACTCCCCCGATTCATCTCGCGGTGCCCTCGCACAATTTCTGGGCCGCGACGTGTAGCTCTCCCAGCAGGTCTACCCACCTGCACACCTCCACCACTGCAGTTGCCTCCGAGCTTACCTGCTCCTTACCCTAACCTAACTACCTGGGGAAGGCCCTCTGGCGCTCTCCCCACTCGGTGCCCTCTCTGGCACTGGGCTACCCGGGTCCGTCCTCCGGATCCTCGGGCCCCACTGACACTAACGGCTCCCAGAGCCCACCTGCGGCCTCACCTGGCCGACATCCTCACAGTGGTGGAGTGCCCAACCAACTACACACACTAACAGGCTACACGCCCAGCCATTTCCACAACACTAATGCACCCATCCGCAATACCATTCTGCAACCGCACCACAAATGCCAATATCCAACCACAATTTACCTATACCCTCTACCTAACACTTACACTACCCGCCCCGGGTACTCGTGAAAGGGGTCCACTCTTCCCCCATCCACACCTTCGCACCATGCACACCACTCCGTACCACTTACTCCATGTACTCCACACACCTGTACTTGCACACCTGTGCTCTCATACTTGGTGCCGCCTGCACCCTTCTCTCCCCAAGCGCATTCGCGCTGATCCACAACACTCACTACTCATACACTGCTCCACACTGCTCCACACACCTGTCCAGCTCTCACACAGCATCATCTCATCTAACTACTCCTCTCTGAAACTTGCGCTTCCCAGTCGTCCCTTTAAACTATTGCGCTCCCTCGTCATTATCATCCACCCTAATCTACCTGCGTCCCCACTACAGGTATCAGTCACTCACTAACCTTAACTTCACCTAATGTCATCTTCGCTAGATCCCTATCAATATAACCTAACCCACCCGGGCTAGTTTTCACTGCCATACACCCCATAATCGAGTGCGCATTTGCCCCACATGGGAAGGGTGGCAGGGATGCCACCCTTACCCACTGGGCCCATTGCTCACTACCAATTTTGCCCATCAAATTTCAACAAATCAAAAATTTTGCCAATCACTACTCATCATCTGCCAATCATTACTGCCAATCCTTTGCCAATCATCAAATTTTGTTTTTCTAATTTCGGGGCCTAAACACTATCCTCGTCATTACCGTCTACTTACTAATGCCTCTCGGTGCGCCAATTAACTTCTAAAGCTCGGCTTCGTAAAGCCGAGCAATGAATGCGGGTTGTGTGGTGCCAGCGGCTGGATACATCCCGCATTCGGTGCAGGGAAGGAGGTTTACCCGGGCCGAGATCCCACGCACCATCTCGGCGTGGAGCCATCCAATGTCCCGATCTCGACCTGCCGGCACGTCTCAACAAAACGTGGTCGCCATGACGACCCTTCCTATCCAGCTGCCCGCTCCGCCTAGTGGAGCACGGACGCGGCCGTTCAAAGCGAGGCCCGGCACGCACCGAGGGCCCGATTCGGCTATAAGTCGCTCTAACCTCTAACCCGGTTACCGTCGATGCTTCACCTGGATGCTTACATGCATACGCTACCCCTTGCTTGCTCATACCTCCAGCCGTTCCCATGCTCCTCGTACCTTTCCTTACACACCCAGGTACCCTCATTCCGCTCACCGACTTGGTCACACACCTGACCACCGAACACCTTGGCACACATTCGCCGCTCGCACACCTCACCAACACACCTCTTTGCGCCCCCTCCTCGGTCACCTCCTCTGTGACAATCACAGGTGTGCTCTCACTCGCACACCCAACCACGTGCCTCACTACCAATTCCAGCGTGCATTCCCACTCACGCTCTACCATTCCAGGTGTGCTTCCTTTCTCACCTGTCACAACCAACTCACGCTCCGTGTCACTCTCACTACTCTCACCTCCACTCTTGACAGCGCACTCACCCTTACTCTTGACAGCGCACTCTTTCCTCATGCACCCGTCCGTTACACACCTTTCTCGCGCCCACTCTTGCGCACACTCTCCCGTCACACCCTCTGTAACACTCACCACAGGCGTGCATTCTTCCTTGCCTTTGACAGCGCACTCTTTCCCCATGCACCTGTCCGTCACACACCTTTCTCGTGCACACTCTTGCGCACACTCTCCCGTCACACCCTCTGTAACACTTACCACACCGCGCTTCCATGTGCTCCCTCGCACACGCGCTACGACCGACTCACTCTCGCCAGCACCCTCACTCCTTGGCACGCACTTTTTCCTCACGCACCCCAGAGTCGGACTTTCTCGCACACCTCCTTTTTCACACACCAGACCTGTCGCACACTTCACCAACGGCCTCTCACGAACACCCGCGTCCATCTCGACCCCCAAGCTCATTAAATCACCTGGCGCATCATACGCACGACCATATTGGTCACCACTTACACCGGGTCCTCTTCCTCTTCGCTTCTCCTCCATCACCTGCGAATCCCTCATCCAGTTAATGAGCACATCATCACGATCCAAACACAGACTTTGGACCAATTCTTTTACCTCCTCTTTTATCTCTTTCTTATCCTCTCTCCGTCGCTTCTTAATTTCGCTCACCCCTTCTTCCACTTCTTCTAATTTCTGCTTCACCTCTTTTATTTCCCGGTACGTCTCCTCAAGCTCGTCCTCTAAGGCTACCTTGACCGTTTCCATGTGCGTCCTCACCTGCCGGTCCTTCGTCTCCATTACCTCTATCACCTCGTCCAACCTCGTTGTCAGTCCCTCACGTACCATCTGACATTCCCTCTTCGTCGCTACCAAGTCATTTTTTAGGGCATTTTGTGTCGCTTTTAACCCTCCTATTACCGCTGTGTTCTTCTTTACCTGGTCCGTTAGTTCTTTTTGTCCCTCTGTCAGTTGTTCTACTTCCTGCGTCAGGTCCTCTATGCCCCCTTGTAACTTTACAGTCCCCTTTCTCACCTCCTTCTCCATGTGCTCCTTACAGTGCCTCACCTCCTCGCGCACTCCTCCGACCTCCTCACTCACTCCTCTTCTGATCTCCTCTCCCATCACTTGCATCTCCTGCCCAGATGCCACCCTCATCTGCTCCATTTCCTCCCTGTGAGCATCCAGTTTGGTTTCTACCCCCATTCTAACCCCCTCTATCTGCTGCCCCATTTGTTTAACTTCCCTTTCCGCTTGGTCCCTCATGTCCCTCAATTTGCCTTCCATTCTGTTTTCTAACCCCTCTAACCCATTTCTCACTCCCTCTATCTGATTCTCCTGGGCAGCCATTCTATTTTCTACCCCCGTTAACCCCTCCTGTATTTCCCCTAATCTATCGTCTAATTTCCCAAATTTCTTGTCTAATCCCTTAAAATTACTGTCTAATCCCTTAAAATTATTGTCTAATCCCTTAAAATTATTGTCTAATCCCTCACCGGTACCCCTCGCTTCGTCCCTCATTGCCCCCATTTGGCCCTCTAATCGCTCACTATCAGCCCTCATTCCCACAATTTGGTTTCCCAACCGCTCACCCAATCGCTCAATTTGGCTCCCCATACTCATCTGTACAGCTGCCTGTAGCTGCGCAATGAGGGCCTGCATGTCAATCGGCTGCATGTTAAAGCCCGTTGATACAGCGGGCTCGGCTACCGCGCGCTCGTGCGAGGCGCCATTTTGCGCGCCCGTAACCTCGTGCGCGACGATGCCATTTTGCGACCCTGCTACCCTCACTGCTTCGCCCTCCTCATGTCCCTCATTTTGGTCCTGGATCGACCCTGCCTCACTCTCCTCTACCGGAACCCAGCCGTCTTGGTCTGCCATAGCGCGACTTTCAAAATTCGGGTTTTTATATTTATTTTTTTGTAAAACACAATCAAATTTCGCCGTTATAATTTCGAGCGCGTGAAACGCGCTCCGGATCGAATCCCACTCCTGACACCAAATGTTACAGACGCGGTTTTGGATGTTAGTTTACCGAGCGGTTTGGTATGACCGCGTCTGCACAGTTTACCCGATTCCACTCGAACGTTGGCCGAATCGCGCTACGCTAGATCAATGAAGGAAAGGACACAACGGCTGGGTTAAATGACACGACACCAGCGGTACAGTTCTCAAGACCTCCGGAGGAGGTTATAATATGGGTTTGCAGAACGTTTAGATTACACGCACAAGAGGTACAGCACAGAAAGGTAGGCACTTAAACACGGTCTTATCTTAGCCCCGACAGACCACAGATAAACGGGACAAGACTGACTCACACAGGGATTGATGGCAAGGAAGGGCAGAATCGATGGCTCAAGGTGCACCTTGGCTCAGGGACAGGATCCACACGGTCCGGTCCAGATATGCGGGGAGGTATCGTCGCGCTGGAGGTGGCGTCTGTTTCTCCTCAAGCTGGGGGCGCATCTCACGTCACCTCCGGTAAGTGGCTGCGTATATCCAGCGGGGAGTGACACGCCCTCGGCTCGTTAGCTCCGCCCCAGATGGAATCGGTCCGCCGCTTCTTATTGGGTGCGGGGGGGGGGGGGGTTACCGGGCTCCGCCCTTGACGAGGAGCTGACAGTCAGCCCCTGTGTGGTAACCCCGTCGGAGCACATGGGCAATGGCGGCTAACCAAGCCGGAGTGAGGACGCACACTCCCCGCGCCGCCGCCGCGCCCGCTGTTGTTGTAGTTGTTGTTGTAGTTTCATGAGGAAGATGGGAGGATGCGGAGATGAGATTGTGGGGAGGTATTGGGAGGTCCTAAACTTACTACTGGTGCCATACAATCACATTCTGGTGCAACGAAGAGTCAGAATTAATGGAAACGAGTCCTTAACTGACATAGACTAAGAATAACTAGCAAGATGTCCTATAGTTGTCTACGTGAGATGCGGTGAACCTGGGCACGACATTTAATGGGGGAAAAAGGGGAAGGTCGGGGCTACAGAGTGTTGTTTACAGACAATGGGACTAGGGAATGGGGGATTGGGGATAGTTGGGGAGTATTGGGGAAATAGGGGAATATTTACAAGTGGATATGGATGGAGGCCAAATCCCATATCCGCAACATTATGTTGCAGCCTTATGCTGAAATCGTTTAAATTCATTTTTTCCCTTATCAATCTACACTCAATACCCCATAATGACAAAGAGAAAACAGGATTTTAGAAAGTTTTGCAAATTTATTAAAAATAAAAAACTGAAATATCACATTGACAGGGCAACCATCACTGCAACACTCCACTGATCTGGGCTATATGGCAGAGTGGCCAGACAGAAGCCAAACAGTTCAATCTTGGTTTCATCAGACCACAGAATCTTGTTTCTCACAGTCTGAGAGTCCTTTAGGTGCTTTTTTGCAAACCCCAAACGGGCTTTCATTTGTCTTTCACCGAGGAGAGGCTTCCGTCTGGCCACTCTGTCATAAAGCCCAGATCGGTGGAGTGTTGCAGTGATGGTTGTCCTGCTGGAAGTTTCTCCCATCTCCACACAGGATCTCTGGAGCTCAGCCAAAGTGACCATCGGGTTCTTGGTCATCTCTCTTACCAAGGCCCTTCTCCCCCGATTGCTCAGTTTTAGAAAAAACGTGAATACACGGGACATAGGGCTGCAAATAGAGAACCGGGTTACAATTTATCAACTGCGAATAGCGGAACAGGGAATATTGGGGTCCGACTGTATAATGTTTTTGGCCCCATCGCTCAATGGTGAAGAATCATTCAAAAAAAAAAAGTTGTCTGATCTGGATCTTCACCAAAATCTAATCGATTCATCCATGTCACACACCCAACCTGTCCACCAAGTTTTGTCCAAATCTGTCTAACTTTTTGAGATATCCTGCACACAAACAAAGACAGGAGTGAAAATGTAACCTTCACCACCGAAAGTGGACATACCGTCTTGTCCGCTCCATTCAATCCCAAGAGTACGGTGAGAGGAGAGAAGAATGAGATGACCTGTTTGTCCTTGTCCTCATTGCCAAAACTCTGCACACCGAGGACGCTCATCTTCTCGATCTTTGACGTGATGTTGCCTTGAGTGCTCAACTTTGTGCACAGACAAAAGGCACTCAAACGGATCGCCGTTTTCGAGACCCGGAAGCATTTTGGGTCATTGAGTAGTTGGTTGTTTGATGTTTATTGCTTAACGGTATACCATTTAAATTACCTCATGGAGAATATGCATTACATATTGTATCACCTGCTTTATTTTATGGGGCTGCATATAAATGGATGTATCTTTTGAGAGAAACTAAACACACTAACCGCTAAACGCAGTCAATACACCGTCGATATGCGGGTTCTAGGTGCGATTTACCTCCGGTGCATGCGCAGCAGTTATCGCGATAGTAAATCTAAAGCACGATTATCGTCCCATCACACAGCACGAGTGCGGAGTATCGTATTGTGATGGTACGTATGTGTTTCTTGCAGCTCTCTTCCTCGCCTGCCTATCAGTTTGCCAATGGTCTGGAATGAAGCCCGAAAAGAAGATGAAAATGAGAAGCAATTCTCATTAGGAAGAGGGAAAAAAAGGCTGTAAGTTTTGATTTGAGTTTTTTCCCCCATTTTTCGATTATTCCTGATACGTGAAACCCATGCCTACAGAAAAGACTTGGAATGCCACCGCAATTTCCATCCAGTCATCATGTAACTTTGTTTTTTTTAATTTTTATCTCCATGAGTAGGAACTCATATGTTGAAAGTTTTGTGGCAATTGCTCAATTGTGAAGAAAATAAATTTAACATCGAATAAACATGAAAAAGTGAGGACGGAAAAGAAGAGGGCCTCATCCGACATTCCACAACATGGTCAAGCAAGGCACTGGGTGCCTTTTAATACTTATATATTTATTTTAAAGGTCTTTTCAGTGCATTTCCACCATGCTCGAGCACCCCTGTTAATGTCTGCATATTTGGGGTCAACATGCAGTGTTTGATTGGGAACCACTTTGGGCTTAATGGGTTCAGAAAAAGAATTGAGCTGGTGGGTAAACATCTGCATCAGGTTAGCAATTGGAATTGCAGGATGCAAATAAAGCAAGGCATTTCCTTCAATATAAAAGTTAATTTGCGAATTCCCAAATGTTTGCTCAGCCTCATTATACACAAAACATTTAGCATGGCTCATGGTCATGAGAAAGGAAGTGGTGACATGCATTGGAGGAGTAAAACAGATTGGTCATACATCTTGAAATGTTTATCTGATATTGTTTTATTGCTTCATTCATGCTAAAAAGTCCTCTTCCTTTCCAACCCACAGTTCTCAAACAACTACGAACATTGGCAACAATCAGAGCATAAAGGAGAAGTAAGTTTCCCTCTGGGTGAAAGTTGGTGTTGAACATCATCTTTGGGTTTTGTACATGTTGTAGCAATCGTATCATTGGCTGACTTCACAAAGACTTGTATATACCTGGAACCTCACTCACCTGAGCTCCACTTCTGTACCCAATGGCTAATGGTGCCTGTGGTGTTCACTCTTTGACCATCAGCACACAACAATCATTCTGGTGCCTTGGGCAAAAGTCAAGGATGGGGCCCTCCACATTCTTTTTATGCCTACCGAATCCACTCTGAACAAAAAAAAAAGTGCCCAGTTTTCACAAGGCATGTCCCTTGAATAATGCACCACAATTTGTGATTTGGCTTTACTGAAAAATATTCACCAAAAATACAGAAAACAGAGCTATTACTGTAAAAAAAAGAAAATTAATATTAGAATAGGAATGTAATGACTAGATTCATTTGACATCTAGTGCCAGTGCATTGTATTGGGTTCAGAAAACTCGCTATACTGTGCCTTTAGAAAGTATTCACACCCCCTTGACTTTTTCACATTTTGTTGTTCCAGCCTGAATTTCAAATGATTAAATTGAGATTTTTTTGGTCATGATTTACACAGAATACCCCATAATGTCAGTGGAATTTTATTTTTAGAATTGCTGACAAATTAACCCTTTGAGTACGGATGACGTCCAGTGCCGCAACCCGCGGAAAAGTTTTGTGTACGGATGACGTTACTATACGTCATCCACTATACCTATAAATAGATCGTCAGTACGTGGTTGCATTCCCGTAATGCCAAATTAATCCCGTACCGGGGGTATTTTTATCAAAAAAAATATCCCCTACTCAAAGGGTTAATTAAAAATGAAAAGCTGAAATTCATTGAGTCAATAAGTATTCAACCCCTTAACTATGGCACTCCAAATTGTGCTCAGGTGCATCCAATTTCCTTTGATCATCCTTGGGTTGTCTCTACAACTTGATTGGAGTCCACCTGTAGCCAATTCAATTGATTGGACATTATTTAAAAAGAAATGCACCTTTCTATACAAGGTACCACAGTTGACAGTGCATGTTCATAGAGCAGAAACTCTACCATGAAGTCCAAGGAACCGTCCGTAGAACTGCGAGATAAAATTAAGAAGAGGCATAGATCTGGGGAAGGGTATGAAACAATTTCTCGAGTGTTGAGAGTTCCCAAGAGCACCGTTAGCTCCATCATGAGGAAATAGGAAATAGAAAGAATATTAACTACCCAGACCCTTCCTTGCAACTGGGCAAGAAGGACCTTGGCCAGGGAGTTGACCAAGACTCCAATGACCACTCTGACAGAACTATGGAGTTCCTTGGCTGAGATGGGAGAACCTGCCGGAAGGACAACAGTCTCTGCAGCACTTCGCAAATCTAGGCTTTATTGGAGAGTGGCCAGACGGAAGCCACTCCTGAGACAAAAGCATGTGACAGCATGCCTGGTGTTTGCAAAAAGGCACATGAAAGACTGAGAGCATAAGGCAAAATAGTATGTGGTCTGATGAGACTAAAATTGAACTCTATGGCTTAAATGCAGGATGCTACGTGGCATAAACCGAGCACAGCTCATCACCATCTAACACCATCCCGACTGTGAAGCATGGTGGTGACAGCATCGTGCTATGGGGATGTTTTTCAGCAGCAAGGACTGGGAGACTTGTAAGGACAGAGGGAGCAATGAATGGAGCCAAATACAGGCAAATCCTTCAGGAGAACCTGCTTAAGAGTGCAAAAGACCTTTGCCTGTGGCAGAGATTTACCTTCCAACAGGACAATGACCTCAAGGCTACACTGGAATGGCTTCAGAACATGAAAGTCCTTGCGTGGCCCAGCCAAAGCCCAGACCTGTATCCCAGAATCTGTGGAAAGACTTGAAGATTACTGTTCACCGACGCTCCCCATTCAACTTGACAGAGCTTGAGCAAATCTGCAAGTAGGAATGGGAGAAACTTCCCAAATTCAGATGTGCAAAGCTGATAACGATGTCAGGGAACTTTTACTGAACCCTAAAGGAAATAACTCAAGACGAGACTCAGATTCAAGGAGCTCAGACTCGTCTATCCGAGCCAAGGTTTTATTCCTAAGTTAGAGGGAACTTGTTACACAAAATATAACCAAGATATGACGCGTCGCTTGGTTGAAGAAATCTTCTCCCCTCTCGTCCTGCTTCTTCTGATGAGTCCTTCTGCTCTCAGAGCATGGGCCTTAAGTAGACCTTGGCCACTTTGATGTGGTGGGATTGGAATTCAAAGCTCAACACAGAACTCGGCGACTCCGTCTTCCTGGCACCAAAAGCCCATCTGGTTCTTATTATGAAGCCACTAAAAGCATACCATAGGTCACTATCGGAGGCAAAGGAGAAGAGACCATGGTCTTATCCTCGCTAATGTCAACCTTCTCTGACCTACACAATCTCACTCCCTGATTAATGCATCCACCCTGGGCTTGAGTAAACACTCGGCCTAGTGTCTCCATTTATGGGTAAGAAAACTATTTACAGATGTTCCCTTATCACTTCGGTTCCAAGGCCTTGCTCAAACTGCACAGTATAGCACATTCTCTCTTTAACAACAACAACAACAACATGCATTTTAAAGGCCATTTTCCCTGCTAGAGCGGGGGTTAGCCTTGCGGTCCCCATGACAATCTTCTCCATTTTGCCCTATTTTCTGCATCTCTCCTTGTTAACCCCCTTGCCCGCATTTCTTCTTCCACCATCTTTAGCCAAGTCTTTCTCGGTCTTCCCCGTCCTCTGCTTCCTTCTACATTCATTTCCACCACTCTTCTCAACCAGTCACTTTCATCCTTCCTCAACACATGACCAAACCATCTCAACCTGTTCCTCTTCACAGCATCAATCACAGGCTCTATTCCCATCATCTTTCGCAATTCATCATTTGTCTTCCTCTCTCTCAACGATACTCCGCACATCCGTCGAACCATTCGCATTTCCACCCTTTCCAACCTTCGTTGCTGCTCTACGTTCATTACCCATGTCTCGCTCCCATAAATCATAACACTTCTCACACATGCAGCATACACCTTTCCCTTCAGCTTCAACAACACTCCCCTCATCATCAGCACGCCACTCAGTTCCCGAAACTTCTTCCATGCACATCTCACTCGAGCAACCGTTGCCGAGTCTGATCCACCTTCTCCATTCAGCATGTCTCCGAGGTAGCAAAATGTTTTCACACCTTCCAGCTTCACGCCGTCTCCAAGATCCAACTCAACATTTCCTCCATCTGCAGCTCCCTCTGTGCACACCTTACATTTGAATGTAGCTGCCACACTGGTTAATGACCCTCTCAGACCACTACATTTTTGATGAACCCACTCAGCGCACATTGTACATTGAATGGAGTTCACTCCGACACCCTTCCTGCACACAGCACACGGCCACTTCCCAGTTTTTTCCACCTCACCACATGCTTTACCACTTGCCATCACCTTCGTCTTTCCGATATTCACCTTCAGACCTTTTGTCTCCATACATTTCTTCCACTTGTTCATCTTCTCCTTCAGTCCATCCAAACTTTTTGCAATCAACACCAGATCATCTGCATACAACAACTCCCATGGTAAACCCTCCTTTACGTTCTGAGCCAGCACCTCCATCACAGCTACAAATAGTAGTGGACTTAGTACCGACCCCTGATGCACTTCCACCTTCCCCTCAAACTCATTATTGTGACATTATCCTCACCTCAAACTCAGACATTCTGTCTTTAACAATGTGTCAAAACTTGTTTTCCCGTGTTCTTACATGCTTTAAGAACAAAGTTTACATTGACGTACAATTTAACCACTTGCATAACACACCGACCCAAATAATCATAGAAATCTCCCATAATTCCTCAGTTTTTTCTTTTGTTAAATTAACAATTAATTTAAACAACTACCTATTAAATATTCTAACCACAAATTTGGTAATCCAATTTTTTCATACAAAAGCATACACCATCATCCTGGAAGAATCTGATCACAAAACATTTCTTTGTTCATTGACTCTTTCCATATTGATAATGCAGTTCATTTCATTTGCATAAAGCATACAACACACAACACTTATGGCTGGATGCTGACGCCTCCCACCCCCCACAATTTCCATGTTTTAAACGTTTCCCAGTGTGTACCCTGGATAAGAATAGGTACGCCGTATCCCTGCGTGTCGTAAGAGGCGACTAAGAGGGTTGGCGTCAGGAAGGGCATCCGGCCATAAAAACATTGCCTCAAAAAGAGAACCATGACAATTACAACTACATGTGGGCAGGGTACAGCCCGAAGTGGAGATCGGTTTCTGAGGTTTGGGACATGGAATGTAGGGACAATGACAGGGAGATCAGGAGAAGTGGTGGAAGTATTGGTCAGAAGAAGAGTGGACATATGTTGTGTGCAAGAGACGAGATGGAAGGGAAGTGGTGTGAGAATGGTGAAGGGTAGGCAGGGACAGAAATACAAGTTTGTGTGGCAAGGGTGCCCGGAGGGCGTGAATGGTGTTGGTGTCCTGTTTTCTGAGGAGTTTGTAGACAGTGTGGTGAGTGTGACTAGAGTGAGTGATAGGTTGATGATGGTGAAAATGATGATTGGAAACCTCTTGGTGAACGTCATCTCGGGATATGTTCCGCAGGTTGGTCGAAGCGATGAAGAGAAGGACAAGTTCTGGTGTGCGATAGAGAAGCTGATGGAAAACGTGAAAGATGAGGAAGTTGTTGTGGTTGGAGGAGACCTAAATGGACATGTGGGAAGGAGTATGGATGGTTTTGACGGAGTTCATGGGGGTTACGGATATGGTGTGAGAAATGGAGAAGGTGAAAGGATTTTGGAGTGTGCTGATGGAGCTGATTTGTTGATTTGTAATACTCAGTTCCAGAAAGAGGAAAATAAGCTTGTTACATACACGTCAGGTGGGTCGACGACAACCGTTGACTACCTGATGGTGCGTCGGCGAGATAGGGGGTACGGGACACAAAGGTGATCCCGTGGGAGGAGGCTGTTTCACAGCACCACTTGGTTGTCTGCGACGTAAGGGTGAAAGGTGCGAGGAGAGCTCGGCGGGTGAAGTACCAACCGAGAATGAAGGTGTGGAGGTTGAAAGAGGTGACAGTAAGGGAGGCATTAAAAGAGAGGCTGAGTAGGGTCGAGGATGATGTGGTTGAGCTTGAAAGTGGTTGGATGTCAATGAAAGCTAGTCTGTTGGGAGCCGTTGGTGTGGTGTGTGGATGGACAAAACGACCACCGAGGCACTCGGAAACATGGTGGTGGGATGATGAAGTTGGAAAGAGGATTGACGAGAAGGGGAAGAAGTTCAAGGAGTGGCAGAAGGCGAAGGGTACGGGAGCAGAAACAGCAGAGCATGAAAGTTATAAGGCAGCCAGGAAGGCTGCAAAGAAAGAGGTAGCAAAGGCGCAGGAGGCATGTAGGAAAATGCTCGGAGAACGCTTGGATTCGGAAGAGGGTCAAAGCAGTATTCAGGATTGCAAAGCAGATAGCGAAAGAGAGGTGTGATGTGATGGGGGTGAGTTGCTTGAAGGATGAAGTGGGACAAATCGTTGTCGACCCAGATGGAATTAAAGGAAGATGGAAAAGATATATGGAAATGCTGTTGAATACAGAGAATGAATGGGATGGCAACATAGAGAGTAACCCAGTTTTAGGACCGGCAGAGAAGATAACTGAGAAGGAAGTTGAGGAAGCGATAAAAGCAATGAAGGGTAGAAAAGCCGGAGGGCCGCCCGTAGTTGTGGGAGATATGTTGAAGGCAGCAGGAAGTTGGGGTGTGAAGAGAATGACAGAGATCTGTAATCTGGTGGTGAAAGAAGGCCGCATTCCAGTGGATTGGGAACTGAGTACCCTCGTCCCTCTATACAAGGGGAAAGGTGACCCTCTGGAGTGTGGCTCGTACCGAGCGATAAGGTTATTGGAGCATGGAATGAAGGTATTGGAAAGGGTGTTGGAGAGGAGGATAAGGAAGAAAGTGAAGATCGACGAAATGCAGTTTGGATTCATGCCAGGAAGAGGAATGACAGACGCGCTTTTCATTGTGAGGCAGTTGCAGGAGAAGTACCTGGAGAAGAGGAAGAAGTTGTTTCTTGGGTTTGTTGATCTGGAGAAAGCATTCGATCGGGTTCCACGCAAAGTATTGACATGGGCATTGAGGAAGTTAGGAGTGGAGGAATGGTTGATCAGAGTAGTGATGGCAATGTACAAAAGAGCGCGCACAGCTGTAAGGACGAAGGACGGGAACAGTGGTGAGTTTGAGGTGAAGGTGGGAGTGCATCAGGGGTCGGTACTAAGTCCACTACTATTTGTAGCTGTGATGGAGGTGCTGGCTCAGAACGTAAAGGAGGGTTTACCGTGGGAGTTGTTGTATGCAGATGATCTGGTGTTGATTGCGGAAAGTATGGATGGACTGAAGGAAAAGATGAACACGTGGAAGGAATGTATAGAGACAAAAGGTCTGAAGGTGAATATCGGAAAGACGAAGGTGATGGCAAGTGGTAAAGCATGTGGTGAGGTGGAAAGAACTGGGAAGTGGCCCAGTGCTGTGTGTAGGAAGGGTGTCGGAGTGAACTCCATTCAGTGTACAATGTGCGCTGAGTGGGTTCATCAAAAATGTAGTGGTCTGAGAGGGTCATTAACCAGTGTGGCAGCTACATTCAAATGTAAGGTGTGCACAGAGGGAGCTGCAGATGGAGGAAATGTTGAGTTGGATCTTGGAGACGGCGTGAAGCTGGAAGGTGTGAAAACATTTTGCTACCTCGGAGACATGCTGAATGGAGAAGGTGGATCAGACTCGGCAACGGTTGCTCGAGTGAGATGTGCATGGAAGAAGTTTCGGGAATTGAGTGGCGTGCTGATGAGGAGGGGAGTGTCGTTGAAGCTGAAGGGATAGGTGTATGCTGCATGTGTGAGAAGTGTTATGATTTATGGGAGCGAGACATGGGTAATGAACGTAGAGCAGCAACGAAGGTTGGAAAGGGTGGAAATGCGAATGGTTCGACGGATGTGCGGAGTATCGTTGAGAGAGAGAGGAAGACAAATGATGAATTGCGAAAGATGATGGGAATAGAGCCTGTGATTGATGCTGTGAAGAGGAACAGGTTGAGATTGTTTGGTCATGTGTTGAGGAAGGATGAAAGTGACTGGTTGAGAAGAGTGATGGAAATGAATGTAGAAGGAAGTAGAAGACGGGGAAGACCGAGAAAGACTTGGCTAAATATGGTGGAAGAAGAAATGCGGGCAAGGGGGTTAACAAGGGGAGATGCAGAAAATAGGGCAAAATGGAGAAGATTGTCATGGGGACCGCAAGGCGAACCCCCGCTCTGGCAGGGAAAATGGCCTTAAAATGCATGTTGTTGTTGTTGTTGTTGTTGTTGTTGTTGTTGTTGTTGTTGTATACAACACTTCACCTTTACCACAACAATTTCAATTCAGCATTTAAAAATAATAAAGCATCTGCAACATTTGGCAATACATTTTGCTTCAAAACAAATATTGACTTTGTGTTTGAAAAGAAGAGGCTGATCACTCGTTTGACATTCAAGTATGAAACATTTTCTTCTGGTGTCTTCATAGCACCTACACTATTTCGTGTAGGTTTCCGCTGTTGTGATAGCTGGGCAGAGTCATAAACTGACCCTGCTCTGCATGTAGCATCCTTGCCACTCTTGCTGTGAGCCATAGTAGATTTGAACAAGGCCTTCGTCCAGTTGTAGTTGACTTGCCTCCTCACTCATCATGAGCATGGAGCAAGTGTTGATGTGATGTTGGTTGACCAGCAAGATGTGGAACAGAGATGCCAGATGGATCCACAACGATGTTCGGACCATGGTGTTCAAGTTATCCATGGTTCATACCAGGAGCAACCAGGAGAATCATGCACAGCTGTTGTGGAGGAGAGCACAGCCGTCCACTTACGGCTCCACGCTGGCTCTCCGGATGTTGGTGGAGTAATGACACACGTCACCGCATCCAGTAGAAATCGCAGGCAAGATGTCGCCGTCCCGCAATTGCTGACTTGATGAATGTTCGAGCCATTCAAACAAGAGTAAGTGATCGCCTTTCTTCCATATGTGGCAATGTGATCCAGGCAAATGGTCACATAAATTTTCCTTGGTGAAGGTAAGCATCCGTCTCCAATTTTACAAAGGAGAATATCTTCATCATTCTTTAAGAAGGAGGGTGTATGCCAAGATTAACTTCATTTTTTAGCCACAAATTTTCTTTCTTGAACTTCTCCCCAATTCCGTTATCACTCCATTTGAGATGTGATCTGGTCTTATCCAGAGACATCTTAACCTGAAATTACCATATTGTAACTAATCATGTATTTATTATAACAGCTTCACATTCAACAATTTGTTGTTTTCCTTAAAACATTCAAAAAAGTTATATTCATTTATATGCTTCACACAAATAATATTCAAATCAGGTATATATATATATATTTTTTTTTTTAAACTAAGAATCGCCTTTTAAATTGCTTTCAAATCAATATAGTTTGAAAAAATTAAACTCATGCAGTTATTTTAACACTACTCAAAGAAAATAAATGCATTAATAAATGAATGTGTATGATTAAAACCACAAACAGGAATGTCTAATTCCCAACAAATTATGCTAACAAACAAACTATGCATAATGTATCATTATCATAGTCCTCACTTTTTTTTATTTATTTAACAGTGTGTAACTTGTGGTGATATGAGTTCACTAATCTTGTAAAACTGACACAATTCATAACATTTTCGTTATGCCATTATCTTAACTCTACTGTACTCATTTACAACATTACTTGATTCAATCTTTTAATCTCGGTATTATTCATATCATCATAAAAATCTTTCTATTTTGGGTCCATATTTGTTTCTATTCGCATCAACCTCCTATGGTTTATCAATTTGTTCCAAAATACCGCAACCAGAGGTTTTAACCAAAGCTCTACCAAACTATTTCCAATTTGAATTCAAAATGCTAGTGAAACAACAATTCGAAGAATTAACTTCAAAGGGTCAACAAATTCATTTTATAAACAGATCTAATTCTCATCCAATAATTTTCCTTGCCAAATGTCATATTATAACACTTTAATAAACCTTCGAAAAATGTTTCCCATCTCAATAAATTCCCTTTTTACTTTACAAATAGCCATCTGTAAATTAGATATTGAATTACAATTTTCTCTCAATTTGTTTGGCCTAAATGACTGCAGAAGTGGCTGCCAACATGCAGTACCGTTTTTATCTACCAAGCAAGTATTCGTCCACATAAGACCTCTACCAAAATTTTTTTTTAATCTGGGATTTCTAATTATATGGATGCACACCCTCAGGGCATTTCAGGCTGCTGTTAACAAACCACTACGATAAATTAATTCCTTTACCCACAATCAAATAATTAATACAAATTGAGGACATTATCCCTATCACATTCATGTATAGATTCATTATGTTTTGGATCTGTCTTTCAACTGTTGCAAGGAAGAATAATAGCTCTTATGAGTCTTCGTAATATCCCACTTTATTTACCCAGCATCTAAGAATTGTTTACTATCCATTCCCCTTCTGTTAACCAGTGACTTTGTTTAAACTCCAAAACTTAATTTGATGAATCCCATGTGTACAGCCATCACTTACTTTTTATGTTGTAGAAAATATCCAAGTAAGTTTTTTACACCCCCTTAACTATTTCTCATCTTTTTCTATGCAACTAGTGAGTACTACTGACACCAGTATGCCAATTTTGGTGTGCCAGATTAACAAATATGTTGCAGGTACACGTAACATCGCGTTCTGAGTTTAAACGACGTAACCGCGTTCACGTCTGCCCCTTGGTTTAAGATTCACAATGCATTCCGTTTTAGAAACTCACAATAGATCAATTCAGCCAGATTTTCTTTACTATTTTTCTATATCATCTGTGCCTAATACACATCCATACATACAGCACAATTTATATGCTGATAAAATTCAAGTTTATATATACAGTGAAACCTTGACTTACGAGTTTAATTCGTTCTGTGACCGAGCTCGTAACTCAATTTGCTCGTTTCTCAAATTAAATTTCCCCATTAAAATGCATTGAAATGCTATTAATCCGTTCCAGCCCCCCAAAAACCACACCAATTTTTTTTTAAATATACAGTATATATAAAAAATATCTCGCGCTTTATATTTCACCTGTGTGCAGCATACAAGTTGGCAGGATGGCCTGGAATGGAGGTACGCACACTTGACTCTGAACTGTCCAGCCTGGGTTTGAATCCCGACCCAGCTATAACCTGTCATGGGTGAATCACAGGCAGGGTGATTCATCAATGTGTGTACCGCTAAACTGGGCGCCCCGTTTGCGTCCCATTAGTTGTTGGATGTTAAGGATCTCACCGTGTTTTCCACAAAGAGAAGGCGAGCTATCGCCGGCACTCTGAACAAGTTGTGGCCTGGCATGCTCTTCTCCTCTGCCGTTATATACGTCCTCCTCGGCATCTTTTTCCAGAAGAGCCCTGTCTCGTCACAGTTGAAGATTTGCTGGGGGATGTATCGTTCGGCTTCTATCAGTTCGGCAAAAGTTATAATAAAATCTTCAGCTGTCTTCACATCCGCCTCGCCATGTCGACAACACGCACACCTCGCTCATGTTTTTCGACGATTACGTGTTTTATATCCAAGCACATCATCCTCTTCTTCTATTCTCGGTACTGCCCTTGGCACTCAATTTCTTCGGACCCATGGTTAAAACTAAGAAATTTTCCAAAATAACCAAAATGCGAAAACAAAGCAGCAGCGATATACGGCAGAGATGCTTGCACGGCAAGATAACCACGTGACCTGAACCCACCTGGTGGCGGAAGCTCCAAAATAACCAAAATGCGAAAACAAAGCAGCTGCGATATACGGCAGAGATGCTTGCACGGCAAGATAACCACGTGACCGGAACCCACCTGGTGGCGGGTGGCGTAAGCTCCAAAATAACCAAAATGCGAAAACAAAGCAGCAGCGATATACGGCAGAGATGCTTGCACGGCAAGATAACCACGTGACCGGAACCCACTTGGTGGCGGGTGGCGTAAGCTCGTAACTCAGATCTCGGCTCGCATCTCAAAGCAATAAACCGCCCGAGCGACGGCTCGTATCTCGGAAAACTCGTAAGTTGGTGCACTCGTAAGTCAAGGTTTCACTGTATATCAAAAATCCGTGAGCAGAGTACTCTGGTAAATCAGTGTACGACCTCTTCCAAATTTGGCTAATTTTGTACTCCCACATTTTTTATGAAGCTCATATCCATAAATAGGTTCTATTCTCATATAAATTCTATCAAAAATGGAATCCCAAGATAACTCACAATTATTTTTTACTATTAATTAATGGCTGCTTATAACTCAGCACATTAAATCTGTATATTCCATCTGCCTTGACAAAAGAGATAATTTTCATAATCAAATTTTATTTCTATTTTATTTTACGTATTCTCTGCATATTCGATCCCACCCACATGAAACCAGACAGGCACACTGTCGGTGTCAACAATCTTTTAAGATTGACACAAAAAAAACAAAAAAAAACACAAACATTGACACACAAACAACACACACACACACACACATGCATTATGTATATTTGTTTGCGTTGGAACCATTATTTGCAGATCAAGATGGGTGTCAATTTTATTTCAATTTCATAAAATTTGTCCTTTAATTTTAGAAACGCAGATACACAAACAGACAAAAAAGTTTATTCTTAGAAAACCCCGATAATGTCACATTGAAATTACCCTTTCGGTTCCCACAATAATTTATCCAAATTTGACAACACACCCATTTACATGTCAGTCGACCACTGACCTATCAATCATGCAAAACGATAGTCCGAAATTCCCACCTGATCATCATGTGACTTGTCGCTTGGTTTCCAAAAAAATTTGCAAAGCAATTGTTCCAAACTTTGTAAATTCAAAAATTGTTTTGCCCAAAATGCTCCTTAAACCCACATTTTTTTTTTAAATATAATATAAATTAAACCCACAATATGAGACTTCCAGAATTAACTCTAATCCTGGATCTTTTAATTCTATGTTCCAAAAAGTATCCAATTTCGGCATTTGATCAATTAATTATTAATTTGCTAACAAGCAAAAAATGAATCGTTCTTGCTCCGAAAACTTTTCAGACACAAGAAGCATCGACAGTTACTCATGTTACTCTGGTGATCTAATCTGTTGAGGCCAGTCGTCATTTGGGATCTGCAGCAATGAAGGCCTAATCGTTATCTGAGGTACCGGTAAGCACTGGTACCCTTGATCTTGGTTTGCCCTATGAACTTTTTTTTTTTTTTTTTGTATACAAGATCGAGGCTCGTGAAAGAGCGAACATTAATCACACAGAAAGACAAACCGACACATAAAACATATAACATCGGGAGCGGTAGACAAGATGGGGAGAGAGGGGGAAGGACACAAACACAACATTTAAGAGCAGGGACCGAGAGACATGGAGACATCAAGAGATCTGAGAGAGAGGGCGAGGGCTTTGGGGGGGGGGGGGGGGGCATGGGAAGGGGGAGGGTGGGAGAGGTATAAAACATATGGACACTGCCAGGACTTCCAGGAAAGAAGTTGGAATTTCAAACAAGGTGGATCTGGGGTGAATTAGCAGGGGTAGAAAAGATCAAGGTTTTGGATGGGGGAAGATAAGAGATGGTGGTGAACAGCTGTTTTAAAGATCTGGAGGGAGGAGTGGGATTGAAGGGAGTGAGGGAGTTTGTTCTAGAGGTGGGAGAAAAGAGGAATGAAAGAGGGAAGGTGAGCAGAGAGCTGAGATTTCGGCAGTTTAACCATCAGAGGGTTGCTGGCAGATCTTGTGCGACCTGTAGGAATATTTGGGGGACAGAGCACAGAGAGAGCTGGGGGTGCAAGGCTGGAGAGGAGTCTGTAGAAGACAGAAAGACCACCTACCTGCCTTCGGTGAGTGAGTGAAAGGCCCTCAGAGATCGCTTCATCGCAGGAGATTCCAATAATTCTGAAAGCTTTGGTTTCAACAGCGTGAAGCCGAGCTAGGTGCGAGGCAGGAGCACCGGCCCATAGGGGAGAACAGTATTCCATTGAGCTGTGGATGAAAGCCTTGTATGTGGTGAGGAGCTCAGGTGTGCCGAGGAAGGACTTCGCACGACGGAGGATGCCCAGTCGGCGACTGGCTTTGGAGGCCAGCTTGGAAATGTGGTTTTCCCAAGAAAGATCATGGCAGAAAGTGAAACCCAAAAGCTTGAGCGACAGACCTTCTTGGAGAGGATTGGTGAGAAAGTAGATGGGAGGGTTGTCCAGTCGATCTTTTCGGAGAGACGTAGTAAGAGTGTGCGATTTGTCAGGATTGAAAGACATGTTCCACTTGTTTGACCAGTCTGTGATTTTGTCCAAGTCTTCAGAGAGTGAGGAGGCTACAGACTGCCGATCTGAGGGAAGAGGAATGGAGCGGCAGAGAGTGGAGTCATCAGCAAAGAGATAGAGAGGATTTACAAGGGAGTCAGAGAGATCATTGATGAAGACCAGAAAAAGCACAGGGCCCAGAACACTGCCTTGGGGAACTCCAGCCTGAACAGGAAGATGAGATGAGAGAAACCCATTCAGGGCCACATGTTGACGACGACTAGAGAGGAAGTCCGCCAGCCATGCGTGGAGATTTCCATGGATACCAAAGGAGGAGAGTTTGGTGAGCAGAGCGGGGTGCCAGACCGTATCGAAGGCACGTGATATGTCGAGGGAGACAGCTCTAATTTCCTGTTTGGAATTGAGGACCTCCATCCATTGTTGAGACAGCAGAAGCAGCATGTCCAGAGTAGAGTGACCTGGTCTGAAACCAAATTGATGATCAGAGATCAAGCCATTGGAGAAGAGGAAAGATTTCATATCCGAAGCAATGATGGATTCCATGACTTTGCTGATAATTGAGAGAAGGCTGATTGGTCTGTAGTTGCTAGGATCTGTTTTTGCACCTTTTTTGTGCAAAGCGGTGATGTTGGCTGATTTCCAAGCAGATGGCAGTTGACCTTGAGCAAAAGAGAGGGTGAAGAGAACAGAGAGAGGGTGAGATAGAGCGGCAGAGCAGGATTTTAGGACCCGTGGGCTGATGCCGTCGGGTCCAGTTGCAGAATCAGAGTCGAGGGTTGACAGAAACTTTTCCACCTTGTCAGGAGGAAAGGACACGGAGTCCAGGAGCAGCTGGGTACGACTGGGTATGGTGGGTACAGAGAGGGATGGGTTTGGGACACAAGATTTAGAGGCAAACACAGAGTTGAGGCATTCAGCTTTTTCACGTGCGGAGTCAGCTGTGTAGCCGTTTGAGGTATGGGAGGGGATGGAGGGGGAACAAACACCAGAAACGGATTTGACCAGACGCCACCAGGATTTGGAAGAGGGAGACAGATAAGAGAGTTCGGTCTTGAGAACGGAGAGATATTGTTTCCTGGCTCTCCTGAGGGTGGACACACACTTGTTTCGGGCTTTGTGAAAGGAAATGAGATTTCCTTCCATTGGATTTGCTTTCCAGGAGACAAAGGCAAGTTGTTTCTGGGCAACAGCCTCACCACAAGATTCCGTGTACCATGGACGGGAGGAAGGGTATGACAACTGAAGACGAGATGGGATAAATCTGTGCATGAGAGAGAGCAATTTACTTTGGAAGAATTCCCAGGATGAGTTGATGTCAGAGGTGGTCGAGATGGGAGACCAGTCCAGATGATTGATGGCTGCTTGAAGACCGTGCCAGTTGGCCTGAGTGAAATGCCAGACTCGTCGATGCTGAGCAGGCTCCCTGAGGATGGTCAAAGAGATGTCCACTTTAACAAGGACATGATCAGATGATCCGATTGGAGCAGAAGAAGAGCAGCAGACATTTTCAGGAAAGTTAGTCATAACCAAGTCCAGAAGAGAAGATGCTCCGTTGACTGAGATCCGGGTCGGGAAATTGACAGATTGTGTCAGTCCCAGTGAGTCGCAGAAGTCCTTTGCTGAGGAGCCATGGCTGGTGAGAGAGGTACCCACACCCAGCCAACTGGCATGATGACAGTTGAAATCACCACATATGAGGAAGAGAGAGTTGGGATGAGTAGATTGAAGTTGGTCCATATTATCAGACAGCGAGATGTAGATGGAGTCATCACTGTTTGGTGGACGGTACAACACACATATGAACAAGAGGTGGGAGCGAAGGGGAAGCCGTAGCCAGAGGTATTCCTGGGGGTGAGGTGGAGAGAGTGCAGTGCAGGGCGAGTGAGGAAGAGAGTTTTTGATAAAGATAGCAACCCCACCTCCAGGACGAGGCTCAGGTCTATCATACCGGAGGAGGGAGTAAACCGGGAGAGATACTAAGGAATCGGAGACATCATGAAGGAGGAAAGTTTCTGTTAAGCAGATCACGTCTGGTTTGACAGAAGCAACCTGTATGGAGAGATCAGTTAAGTTTGAACGAAGGCCCCGGATGTTTGAGGTCCATACCGTTAATGAAGAGGAAGGGGGAGCATCGGATACAGAACAGGGGGGAGGAGGGGTAGGGTAAGATGTGGAAGAGGTGGAAGAGGTAGGGAGAGCTGTTGAAGGTGTGTCAGAGATTTCAGAATAGCTCGGAGAAAGGGAAGGATGGGGCGGACAAAAGGTTTGATGGTGATTGGGTGAGGCACAATGAGGTGTTATTTGAGGAGGGGGAAGAGCGAGGCAGAAGGTTGGGGGAGATGGAGGTGAGAGTTGGAAGGGGGAAGAAGCGGGGAGGACGCTTTGAGGAGGGGGAGTGAGAGGGGGGAAATTGAGAAGAAATGAGGGTGGGGAGATTTGAAGGGGAGGGGCGAGGGGGGAGTTTGGGAGGGAAGGGACAAGGGGATGGATTTGAAAGGGATGGGATATGGGGGAGATTTGGAGGGGAGGGTGAGGGAGGAGTCTAGGAGGGGAGGGGTGAGGGGGAGTCTTTGAGGGGAGGGGTGAGGGGGTAGTTTAGGAGGGGAGGGGTGATGGGGAAGATTTGGAGGGGAGGGGTTATGGGGAAGATTTGGAGGGGAGGGGTGAGATTTGATTTTAGAAAGTGTACGATTAATGGGAAACGAACATTTATTGCAAAATGAGTTTCTTGTGACCTTCGAGTTAAAAATACGTTTAAGGACGCTGGATGGAGGATGGAGTGCAGGAGAGTTTAGGGAATGTAGAAAAAAGGCACGATAGGAGATATAATTTTTTTTTGGGATGAATAGATTTGGTGAGCAAGTCGAAAGCAGCCTTTTAAAGAAGAAGAAGAAGAAGAAAAAGGTGTTATAATATATGACGGAATACATAACGTGAGGGGAAAGTGTAAACATTGAAGGTTAATAACAGTGAAAACTATCTGGGGAAATGGGGGAGAAACACGTGGTCGAAGAACGAACGAACGAATAAGAATGAATAAACGAATGAGAACAGAGAAGGAAATGTTTTTTTTTTTGTTTTTTTTTTGAGTTGATATTTACACAAGGAAGTAGGCTATGGGGTGAAAAGACTGGGAAAACAGAGAACGAAAGTTATTGGATCACAAACGACGGACCGCTGAGAGAAAAACAAAGCCTCAAGGTTGTACAGTGTACACTGTACAAGGCCTCAAGACACGACACGAATTAACACGATTTTCAATACAGGTATGAAAGATTTGCACCGAAAATCTTCGTCGGGACACAATATACGTACATACACCATGAAATAAATACAGTTAAAACGAAAATACAAATGGGAACAATTACTTAACTTCGATTTCAAATCGCTCGTGACGCGGCAAAGGCCTTGCTCGCGACGCGGCAAACAGACGATTAATTTATGAAAGATAAACACCGAGAAACTTCCAAGGGGCACCCTATAACTTCACACACCGAAAGATAAATACAGTTTCGACAAAATACAATTGTGAACAGACAACTTTGAAAACGTGGAGACCGTGTGGAGCTTCGAGAATCCCTGCCACCGTCTCCAAGGTCTCGCGAGATCTCCAACTAGTCTACCTATTTGAATATGGACAACGTCGTTTCCAGTGTCCCATATTTCCACACTTAAAACACCTGGCCTTGTCATTAGATCTCTGATTTTCCCTCAGATCATAAGAAAATTCTCTGTACAGTTCTTTTTGGGGAGACAAATGGGAATCAGATGGGACAACTGTCACTTTTATTCCTACATTCGAGGGCAGTTGTGCATTTATCTCCTCCAATGTATCCTGTATCCTTTTTATTTTAAGTCCTAGGTCCGTTATCCTTTCTTGCTGTTCCCATTTCCTGGATTCAACATCCCAATGATGGAATGCAAGCCAGTCTACCGTTAGATTCTGTCTCTTCCTGGCTTTCAATTCTTGTCCTAATCTCTCCAATCGACTTCGCTCAAATGTACCATCTCTTGGAAACTCCCTAGCATGTCCCTTTGTACACAAATACCAATTCTCAACCTCCCTAATGGCCTCTACACCATAACGGTCGTACATATAATATTGTTATGGTTTTTAGAACCTTCACATGTAAATTTAGTAGTAAATTCCCTGATAAATGACCCCTGTGTACATGTCCCCTTAATTGGCTGTTAATTAAAGATTGCACCTTAGTTAGTCCATGTACAACACTTTAGGACCTCTCTATAGTTATGCCATTATTATGTGTTCCAGGTAAGGCTGTGTTTCCAATAGTTGACTCTACGTTGCATCAATCAAATAAGATAGGTCCCTTTCAGTGCCCCAATCGTCTCTTCAAAGTGCCAGTAAGGCGGCGTTCGTCACCGTTGCATTGGGCTGTTTTCGGCGGCGTTCGTCGCCGTTGCATTGGGCTGTTTTCGTTGGCGTTCGCCGCCGTTGCATTGGGCTGTTTTCGTTGGCACCACGCCCCAAAACTCCATTGCACACGAGGCGAAGATCGGAGAAGAAGGGGGGAGGAGCCGCCTGATCACGGGCGTGGCACCACCCCGTCATCAAAGGTGGAGTCAGAGAGCCCTTACCAACCAACCATCGCCGAGGTGAGCCCACCGGTAGGCGTGTCAGCGGGGCCGGTGGCTTGATACGGCCAAGGCCAATAAAAGGGACTGCGAGGGACTGCTTATGCAGATGAGTGAGGAGAGGCAGCAGATGAAGAGGGGAGTGAGGGAGCACGAGAGTCGGTGAGAAGGCAGGAGAGACGAGCTGCGCGGAGCTGCTGCAGGAAGCCCCTGCCGTGTAAAGCTGAATACGTGGAGCCGCCGGCTGCTCGCTTCCAGCCCGGAGCGTGGAGCTGGGGCGGACCTGCTTGCTGTACCCTGCCAAACCTTCCAGCCCTATTGTCCCACCTGAACCATCTCCTCCAGCCATTCCTGCCTGCAATTCCCTATTCATGTGAGTCTGTCTGTATTGTCCTGTGGGTTTAAGTAAGACTGTTTAAGGATTTACGCTGTCTTCTTCTTCTTCAGATTGCTTTCGTTCCTTCTCTTCGTTTGGTTTTGTATAGTTAATTAACAAATACCTGTTCCTTCTTATTCTTGGTTTCATTCTCGTCCGATCGCTTTAGTGATTTCCCGATTGAGTACCTGTGGCGCGATTTCGGCAGAACCGCTTATAATCGGGTTTAATCCTTTGTTAACGGCCCGCGTCGCAGCTCGCTTCGCTCGGCGCAATCCATCTATGACGCTGCAGCCTGGGCGGGAGTATTTCCTCGCTTACCGGAAGGTGCTGGTCCTTAGGTCATAGGAAGAATTGGCCTACTACCCTATTCAGCTCTGACCGGGAGTGACGTCATACCCCCAGGACCGGTCGGACGGCCAGCCTAACAAGACGAGGGGATTAACCCCCCCCTTGCTAACGGGAGTGCCGTCCCCCGGATCCGTAACAATTGGTGTCAGGAGTGGGATTTGACCCGAAGTGCGCTTAACGCACTCGAAATTACGAGCGGCCGAAATTGTAGTAAGATCTAAATTAAATCGTGCCATGGATGATCAAGGCGGTCGGATGCCGGTGGGGGTAGAAGAAGAGGGTTTGGAGGTAACCCAGGACCCTAGGGAGGAATTGGGAGAGAGGAGGAGAGCAATACGAATGCGGTCGAAGGGATTTCAGGCGCACAAGATGGCGGCCTCGCGCACGAGGTTAGAGGTGCACAAGATGGCGCCTCGCACGTTTGGCCACGGTAGCCGAGCCCGCGGCGTCAGTGGATATGGACCTATTTATGGCGCAAATATGGGCCTATATGGTAAAGTCGGACTATAAAATGGATGATATGGGCAACCAAATTGGGGGAATGAGAAATGATATGGGCAACCAAATTGGGGGAATGAGAAATGAGATGGGCAGCCAAATGGGGGGAATGAGAAATGAATTGGGAAGCCAAATTAGTGGATTAAAAAATGAGATGGGAAACCAAATTGGGGACCTAGGAAGCAAAATAGAGGGGTTAGACAATAAATTTGAGGGGTTAGACTAAATTTGAGGGGTTAGACAATAAATTTGAGGGGTTAGACAATAAATTTGAGGGGTTAGACAACAAATTTGAGGGGTTAGACAACGGGATGGAAGGGGTGAAGAATGGGTTAACGGGGCTAGAAAACAAGATGGAAGGCAAATTGAGGGAAATAGGGAAGCAATCCGCCCGGGAAATTAAACAGATGGGGAATCAGATGGAGGAGGTAAAAAACGGGTTGGAAAGTAAATTGGATGCCCAAAGGAATGATTTGGAGCAGATGAGGGCGGCATCTACCAAAGAGATGGGAGAAATGGGGGAGGATATAAGGCGCGGAGTGGGCGAAGAGGTCGCGGGGGTACGCGAGGAGGTAAAGCGGGGTGAGGAGCGCATGGAGAAAGAGGTGAGGAACAGCACTGCTATGTTACAGGGGGGCATAGAAGACCTGACGCGGGGAGTAGAGCAGCTGACAGTGGGACAAAAGGAGTTAGGGGAGCAGGTGGAAAAGAACACGGCGGTAATAGGGGGGTTGAAGGCGACGCAGAAAGAAATAAAGAAGGAATTAATAGCGACGAAGAAGGAATGTCAGACGGTACATGAGGGACTGATGAAGAGGTTAGAAGAGGTGGTGGAGGCAAAATGGAGACAAAAGAACGGGAGGTCAGGACGCACATAGAAACGACCAAGGTGGCCTTAGAGGGAGAAATAGAAGGGGCGCACCAGGAAATAAAGGAGGTGAAACAAAAATTAGAGGAAGTGGAAGAGGGGGTAAGTGAAATAAAAAAGAGATGAAGGGAGATCAAGAAGGAGATAAAGGAGGAGGTGATGGAATGGGTGCAAGGTCTGTGCTCACAGCATGATGATGTACTTACTGACCAAATAAAGAGTTTGCAGGTGGCGGAGGAGGAGCGAAAGAGAAGAGGCGCCGAGGTGAGTGGCGATATGCTCGGGAATGTATATGGTGTGAGGGGAGATTCAGTGAGCTTGGGTGTTGGTCTAGACCCGGGCGTTCGTGAAAGGCCGCTGGTGAGGTGTGCGACTGGTGCAGAGTGCGTGGAAAGAGGAGGTGTGCGGGGATGTCCGACTATGGGGAGTGCGGAAGGTATTTGTGAGCCAGGGTGTGCGGCAGTGATCGGGTGTGTGCAAGAATGCACCCCCATGAGTGGTACGGAGTATGTACCGGGAGAGAGTGTGCAGGAGGGTGCGCGAGAAAGGTGTGGAACGGAGGTGTGTGTGAGGAAAAAGTGTGTGCCGAGGAGTGAGTGTGCTGTCGAGAGTGAGAGTGAACGCACGACAGAGTGTGGTGGTGAGAGTGATACGGAGAGTGAGTTGGTGGTGGCGCGGGTGCGGGAGGGCACATTGAAGCGCGTGATTGGGTGTGCAAACGAGTGCTCATGGTTGTCACAGAGGATGTGACCGAGGAGTGGGCGCGAGGAGGTGTGTTGATGGGAGTGTGCGAACTACGAGTGTGTGCCAAGGTGTGCAGTGGTCAGGTGTGTAACGAAGTCTGTGAGCGGAAGGAATGTACCTGGGTGGGGTGTAAGAGAAAGTACAATAACGAAGTGTATGGAGACACCTGGTTTGGTGAGTGTGAAAGGGGTCGCGTATGGATGCGAGCATGCAAGTGAAGCATCGACGTTAAACGGAGCAGCGGTTAGACCGACGGTTAGCCGACGCGAGCCCTCGGTCTGTGCCGGGCTTTGGGTACTGCGGGAACCGGCGAGGGTCGTAATCACGGCGGTTTCAAAAGAACCGCCGTGCACGATCCGGGCCGGGCCTCACCCTGCACGGTCGCGTCCGCACTCTGCTAAGCGGAGCGGGCGGCCTGGTGCGAGGGAAGGTAGGAAGGGTCGGGACGGCGCCCCCTGGTGGTTGCGGCATTCCGGCCGGGCGAGATTGGGCCATCGGGCGGGAGACCGGACGGCTCCGCGCCGAGGTGGACCTTGGAATCTTGGCCCGAGTAAACCTCCTCCCCTGAACCGAGTGCCGGACGGACCCAACCGCGGTAGACGAACCACTCGCATTCATTGCTCAGCTTTGCGAAGCCGCGCTTTGAGAATGTAATGACGCACCGAGGCTCAAGTTAATGGACATTTGGTAGGAGTAGGAAATTGATGATTGGCAGTAAAGATTGGCAAGAATTGGATGGGCGAAATTGATAGTGGGAGATGCCCGAGGTGGAGGGATGGCAAATCCACCATCCCTCACATCCACCCGGGCATATAAGCTATAGTTTATGGGGTTATGGCGGTGCAAACCAAGCCAGGGAGGGTTTGGATCAATGTATAGGGACCTAGAGATGACCATAGGTAACTGTAGAATTAAGTAGTGACATATTACAAGTAGTGGGGATGTAGAATATATTAGGTGGATTATAATGACGTGGTATTTGCAATAGTGTAAGGGATGACTGGGGATGCACTAGGTTAGAAGGGCACCAGGTAGTTTAGATGATGCAGTTGTGTTTGTGGTGAGAGTGATGAAAGGAGCAATTGTTATGAAAGTGCATGGTAGTGCTGGTTATGAAATGAGGAAATGTTCGTGAATGGTGCAGTGTGTGTGAAGGAGGTGATTGAGCAGCGTATTGTGAAAAGTGTGAGGTGATTGTGAGTTGTATTGAGCGAATGGTCCTGGAGGAAGGAGGAAGGAGGGTGCAGGGAGCACCAGGTGTGATGGAACAGGTGTGCAAGTGAACATGTGTATGGAGAATGGTTGAATGGAATAACTGGTCTGGAGTAAATGGAGTATGGAATGGATGGTGTGGAGTGAGTATGGTGGAAAACGTGGAGTGGAGTGGTTGGTGCGAAGGGAGTGGATGGGGAGGATGGACCCCTATCACGAATACCCGGGGAGGGTAGTTTAAGAGTAGGTAGAGGGTGTAGGTAAATTGTGGTGGATATTGGCATCTGTGGTGCGTGTGGTAGAATGGTGTTTGGATGGGTGCATTAGTGATGTTGAAATGGCTGGGCGTGTGGCCTGTTAGTGTGTATGGTTAAATGGGCACTCTGCCACCGTGAGGATGTCGGCCAGGTGAGGCCGCAGGTGGGCCCTGGGAGCCGGTAGAGTTGTGAGTGGGGCCCGAGGATCCGGAGGACGGACCCGGGTAGCCCAGTGCCAGAGAGGGCACCGGGGGGGTAAGTGCCAGGGAGGGCCTTCCCCAGTTAGATAGGTTAGGGTAAGGAGCAGGTAAGCTCGGAGGCAACTACAGTGGCGGAGGTGTGCAGGTGAGTAGACCTGCTAGGGGAGCCACACGACTCAGCCCCGAAATTGTGCGAAGGCACAGGGAGTTGAATCGGGGGAGTGAGACCCCAAATTGGAGAGCGCCACAGTATGTGCAATGGGAGTTCGGTTTTTAGAACCGCATAGTGTAAGACGGCCAATGGTTTTGCAGGGAAAGACCCCGGGTAGTGTAAAGAACGTAAGTCATTTAGAGGATAGTTAGGATTGAAATCTCCTCGCGCCATCTACATCCATTCACCTGAGGTGACGACAGGGCTCCACACCATGCAATGGTTTGATTATTTTTTTTGCAAATGTTTTGGAATGGTAAGACGCATTATGACTTGGGGGTGACATTGTGGTGGTTGTTCCATCTCTCCCTCCTCAAGAGGGATTGATGATGAATTGGGTGATGGCAAATTTGGTGAGAAGGATTGTGGATGAATTTGGATTTGGGGAGATATGGGGAAGACGAGACGATAGTGACGAATTTGTAAATGTGTAAATTGTTGTGTAAATATAAGGTTGGCGTACGGCAAGGGTAGAGTAGGTGACAGGCAAGGGTAGAGTAGGGGTGGTGTCGTACGTTCGGGACGAGCTTTCTCCGCTCGCTCTCCAGGCGCACCTCACTCTGCATTGCCTTTATTGATGTGTACCCTTGCGCCCTTGCCCATCGCTGACTCTGCTTTGTCTTCCTCCCCACCCATTGACCGTGCTCTCTGGGCACTGAGGGAGAGCGTGCGGGAGCCGCATCTGTGTGCCCGAGCCGCCGCTGCCAGCTGCCTGGATCGATGCACCACCTTATGGACCACACGTTTGTGGCTAAGCACCACACCCATGTGGACCACGGTACTGTGGCCGAGCACCACTGATGGACCCCACGTGTTGGGGCCTGGCCCCTCTGCTGGGACCCGCCACGATGGCCCAGGAAAGTTTGCTTGCGGACCACGGTGAGGTGGCCCCTTTGCCATACAGGTGGACCACCCTTAGTTGGCCCCTGATGGCCATAAATGAAAAAATTGGACGCGTTGTGTGCTTTTTTAAAATGATCCTCAAATAGGCCGCAAGCAAAGAAGAGTGAACATCAGGAACGACAACATCTGGAAGAAGCGTCGGCCAGCAGAGGGAGCAGCAAGAAGAACAAGACCATCAGTTTGTTTTTATTGTGTGTGTGCAATGTCGCACTGGATGGTGCTTGATGGTGCTTATTGGTGCTTGCATGCTCGGGGATGCATTGCAATATCAATTCTGCATCCCCGGGCATGTGGAGGTGGTGTATCGGTGCAGTGCATGCTTTTTCCTCCCTCCTGCAGGATTCTTTTTGTTTCCCAAAAATGACAGGTCCTGGGTTTGCCATGTTAATACAAATAGTGTCTTGTAATTAATGCTCCCCACCGTAAATGTGTAGTTTGAAAATAAATCCGCAATTCGGTTATTCTGTGGGTGTGAATCTGTTCGGTAGGGTGAAACGTAGCAGGCGGGACATATTTAACTCTTTTTAAAACGTCGCACTCAGGGGAGAAGTTAATAGTCGAGGGTTACCACACCTGAGTGTCACATTAAGTAAAGTTTTCAGGCCGGGATGTCCCGTGAGGAATGAGGGTGCTGTGTTACGGTTTTTAGAACCTTCACATGTAAATTTTGTCGTAAATTCCCTTATAAATGACCCCTGTGTACATGTCCCCTTAATTGGCTGTTAATTAAAGATTACACCTTAGTTAGTCCATGTACAACACGTAGGACACTTTAGGACCTCTCTATAGTTATGCCATTATTATGTGTTCCAGGTAAGGCTGTGTTTCCAATAGTTGACTACGTTGCATCAATCAAATAAGATAGGTCCCTTTCAGTGCCCCAATCGTTTCTTCAAAGTGCCAGTAAGGCGGCGTTCGTCGCCGTTGCATTGGGCTGTTTTCATTGGCGTTCGTCGCCGTTGTATTGGGCTGTTTTCGTTGGCGCCACGCCCCAAAACTCCATTGCACACGAGGCCAAGATCGGAGAAGAAGGGGGGAGGAGCCGCCAGATCACGGGCGTGGCACCACCTCGTCATCAAAAGTGGAGTCGGAGAGCCCTTACCAACCAACCAACGCCGAGGTGAGCCCACCGGTAGGCGTGTCAGCGGGGCCGGCGGCTTGATACGGCCAAGGCCAATAAAAGGGACTGTGAGGGACTGCTTATGCGGATGAGTGAGGAGAGGCAGCAGATGAAGAGAGGAGTGAGGGAGCACGAGAGTCGGTGAGAAGGCAGGAGAGACGAGCTGCACGGAGCTGCTGCAGGAAGCCCCTTCCGTGTAAAGCTGAATACGTGGAGCCGCCGGCTGCTCGCTTCCAGACCGGAGCGTGGAGCTGGGGCGGACCTGCTTGCTGTACCCTGCCAAACCTTCCAGCCCTATTGTCCCACCTGAACCATCTCCTCCAGCCATTCCTGCCTGCAATTCCCTATTTGTGTGAGTGTCTGTATTGTCCTGTGGGTTTAAGTAAGACTGTTTAAGGATTTGCGCTGTCTTCTTCTTCTTCAGATTGCTTTCGTTCCTTCTCTTTCGTTGGTTTTGTATAGTTAATTAATAAATACCTGTTCCTTCTTATTCTTGGTTTCATTCTCGTCCGATCGCTTTAGTGATTTCCCGATTGAGTACCTGTGGCGCGATTTCGGCAGAACCGCTTATAATCGGGTTTGGTCCTTTGTTAACGGCCCACGTCGCAGCTCGCTTCGCTCGGCGCAATCCATCTATCACGCTGCGGCCCAGGCGGGAGTATTTCCTCGCTTACTGGAAGGCGCTGGTACTTAGGTCATAGGATGAATTGGCCTACTACCCTATTCAGCGCTGACCGGGAGTGATGTCATACCCCCAGGACCGGTCGGACGGCCAGCTTAACAAGACAAGGGGATTAACTCCCCCTTGCTAACGGGAGTGCCGTCCCCCGGATCCGTAACAATATGTACATGTACCTCTTCGTGGAATATCTGGTTCAACTTTTGTACCCTGACAGGCCCCATTCCCCATTCTGCCTGTGTGTATAACACTCAGTATTCACTCAATGTACCAGGTAAATTACTAGGATCTGCACTTTGGAATACACCTGTATACACCTGTACTATGTGTACTGTAAATAAAATCTACTGAGGTTTGTTCCACCTTTTATCAAAGTAGCGTTGGATGCGTTGTTGCCTAGCTTGTTCCTATAAGCTCCACTCGTACTTCCTGGAATGATCCCTCCACCTGTTCAATCGGTGATTTCCAGAGAGTCTCTCTCACCTGTGGCTTTTCCACAACCCAATCTCACAGATCGGTATTGCAGATGAGCCAAATGGGTCAGTATCAAATGGGTGAATCCGCAGATATCCCGTTCTGTTGAGAGGGGATCACACAGAATAGTAACCGCATGTATAATATATCTATATATAGACTCACCACCTTGCTCATTTTCCAAGGTTTATCTTCACATTGATGTCTCACAAATATATCAAAGCTTCTTTCCGGAGAACTCACTTACACATCAATCAATCAATTTATCAATATTCATCAATAAATCAAATTAATCATTGAGATGACTCCATGCATAAGCCCTTTCCCCAATGGTGTCAGAATAGCTTTATCTGTTGACTGAGATCTATGATCATTGGTCTTCACCTCTGACCCATACCTCATGTCAATTGACAAATCACTGTTCTGTCCTAGGGTCATATCTGACATATTTTCCAATTTTGCCTGGCCATTGCATCACAAAACTCAACTTTTGCAACCACTGAAGGCAACTCATTCTTCATTCGTGAGACAGTCAGCCAAAATTGATCAGACAGATATGCAACAGTTCATTGGGAAAAAATGTCTCAATTTGAATGGTACCCAAACCTCCTGACAATTAAAATTTTGTAAAAACTCCTGAAATGTTCTACCAACGAATGACAATTAATTCATAATATTTGCCTATTTTAATCCAACCATGCTCAAATTTTGAAACTCTATTTAACTCTATTACTTGTAATGCACAATTGATCCTGCAGGGCTTAAAAGCTGTTCTTTAAGCCCGTGCAATCATTTTACACCGACAACCTCATGATCTCATTCCTGTCAAGTACCTGTCAATCATAACAATCATGATCACAATGATACATCATACAATATTCATCCATTTGAAAGAACAAACATTTCCTGTATAAGCATTATACTTTTGTCATCACATCCACGTGGCAAAATCAACAATTGTATAAACAACAACAATCAAGAAAAACAAAGAAAGAGAAAAATGTATAGAAAAAAAACAGGAGAGAAAGAGTAAAAATGAGACTGAAAAAGGAAAGGATGAAAATAAAGAAGAAAAAAGAAAAGAAAAGATGGCTGGACATAGTAAGAAGCTACAATCAGGATATAAGAGGAGGGGGGTGGGAGGGAGGGGAGGGGGGTGGGAGGGAGGGAAGGGGGGAGGAAGGAAGAGGGGGGAGGGGGAAGAGAGACAGGTAAAAGAGAGGTAGGAAGGAAGGGCGAGGGAAGAGGGGAGGAAAAAGGGTGGGGAGGAGGGGTAGGAGGAGTAAGGCAGGATGAAACGGGGGAGGAGAAGGCTAGGGGGGAGGATGGGGCGTGGGCGGAGGAGTAGAAGGAAAGAAAATGGAGAAAGATGAAAAAAAAGGAGAAAGACAGAGAAAGAAAGAGAGGGGGTGGGGCTGAAAGATTAAGGAAAAAGGGGAGGGGGAGAAATGGGTGGGAGAAGAGAGATGAAGAATAGGGATTGCATAGGAAGGAGAAGGATTCATGGGCGGAGTCAGTCAAGGCATAGTGATGAAGAAGAAGAACGAGATAAAGAACAACAACAACACTGGTGATTATTTGCTCCATAAAAGCATTTGCTACCAGGAAACTTTCAAAACACATACATCCTGACCCCGAAGGGCCACAATGCATGGTCATACGATGTTGTCAACAACTAGGTCACAACATAAAACAGATCCGCAACATCCTGGCCAATTAACATGTCCGCACTCGCCACCCGACGTTCCTCTACAATGACATTGTACACGGTACCACAACAACGATTCCTTTCTCAACCACATTTCCAGCGAAGATGACGTCGCTATATTTCACACCCTACCTCCCTGGAACAGCTGGTGGTCCTCCGAGAGATGCATTCCGATGTTAAATCACTAAGCAGCACGGTGACCACTTCTGATGCCAATAACCCCATGACCTCCATGGACGGCCAGAAAGCCAGGCAGACACAGGGACACAGACACAGGTCGGAATTCTGAACAAATTCCCTATTCCTGCCCTAATTTCTGTTGCAAAGGCAACGGCAGCCCATCGAGTGTAACCCTCCCCAAGAAACCGCTTCATATCTCGCAAATATATCATATCTCCCTTCATTCAACGCATTCCGCGATCCCAAGTTGGCCCAGTTCAAGTCCCTGTCATGCCGTTGAATTAACACCCAGTGGGTTGACTCAACCTGTCATCCTTTCAAGGTTAGCAAATTAACTCTGACCTCATTCCCATGCGAGCAGAACCTTTTCATCTGCAAAACTTCACAGCCTTTCGTGGGAGGCGTGCTCTACCATGCAGCACCATCTCTACCTGGTGCACACCTCCTGCACTGAAGAACCAGCATATATCATTGACACGGTGCACGCCACAACCACACTGACAGGTTTTTATCCCTCGGATTGACAGAAAGACAGGATTGACAGAAAGGGAAACAGATAGAAAGACACAGGTAACAGGTACAACAGGTAACAAGGACGAGATAGGTAAAAAGAAAGAGAGGGGGAGGGGGAAAAAAGGGGAGAGACAGATAGATGGGAGGGAGGGAGAGAGAGGAAAAGAGGGGGAGAGACAGAAATGGAAAGGGAGAGAAAAGTGGGAGAAAGGGACAGAAAAAGACAGAGTGTACTTCAGAGAGAAAAAAAACATTTCCAATCCTGTACGTAATTTGTCAACAGGAAACATGTCATCAACCTGTCGTCAGGAAACATGTCAAAATCGTGCTTGTCAAGAGAAAAAAACATTATATTAATTGCAATTTATCCCTATATTCTATTCCAACAAATCGGTGAAGAGATGAAATATATTTTACTAAAAAATACATACACTGCTCAATACGCCATCATGCGGTACCAAGCACAGTGAATTGAAATACAAACATCCGTACTTAATATGTCAACAAGAAAAAAATGAAGTCATTTGCCATTAATTGAGGATTTGGATATATAGTGCTCGCGTACGCTTCGACCAGCGAAGCGATGGAACAAGCGCGCATGGTGTCCGGTCCGCTCGTGCGCGCGTCAAATGAACAGTGGAGCGATGGTTGACGTACGTTTCGCCCGCACGTACGAACCCGCCCGTGTACGTGCGTGCGTACGTGTACGTGCCATGTCGTGCCGTGTTGACAAGTTGCGCATTGCAACCACGTGCCAAGTCACGTGATTTTTACAAAACTGCACGAATTGGCTGATCATTTAACGTCCGCTCGCTCACTCGCTAAACAAACACGCGCGCGCCCGATGGACCGTGGAGCGCAGATTCACGTGTGGTTGGCCCGCACGTACCTTTTTTTTCCTTCAATTTGCTCAGTGTATGCAGCACGAGATGGCCATCACGGTGTGCAAGTTGCATTTGCCGACGCAAAACGCGTCTGTCAGGGTCGCGACTGGTATCGTTGTTTGCGCACGATTCTACTCTACAAGAGGAAGGTTATTTTGTAAAAATCCAACCAGCCGTTCCAGAGATATCAGTAGTTTTATGTGCGTGCGAACGCACGTGAGCCCAGGTATTCATTTGATGTCTGGTACATCGGCTGCTGTCTGCTCGCTCGCTCGCGGGTCAGAAGAACCGCGCGGCTTCGCTATTGAGATGTACACGGCTCTGTACCTGTATTTCACCGACTTTGCTCACTCATCAGTTCTCTATATAATGCCGCCCTGAAAATTGTCATGGAATTGTCATGGCATGGGGTTGGTTCAGATGGTCACCTCTAACCCCTGATCTAAGCTACTGGCGGCGTGCGAGCCTTACATGACTTTCAAAAAAATTGGATTGACGGTGCACACATAAATCCAATTTTTTGTCAGTTCATCGTAAGATTCTACTTTGCGAATTGATTGAAATTAATAATTTGCGAATTAAACTCCAACGAATCATATGTAGAATTTCATTAATTCCGTGTTCGTGGGAGCACACCTGGCCAATCACGCATGCAAACATGCGTAAAAATGCAGACGCGCGTCAAAACCGCCCATGGGGCTGTCAACCCACGCACATCCTCAGCGGATTAGTATACGTATTTACAGAAAAGTCGTAAAAAAAAAATCGAATAATCGCTAAAAAAGGGAAAAGATCGCTTTTATTGCTATTGATGTAGCATCCGTCATTCTGTTCGATCCTCCATTGTGACCGAATGGAAATAAGGGAGCTCAACCATAAAACAGCGCATTTTAATGGCACATTTAACAGTGCCTTAAATACCCATGCAATGGGAACTCAACGTAATTACGAATCGGCAACAAAAACGAGCAGATTTCTTAGGACGTTACCTCAACAACGTTAATCGTAACAACGTTTAAAAAAATCGTAACACATATATATATATACTGTATATATTGTTACAGACACGACTTTGATGTTAGGGTGGGCCGAGCGGAATGGCCGCCGTGTCCGCACAAGTTACCCGATTATACTCAAACGTTGCCGAGTCGCGCTACGCTAAATCAATTGAGGAAAAGGACACAACGGCTGGGTTAAAATGACACGACACCAAGGGTTCAGTTCTCAAGACCTCCGGAGGAGGTTATATTAGGGCGGAAGGTCAGATTACAACGACAAGAGGGACAGCATAGAAAGGCAGGCACTTAGACACACTCTTATATTAGCCCCGACAGACGACAGATAAATGGGACAAAACTGACTCACACGGGGATTGATGGCAAGGAAAGCGGGTAGTCGATGGCTCAAGGTGCACTCTTGGCTCGAGGACAGAATCGACCCGGTCCGGTCCAATGATGCGGGGAGGTCGCTCTCAGCGCTGGAAGGTCGCGACTTGTCTTCTTCAGTCGGGGGCGCATCTGACGTCACGTCCGGTAAGTCGCTGCGTATATCCGGCGGGGAGTGACACGCCCTCGGCTCGTTAGCTCCGCCCCAGATGGAATCGGCCCGTTGCTTCTCATTGGGTGCGTGCGAGGGGGTTACCGGCTCCGCCCTTGACGAGGGGCCGACAGGCAGCCCCTTCTTGGTAACCCCGTCGGCGCACATGGGTAATGGCGGCTAACCGAGCCGGAGTGAGGACGCACACTCCCCGCACACCGCGCCCCTCTGTTGTTGTAGTTGTTGTTGTAGTTGTTGTTGTAGTTGTAGTTGTTGTTGTAGTTGTTGTTTCATGGGGAAGATGGGAGGAGGTAAGGGGAGGTCCTAAACTCACTACTGGTGCCATACGATCACATTCTGGTGCAACGAAGAGTCAGAATTAATGGAAACGAGTCCTTAACTGACATAGACTAAGAATAACTAGCAAGATGTCCTATAGTTGTCTACGTGAGATGCGGTGGACCTGGGCACGACATTTAATGGGAGAAAAAGGGGAAGGTCGGTTCTACAGAGTGTTATTTACAGGCAATGGGACTAGGGAATGGGGGATTGGGGATAGTTGGGGAGTATTGGGGAAATAGGGGAATATTTACAAGCGGATATGGAGGCCAAATGCCATATTCGCAACAATGCACCCTTCTCTACCCTCGGGGCGTCCCGACCCGATAAATTTTTACCTACTTTAGTGTGGCACGCAGATGTAGTTCCCTCTACTATTAACTCTACCCTGAGTGCGACAGTTTTACAGATATTCACAAATGAGTAAATATGTCCCCCTGCGACGTTGCACCCTTCTCCTCACAGAAACACACCCACAGGATAACCGAATCCGGAAAGAATTCGCAAACTAAACATACAGCCAGTAGGGAGCATTATTTACAAGACTACGCTGATATTTACACTACGATCCAGGACCTGTTTTTGGAGGAACACATGCAGATGTTATGCATAGAGAGAGCACGCATGCCAGCATCGATACACCAACCCACGAGTGCTCTGTGGCCTTACGGCCTTTAATAATGTGCAGAGCACCCCTTCCCAGCACCAAAAGCACCACCCCATCACACAGTCAGCACCATCCGGTGCACCAATAAAGTGTCTATAAATCACGGTGTGGTGTCGCAGCCGGCCGATGGTCTGCCGCTGGTCTTGCCTTCGTGTGGTGCACTTGGCCTTCTTACTGCTTTCAAAAATAAAGAAAGGCGCCAACCGCGTCCATTTCTTTATTGTGGCCGTCAGGGGGCCAACTATAAGTGGTTCACCTGTATGGCATAGGTGCCACGTTGACCCATAGGTCCATCCACGGGTGGTGCTTGGCCGCATAAGAACTGCGGTCCATGGTGGGTGGCCACAAACATTGCGGTCCATATGGTGTATCGATCCAGGCAGCAAGCAGCGAAAGTGCAGGCCCACAACTGCGAAGCCAGCACCTCTCTCTCCTCTCTCTCTCTGCCCCAAATCCAGATCCTCGGAGGTGGGAGACAAAAGAAGCAGACAAGTGAGTAAGGTGGTAAGGGCGCAAAAGTGCACGCAACACAAGGTAATGCACACTAGGGGCACATGGGAACCAGGTGAGACAGGTACGTTCCTACCGTACGCTCCCCCCCCCCACCAGGTAACCTACATGGCCCCTCCCTTACCCCTTACTGTATCCACAAAACACAACACTACCCATAAACATCTATTTTACTAATCAACAAACGTCCCTACTGTCTTCCCCGTTCCTCCCATAAACCAAATTCGTCTTCTCTCCCTCCTAACCAATCAAATTTGCCATTTTCAACTTTCATCAAAATTTGCCATCTCCAACTCAACATCATAATTTGCTATCACCAATTCATCATCAGTCCCTCCTAAGGAGGGAGAGATGGAATCACCCCAATGTCTCATCCACGTCGTGATGCGTCTCACAAATCCTCACAGCAATTCTCATTTCTGCAACACAAACAAAGAAAACACAGGTGTGGAGTCATCATCATCACCACAGGCAAGTGGCTGCGTATGGTGCGACAGGTTCATCAATCCTAACTATTTCCTAAATGACTTTAACAACTTTACACTACCCGGGGTCTTTCTCCGGCCAAACCATTGGCCCTCTTACACTATGGGTTTTAAAAACCAATTCCCATTGACCAACTGTGGTGCTTTTCAATTTGGGGTCTCACTCCCCCGATTCATCTCCCGGTGCCCTCGCACAATTTCTGGGCTGTGGCGTGTACCTCTCCCAGCGGGTCTACCCACCTGCACACCTCCACCACTGCAGTTGCCTCCGAGCTTACCTGCTCCTTACCCTAACCTAACTACCTGGGGAAGGCCCTCTGGCGCTCTCCCCACTCGGTGCCCTCTCTGGCACTGGGCTACCCGGGTCCGTCCTCCGGATCCTCGGGCCCCATCCACAACTCTACCGGCTCCCAGAGCCCACCTGCGGCCTCACCTGGCCGACATCCTCACAGTGGTGGAGCGCCCAACCAACTACACACACTAACAGGCTACACGCCCAGCCATTTCCACAACACTAACGCACCCATCCACAATACCATTCTGCAACCGCACCACAAATGCCAATATCCAACCACAATTTACCTATACCCTCTACCTAACACTTACACTACCCGCCCCGGGTATCCGTGATGGGGGTCCACTCTTCCCCCATCCACACCTTCGCACCATGCACACCACTCCGTACCACTTACTCCAACTCTCTCCACACACCTGTACCTGCACACCTGTGCTCTCACACCTGGTGCCACCTGCACCCTTCTCTCCCCAAGCGCATTCGCGCTGATCCACACACTCACTACTCACACACTGCTCCACACACCTGTCCAGTTGCACACCCATGCAATCACACCTGTCCAGTTGCACACCTGTGCAATCACACCTGTTCAATTCTCAACCACACGGCATCATCTCAGCTAACTACTCCCCTCTGAAACTTGCGCTTCCCAGTCGTCCCTTTAAACTATTGCGCTCCCTCGTCATTATCAACCACACTAAACTACCTGCGTCCCCACTACAGGTATCAGTCACTAACTAACCTTAACGTTACCTAATGTCATCTTCTCGGGCCCTATCAATATAACCTAACCCACCCGGGCTAGTTTTCACTGCCATACACCCCATAATCTATTGCTCCTTTGCCCCCACATGGGAAGGGTGGCAGGGATGCCACCCTTACCCACCGGGCCCATCGCTCACTACCAATTTTGCACATCAAATTTCAACAAATCAAAAATTTGCCAATCACTACCCATCATCTGCCAATCATTACTGCCAATCCTTTGCCAATCATCAAATTTTGTTTTTCTATAATTTCGGGGCCAAAACACTAACCTCATCACCCAGTCTACTCACTAATGCCTCTCGGTGCGCCAATTCCTGTCCAAAGCCCGGCTTCGTAAAGCCAAGCCATGAATGCGGGTTGTTCTGTGCCAGCGGCTGGATGCGTCCGGCACTCGGGGCAGGGACGGGGGCTTACCCGGGCCGAGATCCCACGCACCATCTCGGCGTGGAGCCATCCAATGTCCCGATCTCGACCTGCCGGACTGCCTCAACAAGAAGTGGTCGCCATGACGACCCTTTCTATCGGGCTGCCAGCTCCGCCTAGTGGAGCACGGACGCGGCCGTTCAAAGCGAGGCCCGGCACGCACCGAGGGCCCGATTCGGCTATAAGTCGTTCTACCCGCTGCTCCGTTTAACGTCGATGCTTCACCTGCATGCTTACACCCCGCAGCCCGTTCCTTGCTCACACATCCAGCCGTCTCCATGCTCCTCGTACCTCTCCTTACACACCTCGGTACCCCCATTCCACTCACAGCCTTGGTCACACACCTGACCACCGAACACTTTGGCACACATTCGTTGGTCGCACACCTCACCAACACACCTCTTCGCGCCCCCTCCTCTGTCACCTCCTCTGTGACAATCACAGGTGTGCTCTCATTCGCACACCCAACCACGTGCCTTACTACCAATTCCAGCGTGCATTCCCACTCACGCTCTACCATTCCAGGTGTGCATCCTTCCATCCCAGGTGTACATCCTCGCTCACCTGTCACAACCAACTCACTCTCCTTGTCACTCTCACTACTCTCACCTCCATTCTTGACAGCGCACTCACCCTTACTCTTGACAGCGCACTCTTTCCTCATGCACCTGTCCGTCACACACCTTTCTCGTGCACACTCTCCCGTCACACCCTCTGTAACACTCACCACACCGCGCTTCCATGTGCTCCCTCGCACACGCGCTACGACCGACTCACTCTCGCCAGCACCCTCACTCCTTGGCACGCACTTTTTCCTCACACACCCCAGGGTCGGACTTTCTCGCACACCTCCTTTTTCGCACACCAGACCTGTCGCACACTTCACCAACGGCCTCTCACGAACACCCGGGTCAATCTCGACCCCCAAGCTTCTTAAATCCCCTGGCGCATCATACGCACGACCATATTGGTCACCACTTACACCGGGTCCTCTTCCTCTTCGCTTCTCCTCCATCACCTGCGAATCCCTCATCCGGTTAATGAGCACATCATCACGATCCGAACACAGACTTTGGACCAATTCTTTTATTTCCTCTTTTATCTCTTTCTTATCCCCTCTCCGTCGCTTCTTAATTTCGCTCACCCCTTCCTCCACTTCTTCTAATTTCTGCTTCACCTCTTTTATTCCCCGGTACGTCTCCTCAAGCTCGTCCTGCAAGGCTACCTTGACCGTTTCCATGTGCGTCCTCACCTGCCGGTCCTTCGTCTCCATTACCTCTATCACCTCGTCCAACCTCGTTGTCAGTCCCTCACGTACCATCTGACATTGCCTCTTTGTCGTTATCAAGTCGTTTTTTATGTCGTTTTGTGTCGCTTTTAACCCTCCTAATACCGCAGTGTTCCTTTGAACCTGCTCCGTTAGTCCTTTTTGTCCCTCCGTCAGCTGTTCCACCTCCTGCGTCAGGTCCTCTATGCCCCCTTGTAACTTTACAGTCCCCTTTCTCACCTCCTTCTCCATGTGCTCCTCACAGTGCCTCACCTCCTCGCGCACTCCTCCGACCTCCTCACTCACTCCTCTTCTGATCTCCTCTCCCATCACTTGCATCTCCTGCCCAGATGCCACCCTCATCTGCTCCATTTCCTCCCTGTGAGCATCCAGTTTGGTTTCTACCCCCATTCTAACCCCCTCTATCTGCTGCCCCATTTGTTTAACTTCCCTTTCCGCTTGGTCCCTCATGTCCCTCAATTTGCCTTCCATCCTGTTTTCTAACCCCTCTAACCCCTTTTGCATCCCTTCCATTTGATTCTCTTGAGCGGCCATTCTGTTTTCTACCCCCATTAACCCCTCCTGTATTTCCCCTAATCTATTGTCTAATTTCCCAAATTTCTCGTCTAATCCCTTAAAATTATTGTCTAACCCCTCTCCGGTACCCCTCGCTTCGTCCCTCATTACCCCCATTTCGTTTCCCATTACCCCCATTTGGTTTCCCATTACCCCCATTTGCTCATTCTGAGCCTCCATCCGGTTCCCCATTTGTCCCATACTGCTTTTCAAACCTCTAATTTGGTCTCCCAATTGCTCACCCATTTGTTCCATAAGGGCCCTCATTTGCAGGAGGAAAAGGTTCGAATCCACCAGGGGCGCTGCCACGGTCGCGGGCGCGGTGACCAGCGAGGCGCCATTTTGCGCTCCCGCTACGTCGGGCGCAACGACGCTATTTTGTGCGTCTGCTACCCTCACTGCTTCGCTCTCCTCACGTCCCTCAATTTGGTCCTGGACCGACCCTGCCTCACTCTCCCCTACCGGAACCCAGCTGTCTTGATCCGCCATAGCGCGACTTTCAAAATTCGGGTTTTTATTTCCGTAAAACAAAATCAAATTTCGCCGTTATAATTTCGAGCGCGGGAAACGCGCTCCGGATCGAATTCTACCTCCCCAACACCAATTGTTACCCTAGTGGTACAATTGGTGTTCCAAAATTTGGGCCTAATAAATTTAGTCCCAGGTTCGAATCCGACACTCCTGACACCAATTGTTACAGACACGACTTTGATGTTAGGGTGGGCCGAGCGGAATGGCCGCCGTGTCCGCACAAGTTACCCGATTATACTCGAACGTTGCCGAGTCGCGCTACGCTAAATCAATTGAGGAAAAGGACACAACGGCTGGGTTAAAATGACACGACACCAAGGGTTCAGTTCTCAAGACCTCCGGAGGAGGTTATATTAGGGCGGAAGGTCAGATTACAATGACAAGAGGGACAGCATAGAAAGGCAGGCACTTAGACACACTCTTATATTAGCCCCGACAGATGACAGATAAACGGGACAAAACTGACTCACACGGGGATTGATGGCAAGGAAAGCGGGTAGTCGATGGCTCAAGGTGCACTCTTGGCTCAAGGACAGAATCGACCCGGTCCGGTCCAATGATGCGGGGAGGTCGCTCTCAGCGCTGGAAGGTCGCGACTTGTCTTCTTCAGTCGGGGGCACATCTGACGTCACGTCCGGTAAGTCGCTGCGTATATCCGGCGGGGAGTGACACGCCCTCGGCTCGTTAGCTCCACCCCAGATGGAATCGGCCCGTTGCTTCTCATTGGGTGCGTGCGGGGGGGTTACCGGCTCCGCCCTTGACGAGGGGCCGACAGGCAGCCCCTTCTTGGTAACCCCGTCGGCGCACATGGGTAATGGCGGCTAACCGAGCCGGAGTGAGGACGCACACTCCCCGCACGCCGCGCCCCTCTGTTGTTGTAGTTGTTGTTGTAGTTGTTGTTGTAGTTGTTGTTGTTGTTGTAGTTGTTGTTTCATGGGGAAGATGGGAGGAGGTAAGGGGAGGTCCTAAACTCACTACTGGTGCCATACGATCACATTCTGGTGCAACGAAGAGTCAGAATTAATGGAAACGAGTCCTTAACTGACATAGACTAAGAATAACTAGCAAGATGTCCTATAGTTGTCTACGTGAGATGCGGTGGACCTGGGCACGACATTTAATGGGGGAAAAAGGGGAAGGTCGGTTCTACAGAGTGTTATTTACAGGCAATGGGACTAGGGAATGGGGGATTGGGGATAGTTGGGGAGTATTGGGGAAATAGGGGAATATTTACAAGCGGATATGGAGGCCAAATGCCATATTCGCAACAATATATATGTATGTATATATATATATATATATATATATACTGTATATGTGTATATATATATATATATATATATATATATATATATATATATATATATATATATATATATATATATATATATATATATATATACTGTATATATACATATATATATACTGTATATATATATATATATATATATATATATATATATTAGGGTGCATCAAACGCCCTTAGGTTCTTGGATTTTAATGTCTATTCTCTCAAATGTTACACTTGTTGGTAGAAGTATGTATGCAAAAAATAAATGAAATCAGAGGTGGTCCTGGGTGGCCACCGGCCACTTTTATATATTTAGGGCCATTTTCGGGGCCGCACTATGTAAAAATGTTTGATTTTGTTATTTTACACCCAAACCTAGTCATGTTTGGTATCAAATTGAAGGTCTTGATGAGAGGAATACAAATATAACAATTTTATGCAAAAAACGATGGTTTGATAATTAGTTTGTATTTTTACATGAATGAAATCGGAGGTCTAATCGTGGGTCCCATACTAGTAGTCTAATAATATCCTTTATTTTCTTTCAGATGGCAGATAAGAAGACCAGATTAGCAAGTGCCATTTTTGGTCTTGGCAATGCTTTTACAGAAGCAGATGGTACATTGACAGGAGTCCGCCTCCCAACTTGCCGGCAGGTTCTTCGATGCGTGATGTGGTACATCCAGAAAGAAATATGTGAAGGCAAACAAACTCAGCCACTGAAATGGAAATCTGCCAGCATCGTCCTTATCCAGCTGAAAAAATTCTACACTAAAGCAAATATTCCTATGCTTTCAGACCATCAATGCTGCAAACTAATACTTGACCTTCTTAATGACAATAACAAATTGCGTCAAATACCTGTTTCTCGCCGTGAATCTCCAAGCACTTTGGCTAAGTTGCAAACCATGAATGAACGTCTTGATAAGACCTTTGGTGTATGGACAAAAGATGCAATGACAAACATTAAGAATGAGGAAGATAGAGTATTTTTAGAGTCAATGAAATCTGACAGAGTAGCCTCATTTGGTGGTGTTGACAAGAAGAAAGTTGATAAAGATCATAGAAAAGAAAAACGCCTCTTAGCGGAAGCTTCAAGACGAGAACGTCATGAATCATCCAGTGTACAAGAGATGACAATTAGTTCTGTATGCTCTGATGATAGTGACTCTGCAGATAGCTTGGAAGAAACTGAAGAAGAGGCGATTCCAGAGTTTCAAAGGAAGCGTAGTCACCACAGATCAACATATGCAGGTACATCTGCCTTTATTCCTCATGATATTCTGAAAAGACATTCAGTTGTGTCTGTTGCTACTCGACTAAACATAACTCCTGTTCAACAGGTTGCGCTCACCAAAGCTGTAATTCAAGAGGCAGGAGGTGATCCACGTCGTGTGGCCAAGTCGTACTCAACTGCTGATAAGGCTCGACGATCAATAACAAGTGCTATCGCCAAAGATATTCAAGAAAATTGGATCGCCCCAACAGCTGCAACACTTCACTGGGATGGCAAGCAGATACCAACGCTCACAAACAAGAATGTCAAGGAAGAAAGATTGCCAGTGTTGGTTGGGAATGCCACTGATGTAAAGCTACTGGGGGTGGCTAGATATCCTCCTGGAAGTGATAGGTCATCAGGTGACATCATTGCCGAGCACACTTACACGTATCTACATTCATGGAAGTGCAAACAATCAGTTGTCAACTTATGTTTTGACACAACAGCATCAAACACTGGACACGTTACAGCTGCCTGTGTTACCATTCAATCAAAACTGGACCGTGCTCTTCTGTGGTGTGCATGTCGCCATCATGTTGGAGAGGTAATCCTGGATCATGTGTTTGACGTTCTCAAAATTGAGGCATCAAAGTCTCCAGAAGTATCTTTGTTCCAAAAATTCCAGAAGAATTGGGAACGCATATCGCATGCAAAGAATGAAAGTTTAACCAAAATTGACATTTCCATGTACAATGACTATGCACAACAGCTGCTTTTATCCTGCAAAAACAAGGTTTTAAGCACAATCCGCACAAGCGCTTCATACTGTAGGGAAGACTACAAGGAAATGGCACAACTCTGCCAGGTAGTCCTCGATGATGATGTCACAAAACAAGGAACACTCCACAGACCAGGGGCCATGCATAAAGCAAGGTGGATGTCAAAGATTCTTTATTCCATCAAAATATGCCTACTTGAAGAGCAAATTTCTCTACTACCTCGAGGAACTGTAACAACACAACATCAACAGAAAAAACTGAAGGAGTTTGTTGTTTTTGTTGTTTATATTTATTGTGATTGGTGGCTCATATGTCAGTCTGCTTCAAATGCCCCATGGTTTGATTTGTGCTTTTACAAGACTCTGCTCAACTATAAAGCTGTCAACTCAACCATTTCAGTCAGCGCTGTGAAAGCCTTTGATAGACATTTGTGGTATTTAACCCCAGAACTGGTTGTTTTGGCACTGTTCAGCAATGCAATTCCTCAAAAGGATCGTCGTGCCCTTGCAGATGTGTTACTGGCCATACAACCAGATGAAATGCCAAGCACTCCAAAACACCGCTACGGTTCTGGATATGGCAAACCGTCATTTCCAAAAATTACAGAAGCGACAACCCTGGCTGATCTTGTGAACGAGGACTCGTGGTTTACAGTAAACCTTCTTCACCTAGATATGACCTTCCTAACAGAGGATGTTGACACTTGGCAGAACAATGAGCACTTCAAGGCAGCCAAGTCCATTGTGGATGGGCTTAATGTTGTGAATGACCCTGCGGAGAGAGCAGTAAAGCTCGCAACTGATTTTGTCTCAACTGCAAGAAGAGAAGACCACTTCCAAAATCTTCTTCAAGTGGTTGAATGTGACCGCAAAGCGAGGCCAAATTTGCGGAAACGAGCAAAGTTGGAGTAGTGACATTGGCGTTGTGCTTAATACATTTTCAAACTTTTAATCAATGAAAGTACAATACTACAACACTGTACTACAACTTTGTAATATGAAGAACGATTTTGGTTAATTTTACATTGACATGTAAGGTTGTTTTAACTGTTTGATATTAGGCATTTAGTAAAAGTAGGACTTTACTTTTGTATATAGGTATAATGGTTAATTTTACATTATCTTGTAGTTAATTTTACATTATCTTGTAAAGTAGTTTAGCTGTGGCCCTAAATGGCCCTAAATATATAAAAGTGGCCGGTGGCCACCCAGGACCACCTCTGATTTCATCTATTTTTTGCATACATACTTCTACCAACAAGTGTAACATTTGAGGGAATAGACATTAAAATACAACAACTTTTTGAAAATCATGGGGCGTTTGATGCACCCTAATATATATATATATATATATATATATATATATATATATATATCAGTCACTATGCGACCTTCATATCATCAGTGGAGAACCGCCAGCAAGGTGTCCCATACAGCTGCTGCTGCACCTTGCTGGGAGCGATAAGCACCGCCTGCCACGCGGTAACGTAATCTCTGTAACTGTGAGTTTTGCATGCACTTGTGACAGTATCTGTATTTATAATCCGTAATGACGCACTGCTAGATGGTTCCTCTGGAACTTTGCAGGCAAGGCGGACGTGTATGGCGATGACGTCATGTTGTCCGCTCATTAGGTTGGAGAACCAGATTACAGATACCATTATTAGTAACTCCCAACCGCAACCAGGTCGACTCCATATGATGAGTGGATACCAGAGATTACATTACCGCGTGGCAGGCGGTGCTTATCGCTCCCAGCAAGTTGCAGCAGCAGCTGTATGGGACACCTTGCTGGCGGTTCTCCACTGATGATATGAAGGTCGCATAGTGACTGATATAAAAACCGAAAGGGTCACAGAGTTACAAGTGTATGGAAAGCCTCACTGCGTTGCCCTGATGAAGCCCCAACAAGGGCGAAACCAGGTCGGTAACTGTGAGTTTTGCATGCACTTGTGACAGTATCTGTATTTATAATCCGTAATGACGCACTGCTAGATGGTTCCTCTGGAACTTTGCAGGCAAGGCGGACGTGCATGGCGATGACGTCATGTTGTCCGCTCATTAGGTTGGAGAACCAGATTACAGATACCATTATATATATATATATATATATATATATATATATTAGGGTGCATCAAACGCCCTTAGGTTCTTGGATTTTAATGTCTATTCTCTCAAATGTTACACTTGTTGGTAGAAGTATGTATGCAAAAAATAAATGAAATCAGAGGTGGTCCTGGGTGGCCACCGGCCACTTTTATATATTTAGGGCCATTTTCGGGGCCGCACTATGTAAAAATGTTTGATTTTGTTATTTTACACCCAAACCTAGTCATGTTTGGTATCAAATTGAAGGTCTTGATGAGAGGAATACAAATATAACAATTTTATGCAAAAAACGATGGTTTGATAATTAGTTTGTATTTTTACATGAATGAAATCGGAGGTCTAATCGTGGGTCCCATACTAGTAGTCTAATAATATCCTTTATTTTCTTTCAGATGGCAGATAAGAAGACCAGATTAGCAAGTGCCATTTTTGGTCTTGGCAATGCTTTTACAGAAGCAGATGGTACATTGACAGGAGTCCGCCTCCCAACTTGCCGGCAGGTTCTTCGATGCGTGATGTGGTACATCCAGAAAGAAATATGTGAAGGCAAACAAACTCAGCCACTGAAATGGAAATCTGCCAGCATCGTCCTTATCCAGCTGAAAAAATTCTACACTAAAGCAAATATTCCTATGCTTTCAGACCATCAATGCTGCAAACTAATACTTGACCTTCTTAATGACAATAACAAATTGCGTCAAATACCTGTTTCTCGCCGAGAATCTCCAAGCACTTTGGCTAAGTTGCAAACCATGAATGAACGTCTTGATAAGACCTTTGGTGTATGGACAAAAGATGCAATGACAAACATTAAGAATGAGGAAGATAGAGTATTTTTAGAGTCAATGAAATCTGACAGAGTAGCCTCATTTGGTGGTGTTGACAAGAAGAAAGTTGATAAAGATCATAGAAAAGATAAACGCCTCTTAGCGGAAGCTTCAAGACGAGAACGTCATGAATCATCCAGTGTACAAGAGATGACAATTAGTTCTGTATGCTCTGATGATAGTGACTCTGCAGATAGCTTGGAAGAAACTGAAGAAGAGGCGATTCCAGAGTTTCAAAGGAAGCGTAGTCACCACAGATCAACATATGCAGGTACATCTGCCTTTATTCCTCATGATATTCTGAAAAGACATTCAGTTGTGTCTGTTGCTACTCGACTAAACATAACTCCTGTTCAACAGGTTGCGCTCACCAAAGCTGTAATTCAAGAGGCAGGAGGTGATCCACGTCGTGTGGCCAAGTCGTACTCAACTGCTGATAAGGCTCGACGATCAATAACAAGTGCTATCGCCAAAGATATTCAAGAAAATTGGATCGCCCCAACAGCTGCAACACTTCACTGGGATGGCAAGCAGATACCAACGCTCACAAACAAGAATGTCAAGGAAGAAAGATTGCCAGTGTTGGTTGGGAATGCCACTGATGTAAAGCTACTGGGGGTGGCTAGATATCCTCCTGGAAGTGATAGGTCATCAGGTGACATCATTGCCGAGCACACTTACACGTATCTACATTCATGGAAGTGCAAACAATCAGTTGTCAACTTATGTTTTGACACAACAGCATCAAACACTGGACACGTTACAGCTGCCTGTGTTACCATTCAATCAAAACTGGACCGTGCTCTTCTGTGGTGTGCATGTCGCCATCATGTTGGAGAGGTAATCCTGGATCATGTGTTTGACGTTCTCAAAATTGAGGCATCAAAGTCTCCAGAAGTATCTTTGTTCCAAAAATTCCAGAAGAATTGGGAACGCATATCGCATGCAAAGAATGAAAGTTTAACCAAAATTGACATTTCCATGTACAATGACTATGCACAACAGCTGCTTTTATCCTGCAAAAACAAGGTTTTAAGCACAATCCGCACAAGCGCTTCATACTGTAGGGAAGACTACAAGGAAATGGCACAACTCTGCCAGGTAGTCCTCGATGATGATGTCACAAAACAAGGAACACTCCACAGACCAGGGGCCATGGTGGATGTCAAAGATTCTTTATTCCATCAAAATATGCCTACTTGAAGAGCAAATTTCTCTACTACCTCGAGGAACTGTAACAACACAACATCAACAGAAAAAACTGAAGGAGTTTGTTGTTTTTGTTGTTTATATTTATTGTGATTGGTGGCTCATATGTCAGTCTGCTTCAAATGCCCCATGGTTTGATTTGTGCTTTTACAAGACTCTGCTCAACTATAAAGCTGTCAACTCAACCATTTCAGTCAGCGCTGTGAAAGCCTTTGATAGACATTTGTGGTATTTAACCCCAGAACTGGTTGTTTTGGCACTGTTCAGCAATGCAATTCCTCAAAAGGATCGTCGTGCCCTTGCAGATGTGTTACTGGCCATACAACCAGATGAAATGCCAAGCACTCCAAAACACCGCTACGGTTCTGGATATGGCAAACCGTCATTTCCAAAAATTACAGAAGCGACAACCCTGGCTGATCTTGTGAACGAGGACTCGTGGTTTACAGTAAACCTTCTTCACCTAGATATGACCTTCCTAACAGAGGATGTTGACACTTGGCAGAACAATGAGCACTTCAAGGCAGCCAAGTCCATTGTGGATGGGCTTAATGTTGTGAATGACCCTGCGGAGAGAGCAGTAAAGCTCGCAACTGATTTTGTCTCAACTGCAAGAAGAGAAGACCACTTCCAAAATCTTCTTCAAGTGGTTGAATGTGACCGCAAAGCGAGGCCAAATTTGCAGAAACGAGCAAAGTTGGAGTAGTGACATTGGCGTTGTGCTTAATACATTTTCAAACTTTTAATCAATGAAAGTACAATACTACAACACTGTACTACAACTTTGTAATATGAAGAACGATTTTGGTTAATTTTACATTGACATGTAAGGTTGTTTTAACTGTTTGATATTAGGCATTTAGTAAAAGTAGGACTTTACTTTTGTATATAGGTATAATGGTTAATTTTACATTATCTTGTAGTTAATTTTACATTATCTTGTAAAGTAGTTTAGCTGTGGCCCTAAATGGCCCTAAATATATAAAAGTGGCCGGTGGCCACCCAGGACCACCTCTGATTTCATCTATTTTTTGCATACATACTTCTACCAACAAGTGTAACATTTGAGGGAATAGACATTAAAATACAACAACTTTTTGAAAATCATGGGGCGTTTGATGCACCCTAATATATATATATATATATATATATATGTATATATATATATATATATATATATATATATATTGTTGCGGATATGAGGACTGTATATTTTTTTTGATTGTGTGAATTATTATTATTGTTTATTCTGCGCCTCCTGCCTCCGGAGCTGTGTAAAGGTCAAAGGGCATCCCATAATTAGTCCATAAAGCATCCACACCACAGCCAATCATAGAATACCCCTGTTCAATAGTTATATCTTATTATGTGTTTTTAGGGTAAGGCTGTGTCTCCCATTAATTGAAATACTCCATTGCACCAGTGAAAGAGATAGATTCCCTTCATTCCCACTCCCAACACTTCCATTCACCCCTTTTCGTCAATTGCAATTTGCATTGCCAACTGCATGTTGGGCGGTTTTCCCTTCATCCGCCATTGACCACGAGGCAGGGTTGGGGAAGAAAGGCGTGTCTCCACCTCGTCATAGAGGGGAGGAGTGAGCCAGCCCCGAACAACCAACCGAGCACGAGGGGTTTGGTTTGAGAGGGCGGAGGAAGAGCGATCGGGGAGGTTCGCAAAGGTTCAAGGGTGGGGCTATATATAACCCATGAGAGACGCCCCCAGGAGAGATGAGCTTTGACGGGATGAGCTACGACAAGAGCGGAGTGTGTGGTTTTTTTGGTCAGAGCTGGGTTGGTCGTCAGTGGTGGTCAGTGTTTGCGTAGAGTGGAGGGGTTGCGTTGAGTTGTCGGTGGTGAGGAAGAGTTGGACTTACAAAGAGTCCTGGAGTTAGTAAGAGAGAGAACCCGTCACGCGAGAGAACCCGTCACGCCAGACCCCCCACCAGCAGCGTTGGCTTGGCTCCACCAAGCAGCTCCGACCCGCTACCCCGCGCACACGACAGGATCGGTGGCATCGGCGGCCGTCGAGGTCCAGCCCGACATCCCGTGCGGGATCAAACTCCAGCCAGCTCCGGGCCTTCCTCCAGCCACCCACCTCCTGTCATTCCTGCCTGCAATTTCCATCCATTTGCGTATGTGAGTCTGTCTTTTGTTTGTTCTGTCCCTGGGTTAATTAAGACTGTAGTTCTGCTAGCGTTGCACTGTGTATCTAATCTCGTCTGTAAATAAACGTGACTGCTTTCTTTTTGCTTGTGTGTATAATAAATCCAATTACTCTTCTGTCCGTCTTCTCGTCTTATTCCTTTTCCTCTTTGCATTCGGTCGTTTTAGAGTTTTCCAGATTGGGCAGCTGCGGTGCGATACGGCCAAAGTTTGGGGTGAATCGGGTGAGTTGGGGAAGAATCGGGGGAACTGTTAGTGTTAGGTCGCGGTAATACACCACCGCTCGGTCAATATAACATCTTAACCGCGACAGTAACAATATATATATTCACACATCAGGTCGACCATTATTTACATAATTATACAGTAGTACACCATGTAGTGAAATTGTATCCGTACTGAACCCGGGTGGGGATGCTCGCTGCTCGCTGTCATTGTTGTCCCCACTAGGGGCGTGACTATAAGACCCGTTGCTGTGTCAGTGCTCCGAGACTTCTCCCTTGTGACATGTTACATCGGTAGCCTCGTTAATGGTACGCCTTTATAGAATATCTAGCTTGCTTGCATTGACTGATATGAATGGCTTTATGAGATGTCGCATCGTATGCTTATTGTGTATTTCTACTTACAGGAATGATCTGATGATCTAAATGCAATTAAACCAAACCGTTGGACTAAAGTTGTGCGGACCTGAATGGTTTTCCACAACACTTAATTGCATTTAAGATCTGCTGACATGGCTGGCAACAAGACGTTGACGGTGTCCATTTTCAGCGCCGACCCACAAGCCACGGACGGAGGCTTGCAACTCAAGCACTGGCTCCGACAACTGGAGCATCTCTTTGATGAGCCTGAGACCGCTCCGACGCCTGCCGCGAAGCTGGCAATATTACACTCAAAAATCGACTACCGGGTCTACCACGCGGTCGCTCAATGCACGACGTATGATCTTACCATCGCGGAGCTCAAGCGGCTTTATATAAAAGAAAAAAGCCCTGTGTATGCGCGTTATTTGCTGCAGACGCGGCGGCAGCAGCCCAACGAGCCTATGGATCATTACGCCCAGGAGCTCCGGCAGCTCATGCTGGACAGCGCCAAGGAGCCACGGACTCCCGAGCAGGCTAAAGATGATCGACTTTTAGATGCCTTCATAGCAGGGGTCTCCTCCCAGGAACTACGTCTCAAACTCTTGGAGAAGACCGACCTGACCTTCGCTACGGCGGTTGAGCAAGCGACGGTGTATACCGAAGCGCGGATGCAATCGAACGCCTATGATCGCACGCGCCTTTTGGCGGGCACCTCACTACACGCCCGGCCGGAGAGTACCACTGACGAGGACGTGGATCCGCCTGCTGAACTCCGGGATGCTCCGGAGGATGACCCTACCCTGACAGCTGCCGTTACGACCAGCAGACCCAAGGCCTTGCGCGGGGCCGCATGTTTTTTTTGTGGAGGGCCTCGTCATGCCCGAGTCGTGTGTCCGGCACGTGACGCTATTTGCCATTTGTGCTCGCTAAAGGGACATTACGCGAAAGTGTGCAAGAAATCGGCACGCGGCTCGCGGCCCTTCGACTCGCGCAGCCGCGGTCGCGCAGGCGCGGCAACCTTGAACGGGCTTGTAGCAGAACCCACGAGCCCAGCGCCTTACCCGACTTCGAAGGGGAGGGCCCCTCTCTGCGGCCCGCTGGGCGCGCAGACAACCTTGACTGGCGCCACCGGACAGCCACCACCGTCTCATTCTCCATCGGGGACAAAGGCCGCGTCCTTGGCCAAACCTCGAGCCACGCAAGGGAAGAAACAGCTTTCGAATACTACGGAAGCCTTTTGTCAAAGCGACCAAACGAAAAAGGCGATTTCGAAATCTACTACGGAAGCCTTTTGTCAAAGCGACCAAACGAAAAAGGCGATTTCGAATACTACGGAAGCCTTTTGTCAAAGCGACCAAACGAAAAAGGCGATTTCGGCTACAACGGAAGCCTTTATCTGCCAGGAGTGTCAAAAGGCGATGCCAAATACTACGGAGGCCTTTTCTCATCGGATTTTGAATCGCGAAACACCGGAATGCTGGGGAAAGCCCTCTGATGACGATAATGGATTCCCCATGGTCAACGCAGACTCCGGCCACGATCGCAAAACTGCTGCTGGTGTAGGATCCACCCGCGAGGCTGGTCCGACCCATTCGGGGGGCTCAGTCCCGCTCCCAGCTGCCTCGTCTGGCCTGGCTCAAGCCCTTATTCCCCTTATGGTTGAGGGCCATTGTGTTCAGGCCTTGGTGGACACCGGATCTACGGATAGTTTTATCGACCAGCGACTTGTGCTCAGGCATGGATGGCGGATCGGGCGGTCTACGAGACGGATCTTCATGGCTTCCCAGGGACTCCGGCTTAGCACAAAAGGGGAATGCCGATTGAAACTAGTGCTAAAGGGACGGGTTTTCCCTGATGTACACCTTATGGTTTTACCCGCATTATGTGCTGATATTCTGCTAGGACACGATTTTCTTAAGCTGCATGGACGTCTGGTAATGGAGTTCGGTGGGCCTGACACTCTTGTTGTGGGGGCGGACGACGCGCTAACGGTGTGCGCCCTAGCGCAAATGGACGTCCGTCCGCTTTCACTGTTCCCCAATCTAACCTCCGACTGTACCCCTGTCGCGGTAAAATCGAGACGCTACTCTCGCGCGGACATGCAATTCATTGCGGACGAAACGACTCAGCTCTTGAAAGACGGCATCATAGAACCTAGTAGGTCGCCGTGGCGTGCCCAGGTCTTAGTGGTGCGCAGTGAGGCCCATCGCAAACGCATGGTGATCGACTATTCCCAAACGATTAACCGCTTTACACAGCTGGATGCCTACCCCCTTCCGGGGATGGACGCGCTAGTGCAACAGGTGTCCCAGTATTCGGTCTATAGTACTCTCGATCTCCGTAGTGCGTACCACCAGATCCCTATCTCTAGGGCGGATCGTATCTATACCGCTTTCGAGTCGGGGCAGCGGTTGTACCAATTCACACGATTGCCCTTTGGGGTGACGAACGGGGTCGCTTGTTTCCAGAGGGCCATGGATGACCTCGTTGCGCGGGAGCACTTAACCGATGTTTTCGTCTACCTCGATAACCTTACGGTTTGTGGATATGACCAAGGGCACCATGACGCTAATCTGAAGCGCTTCCTTGAGGTCGCGCAACGGTATCACTTAACTATGAACGAGGATAAGTGCCGATACTCCCTACGCACCATAGATCTTCTGGGGTACACCGTGACCCATGGCTCTGTCTCTCCGGATAAGGAACGTCTGCGACCTTTGCTCGACATGGCCCCTCCCTGCGATCGGGCGTCCCTGAAACGCGCCCTTGGGCTGTTCGCCCATTACTCCAAATGGGTGCAAAATTTCTCCGCGAAACTTCGCCCCCTTGTGGCCTGCGACACTTTTCCCCTGAGTTCGGCCGCATTGACGGCCTTTGAAGGTCTTAAGACCGACATCGCCCGAGCCGCCGTAGCAACCATCGACGAGAGCGGCTCGTTCGTCCTCGAAAGTGACGCCTCGGATCAGGCCATCGCGGCGACCCTCTCCCAAGGGGGACGTCCCGTGGCTTTCTTTTCACGGACTCTTACCTCCGCTGAGCGGCGGCACTCGTCCGTTGAAAAGGAAGCGTATGCGATCGTCGAGTCTATTCGGCGATGGCGCCCGTACCTACTCGGGCGGAGCTTCCAAATCATCACGGACCAGCAAAGCGTTGCGTTCATGTACGACACCTTACACGCCCAGCGCATTAAGAACGAGAAAATCACTCGCTGGCGTATCGAACTCGCCGACTTCTGTTACACCATCAAATATCGCCCAGGGAAGGATAACCAGGCCGCCGATGCCTTATCGCGCCCCACTACATGTGCTGGTATCACCTCGTTGGAGGGCCTACGGGTGCTGCATGCTACTGCGGGCCATCCCGGCGTAACGCGTTTCGCTCATTTCGTGCGGAGTGGGAATCTCCCTTACTCGATTGACGATATCCGCCGTATCTGTCGCGACTGCGCTATCTGCGCGGAAATCAAACCGCGTTTCTATAACCCCCCTATGGGGACTCTGGTGAAGGCTACACGCCCGTGGGAACGCTTGGCGATGGATTTCAAGGGCCCTTTGCCGGTGTCGAGCGGCTCTCGCTATCTGCTCACTATCGTTGATGAGTACTCACGATTCCCCTTTGCTTATATGTGCGCGGACATGACTGCTGCCACGGTGATGCGTTGCTTACAGAACTTGTTCTCAATGTTCGGTTACCCGGCCTATGTCCATACCGACCGGGGTGCAGTCTTCTTGTCTCAGGAGGTGCGCGGCTATCTGCTCCAAAACAACGTTGCGTCTAGTTACACCACGCCGTATAGACCCCAGGCTAATGGGCAGATCGAACGCTTCAACGGGATTATCTGGAGGGCCGTCATGCTCCATCTCCGGACCCACGGCCGGGGCCTCGATAAATGGGCTTGGTCGCTACCTGCGGCGTTGAACTCAATCCGGGCACTCCTGAGTACGGCAACTAACCAAACTCCCCACGAGCGTCTTTTCCACCACCCCAGGAGCTCGGGGTGTATACGGTCTTTGCCCAGTTGGCTCGCTGGGCCCGGGCCGGCCTACCTTAAACGGGCAGTTCGCGCGAGCAAGTACGACCCCCTTGTGGACAAAGTGCAGATTCTCCAGGCTAATCCTGAGCATGCTCGTGTGATGACGTCTGATGGTCGTGAGACTACTGTCTCCGTTCGTCATCTTGCCCCTTGCGGGGTCGACGACCTTAGTAGGGAATCGGACGAACCGGTCGAACCCATCTATGAGACTATGACCTCTCCCGACGCTCCCATCGCCGATAGTCCACCGACCCTCCCCCCGTCGAGACTGCCCGGGTCCGACGACTTGGCGTTACCCCCTTCGTCACCCGACCCTGTTGACGCCTCTGACACCGGGGATACTGGGTTACGTGACGCCGTACCCGGGGAATTTCGAACGCGTGCTGGCAGAGAAATTCGCCGCCCGGCCCGCTACGGTTGGGCCGACTGATACTCCGCGCCCATGCTGACGCTCACTCGCTTTTCGCCACGCGGCCGTATAATTCTGACGGGGGGTGAATGTAGTGAAATTGTATCCGTACTGAACCCGGGTGGGGATGCTCGCTGCTCGCTGTCATTGTTGTCCCCACTAGGGGCGTGACTATAAGACCCGTTGCTGTGTCAGTGCTCCGAGACTTCTCCCTTGTGACATGTTACATCGGTAGCCTCGTTAATGGTACGCCTTTATAGAATATCTAGCTTGCTTGCATTGACTGATATGAATGGCTTTATGAGATGTCGCATCGTATGCTTATTGTGTATTTCTACTTACAGGAATGATCTGATGATCTAAATGCAATTAAACCAAACCGTTGGACTAAAGTTGTGCGGACCTGAATGGTTTTCCACAACACACCAGTCAGTGGATCTACATGAAAAACACAAGAGCACATCACCTGTTTCTAAAGACAAAAAGTCTTATAGTGGATCTTTGTGAAAAAAAAAACACAAAAACGAAACGAAAAAAAACGAAATGAAAAAACGAAACAAAAAATTCATGGCACCATTTCTGAACTGTGTATATATCTGTATCTTCCAGGGCTTTCTGCATCTCCATACATGCCTTGTGGATTCGCCCACCGACCACATTTAAACAATAACTAAGCAGGTTCTTAAATCGTTCTGTAAAGATCAACAAGAGGCACGCTCACCTTGGACCTGGAATGGTCTTCTTGTCGAACTTCACAGTTGATCCTGGTATGGGCTACCAACTGTCAGGGAACTTTTACTGAACCCTAAAGGAAATAACTCAAGATGAGACTCAGATTCAAGGAGCTCAGACTCGTCTATCCGAACCAAGGTTTTATTCCTAAGTTAGAGGGAACTTGTTACACAAAATATAACCAAGATATGACACGTCGCTTGGTTGAAGAAATCTTCTCCCCTCTCGTCCTCCCTCTTCTGATGAGTCCTTCTGCTCTCGGAGCATGGTCCTTAAGTAGACCTTGGCCACTTTGATGTGGTGAGATTGGAATTCAAAGATCAACACAGAACTCGGCGACTCCGTCTTCCTGGCACCAAAAGCCCATCTGGTTCTTATTATGAAGCCACTAAAAGCATACCGTAGGTCACTATCGGAGGCAAAGGAGAAGAGATTAATGGTCTTATCCGCTAATGTCAACCTTCTCTGACCTACACAATCTCACTCCCTGATTAATGCATCCACCCTGTAGTCAGGGCCCTTAGGGATATTTTGGTTCAAATTCTTTCAAAAGCATCAAATTTGGCGCAGATGTTGCCCATGCCATACTCTTTCGATTTTTGACGGGCGCCAAGGGCGGTATGATCCGGGGACAATACCGGTCCATCCCGTCATGTCACCTGACCTATGACGTCATAATTAGGATATGCATCCAATCACATGGCGTACTATAAGTGGTCAAAGTTCAAAATGAATCGATCGAAAAATGAAGGCAGGGATCCATTTTTAAGGTTTTCATAAAATCCAATATGGCCACCAGGTCACATGACCTATGACGTCATATTTATGACGTATACAATCATGTATACATGAACCCGGATCATGATCGCACAAAAATTCAACACAAGGATATGGCATACAGTTCATAAAACATCAAAATCCGTACCTTTGTAATTAGACTGATGAACTGCATATGCCTGAAAATTAGGAAATAGACATGTAAATATTTCCTCTAATTGTCAAAAATAAGGTCAGAGTTCGATTACCCAACCCAGAAACATAAAATGGTGAACCTCACGTAAATCTTGACAAAAAACTCAAAAACCGACATGTTTGACTCAAAAATGACCTTTAAGATGACCTTGAGGGTTGACCTTGACCTCGAATCATCAAAATAACATCATAATTGGATTCCTCGACCTCGAACACCCCTGAAAAGTGGTATCATACATGATTCCAACCCTTTTGGTTATTTAACTGATTTTCCTCTAATCCGGGTGGCGGCCATTTAGTATTTCGCCAATATGGGGCCCCCGGGGGGGGGGGGGCGCCCGTCTTGGCGCCCGTCAAAAATCGAAAGAGTATGGCATGGGCAACATCTGGGCCAAATTTGGTGCTTTTGGAAGAATTTGAACCAAACGGCCCCAAAATATCCCTAAGGGCCCTGACTACTGGGCTTGAGTAAACACTCGGCCTCGTGTTCGCCATTTATGGGTAAGAAAACTATTTACAGATGTTCTCTTATCACTTCGGTTCCAAGGCCTTGCTCAAACTGCACAGTATAGCACATTCTGTCTTTAACAATGGGTCAAAACTTGTTTTCCCACATTCTTACATGCTTTAAGAACAAAGTTTACATTGACGTACAATTTAACCACTTGCATAACTCACCGACCCCAATAATCATAGAAATCTCCCATACCGACATACCCGAGAAGGCTCAAAGATGTAATCACTGCCAAAGGTGCTTCTGCGAAGTTTTGACTACATACTTATACAAATTGGATATTTCTGTATTCCATTTTGAATAAGTTTGAAACAATTTCTAAAAACATGTTTTCACTATCATTATGGGTGTATTATGTTTAGATTGGTGACAAAAAAAATCTCAATATAATCCTTTTTAAATTCAGGCTGTAACACAACAAAATGTAAAAAAGTCAAGGGGTGTGAAACTTTCTGAAGGCACTGCAGCTCTGAAAAAATGATGCTAGTAAAGTAGAAATGTTTTTATCTGCTCGCTCTAACGTAACCGCTGCTGTTTAATTCTCCGTTTTACTTTTGAAGAAATTAGTAACTTTTTGTAAACTTTGATGTACAGCAATACCCCGGCCTATGTCATTAATTGGTTCCATAAGCCGTGACGTAACTCGGTTTTTGACGTAAACCGGGCATAATGTCTGAAAAATGCCTTAAAATTAAGACAAACACCGTAAAACTAGAGTAAATAACTGGAGGAGGCTGCGGCTTCGCCCTGAATCTTTGCCGCTCCCCGGTCGGGTCTTCTCCTCGAACCGGGTGACCGGCGCGGACGTGTCGACCGTGAGCGGGCTTGTGTGCCGAGTGGCTCCGCGGCCCGCTTCACCACGGCGTGCTTTACCCAACGTGTCCGAGCAGTTTCACCGGTGGTCGTGTCGTATCGTCTGTTACGAACGAACGAGCTCAGGGTTCCGTGAACCCGGCCGTCCCGGGGATCGACGCTCGCCTCCGAGTCGTAGGCGTGCCCCGTCTTTTCTCGAGCGGCCGAAGTTGCGTGCATCTTTTTTTTGGACGATGCGATATACGCAGAAACGACGACGTACAGGCAGGCATTTGCAAATCCATGCACATGTGCACATGCACACGTCGATCGGTTCGTCGACGCCGGACACCGGCGAGGTGCCCGACGAGGCACCCTGGCTCAAGGCATGACACGGTCGTTCGTTTCACATGGGCCATGGGCCATGGGGCCTGACCTCGTCGCGGACATTGCACACTCTGCACGGTGACGTGACGTGACGTCTGCCACGGACGGTCGTCCGAGCCGGCATCGTCGTCATGTTTCGCCGTTGCCAAGTTACGTTGGTTGTTTTACACAGTAAAGGAACCTTTACACAGTAAAGGAATAATCACAAAAATACCAGCGAAAGGCAAAGCAAGCACGCGACCGCAGCACAGGACAAAATGCATATGGCCTCGCCTTTGTTTTGAATGAGAACCAGTAGCTACGCGTACGTACAGTATACTGTACATACATTTTAAAAATATTTTTAACGTGCTTCTTTTATTGTTAATTTATGTACTATTTTATTTATTTTAAATATGTTTTCAAGGAAAAATAATCTTTTTCATGTCCTCCTATTATGATGTAGGAGTGACGTAAAGTCGCACATAATGACATTCGCTGAACTGAAATTTACTCCAGAAAAGTGGCGTAAAGTCGGATTTGACGTAGGTCGAAATGGCGTAAAACGGGGTATTGCTGTCATTTCTTATATATTTTTTTCTTCTTCTTTTTTTCTGCCCCACTTGGATAATTTTGTTTCCTTGCTTCTGGCTAACTTTGCCTAGGTAGGTCATCAAATAATATCAGGTCGATTGATGATCTGTGTGTCATTTTTGATTTTTTTTTTTTTTACAACCAACAAACAAATAGCGCTAGCTAGATCGATCACTTGTTAACGTGTGGGCATCATTTAAAAAATACAACCTAAGAACGGGAGTGGAGTCGCTCATTTGTGAAGGAAAGGTACCCATCTATAACCAGTTGTTGGTGGAAGGTTTTGCCATCAGAGAAAATTGAAATACAATCGCTGATGAAAACTATCAGATTTTTCATTCCATACACTGAATGATGTAATTGATGGATTCTTCAGTAGGTCATGTAGTATATCACCCCCACTGCCCTCCCCTCCCCCAACTCCCCACCGCCAGCGCGGATGCTCAGGTTGCCCCGTAGACAAGGCCACCCCTGGTTGTACGATGGGGGTGTGGGGCACACTGATTAACCTTGCCCCACATGACTCCAAAAATATTGTGTAAAATTTAACTAACATGTCGCTTCCTTTATTCTTAGGTGGGGATGGGATTGTGCTGACAAGTGTCATATACATGTAGATTTTATATTTTACTCAGTATTGCAGACCTTGATCTGATCCCCCAGGATTATCATCCATCCTATCCTGTCTTTTCACAGAGGTTTTCACACTTTCCTCCCCAGGGTGCCAAATGGTCTTGCTGCCATAACTGCGTGCGTCAACCCTTACAGAATGGGGGGCGAAGACTTTTAGCTTTGTATCCTGCCGGCCATAAAGTGTCCTGGTAAATAGTCATGTGGTTGACGAGTCTTATTCCCTCCATACACTGAAGGGATGGCAAAAATTCACGTTTTCCCAGTGACCAGGTCTTTTACCTCTGTTGCTGAGCATAATCTTTCTCCCTCCCATTTTATCTTAGTGTGTTTTACTTTTGTTTCTCAAAACCTTTTTTGCATTATCCTAGAATTATAGCAGCTTGCGAATGTCAGTGAAACATCAGAGTTGAGGAAAACCATATGCTAATGAAAGGAAATCTAGAACGAGTCGATTCTGAATGAAGCAAGAGTAACGTGAATGAAAAGGTGGGAAAGGTCTGTTTTTAGATGTGACAAATAAGTGGGAGGCTACCAAGACAGCCCAGAGGGACATGCACAGTGGTGTAGCATGGGTCTGAATTCCGACCCAGCTAGAAACTGCCATTTTGATGTTTCACCTGCAGGACGAGGCATAGTGTGTGTTGTCCATTGCAAGAACATTTGTTGGTGTTTGAATTTAAAAGTGGTTCCTGCACTTGCCATGATCTTTTTGTTGCATTAAAGGAGCTTTTAAAAGTGGCTGCTTGTTTCTAAATCGAATTGACATTTTTTATTTCTTATGTATTGGTAAGATACACATTTGCATTCAATTTTTATTGACTGATCTGAAATACAAATGTGCCCACCCCAATTCCAGACGATCTTTGGTTGTTGTTGTTTTGTATGCAGCCCATGGCTGCTGGTTGCATCATTTTTCTGGAAGTGTGTTTGTGCTGCTGATGCACTGCCCCAACTACCAGTGAGCTTATGCTGCTGATGCAGTGCCCCAACTACCAGTGAGCTGGTACTCAATTTGCCTACCTTGGAAGGATGACAGGCTGTCAACCCCCCTGGCGTTAATTAAACGATCGACCAGAATTCAAACTCAGGATCCTAGGATCCCAAGCCAGCACCCTAACCGTTAAGACATCAGGCTACTTTCTTTGGTAAAATATAAAGTCCCCCCTATCAATACCTTTCATATGAGAGGCATCTGAGAAGGTTGTATGAAAAACCCTTTCATTAGCCTTTACTCAAAAAAAAAAAAAACCATGACATAAAAGGTGCAAAAAGCAATCCCCTCAACTACAGACCTATCAGCTTACTTGCAATCATCATCAAGGTCATGGAATCCATCATGGCAATTTTTTTCCCCTGCAAGAGCGGGCGGTTAGCCTTGCGGGCCCCATGACAATCATCATGGTTCCCTTTTTGTCCCCCGTCGCACCGCGGAGCGAAAGGGGGACTATGGTTTTCCCCTCCGTCCGTGTGTGTGTGTGTGTCCGTCCGTCCGTGCGTAAGCGAAGGACCGCATTCGAATTTGGTGTGTGGGTGCAACCCACGTCAAAATCCAAGATGGCCGCCACCGTGTTTGTCTGATGCCGTGTATGTCTGAACCTTGTGAGCGGAATATCTTGTAAAATAAGCGAAGTACCAACTTCGAATCTGGTGTGTGGGTGTATCTATGCATAAGGAAGAACGCTATTGAAAATTGGGTCGCCACGTCAAAATCCAAGATGGCCGCCTCCATGTATGCCTGAACCTTGTGAGCGAAATATCATATCATAGCATGTTTTCTGCGTCTTCCACTTTGTCAACTCACATCACTTCCCGACGGGGGACCTAGGCGTAACGCTTGTTGAGAATGTTTTTATGGCCGGATGCCCTTCCTGACCCGACCCTTTAGTCGCCTCTTACGACATGCAGGGGTACTGTATACCTATGCAAAACCGGGGTACACACCAGCACATTCATCCCAGCAAGCTGGAACTCGATTTTCCGACCTCGGAAGGATGACAGGCTGAGTCAACCCCCCTGGCGTTAATTCAATGATCGACCGGGATTCAAACTCAGGATCTTAGGATCCCAAGCCAGCACCCTAACTGCAAAGCCAACACCAGGCTGGAATCCATCATGGCAGTTGATATGAAATCCTTCCTTTTCTCCAACAACTCAGAGATGGTTTCAGCCCAGATCCTTCTTCGGCCATGGCCTAGTTACTATAGCTGCTGGTGTACCCTACCCCTTCCGCACAAACCTCTGACACTTTTTCTGATGCAATGGAGTATCCTGAACATGACATCGAATGTTAACATCATATAAGTTGGGATGAACTTGTAATTTTGATCAATATTTCGAGGTACCCTCAAAACGCGACCGTGGTCGATTCGTGCCACACTCAATTTTCATGTTTCATACTTTGGTAATTTGTGCGGTCACTATAGCAGTAATACATACAAATGAGGCACCAAATGAAGTTAGCTTCTGCTGGTTCTTTTGAAATTAATATTATCATGTTTCAGAAATATTTCATGTGAGTTATTTGACTACATATGCCCATACCCCATGTACATATCTGGTGCGCCACAAAAAATGATCGAATTTCTCCATTTACTTTTGTTTGAAGTGAATATGTGAGACTATTCATCCAAGTCATATATTGATATAAACCGTGTCCATATACACCCCATGTAAAGTTTTGACTTTTTCAACATATTTCAACATACAGCTATTTGATCTTCATTTCAACAATATCGAGATATAAAGGTGATATAATATAACAAATATCATGAAACATTTACATTTTGTAGTCCATTGTATAATTTAAATAAACATAAATGCAAATTTCGCAAGTGGAAAAAGTAAGTGCACCCCTACATTTATCACTACTTCAAATACCTAAAATTAGAATCAGGTGCACCAGCTCAGGTGCAAATGATTAGAACATTGTTGGAGAGGATCTTGGAGGAACCTGTCTTATTTAAACCTCAGACATTTAGTTTGGTTTGCTCTTTGTTGTTGAAGTGTGCGGTGTCACCATGCTGAGATCAAAAGAGCTCTCTGAGGCCTTCAGAAAGAAGGTTATAGATGCCTACGAGTCTGGGAAGGGATTTAAAAAGATCTCCAAACAATTTGAAATCAATCATTCGACTGTCCAGAAGATCATCTACAAGTGGAGAAGATTCCAAACAACTGCCAACTTGTTCAGGCCAGGCCGCCCCAGCAAGTTCAGCCCGAGAACAGACCGCAAGATGCTGAAAGAAGTCTCGAAGAACCCCAGAATGTCATCACGGGACCTACAGGTAGCTCTTCCCACTGTTGATGTCAAAGTGCACAAGTCCACCATTAGAAAGAGGCTGCACAAATTTGATCTGCATGGGAGGTGTGCCAGGAGGAAACCTTTGCTGTCCAGAAAGAACATCAGGGCAAGACTAAAGTTTGCCAATGAACACCTAGGCAAAGACCAGCACTTCTGGAACAATGTGCTCTGGACGGATGAGTCAAAGTTAGAGCTATTTGGCCACAGTACCAGAACACATGTTTGGCAAAAACCAAAGACAGCATTTGACCACAAGAACCTGATACCAACTGTAAAGCATGGTGGTGGAAATATTATGGTTTGGGGCAGCTTTGCTGCATCAGGGCCTGGGCAGCTCACCATCATATAATCCACTATGAATTCTTCATTGTATCAGAGGGTGCTTGAGGATAATGTGAAGCCATCTGTCGGAAAGTTGAAGCTCAACCGAAGGTGGACCTTGCAACATGACAATGACCCTAAACATACCAGTAAATCCACCAAGGAATGGCTGAAAAGAAAGAAATGGAGGGTTCTGGAATGGCCAAGTCAAAGCCCGGATCTAAATCCCATGGAGACGTGGGGGGATTTGAAACGAGCTGTGCATGCAAGAAACCCCTCAAACATCACACACCTGAAAGAATTCTGCATGGAGGAGTGGGCAAAAATTTCTCCCAGTCGGTCAGAGACTGGTAGAGAGTTATAAGAAACGCCGACTTGAGGTTGTTTCTGCCAAAGGGTGCAATACCACCTATTAGAAGAGCCAAGGGTGTACTGACTTTTTCCACATGTGAAATTTGCATTTATGTTTATTTAAATTATTCAATGGAATACAAAATGTAAATGTTTCATGATATTTGTTATATTATATCACCTTTATCTATCAATATTCTTGAAATGAAGATCAAATAGCTGTATGTTGAAATATGTTGAAAAAGTCAAAACTTTGCATGGGGTGTACTTACTTTTTCACGTGACTGTACCTAACATTTGATACCACAACTATGATTTTTTGACTTGACAAAGTTATGGCAATTTCAAAAATGGCACTCGTTAATAGAAGGCAAAGCCACGTACATTCATGGGATTCAATACATCAATAACTCATGTACCAATTCTATATTTTATGCTTCTGTGATATAACATATGGTCATAAAGATTACAGCTATGATGAAGGGTGAAACTAGCCTGACAGAATGTATGCACATGAACAAATGAAGAAGCTACCACCAAGCAAGGTATATTGGGTAATGTATTCAATACAATGAAAGGGCACAGAGTTCATTCACTGGTGAATATCTTGATCAATGTCAGTGCTGTCTCCACCAAACTGATATCTGGCAATTCTGCATCCGAGTCATCCGAGTCCACATCTTCAGAATCTTGTGGTTCGTCAACGATACCGATGAGCTGTTGTGGCAGAACAATTCCTACATACCATGGTGGCTCGAGCATACCATCACCCAACTCCCATCTATGACCAACCGTTACATTTGGAATATCTGGTTTAGCGATATGGGCCCTCTTCCAGTTTCCAATCTGATAGTTAACCATCATCCACCTCATGTGCTGCTCCAGATTTCTCCATGGTGGTCGTGCTCCCAGTTCCACATTGTTTGAAAGGTTGAATTGGTTCTCTTTGGCACTTAGCTCCTTTACGCAGATGTGTCACAGTTCATTGACCTTACGTACTTAATCGCGACCATAGATATGGCACAAGTGAACACCTGGCTCATCAATGAGGTATTCTGTCACATCCGACGTTTCTTCCAACCGAGACAATACAGCTGAAAACTTTGGGGTTTTCTGGAAGAGTTTTCTTGGGGCTTGATCTTCCTGAGTCCCTTGAAGGTGCTGCTTGTGTCACATTCAGTGCACACGTGGAGACACATGAGTGCTGTGCAATGCTGCTGTGTCCCTCTGAGAGGTCAGTGATGTTGATCAGCCTTTGCTTATTTCCTGTGCCAGTATCGAAGAGAATGACAACATTTTTCAATGTGAGGGCGTAGTGCATCAGGATGAAGAACACATTGCTGTCTGGGCTTATCTGGATGTACTTGTGTCCCTTATTTTTCCCATACATGCAGTAGAAGAACTACTCTGGAGTCTGTTTCCTCTTAGGTTGAATGCAGAGTTCAAATTTCCATCTTCTTTGTCGTGTCAACTGGTATGTTGTCATATAGTGTATATTTGTAGTCCCCCTTCACAGATCAGGATGACTTTTCTTCTCAGGAGCTTGCTGGCATACTATGAAGGAAACTGGATGAAGCGTGGAGGAAACTTTGGCCTGAGGCAGTGATTGAGTTGAGAGGTTTCAGAGGCTGAAGTCAGCAAAGCAAGGCGACAGATTGTGGACATACCCCTGCAAGTGGGATTTTAGGAGGTTGACAAAGATGATGAGGATTTGCTTCTCTCCCACAGGGAGGAACTGAGCAATGAAGATCTTCTGGCTCTGGAGGAGGAGCGCATCAGAGAGGAATCTGAATCAAGTCCTGAAGAGGTTGAGCCTTTTAAACCGCTCATGATGGAGGAAGCCAAAGGTGGTTAGTCGGTTAAGCTTTCACGCAGGCATTCCTGTCAAGTTTGGGAAATGAAGCCATGGCCATCTTTGATGAACATGATCATGACTCCAAAGGGTGGAGGGAGATGGAGAATGTCCTGAAATGGTACAAGGAGGTCCACAAACAGAAAAAGAAGGCAGACACTCAAGTCTCCATTATGAAGTTCTTTTTTTAAATCCCAAGTGAATCCACCTTCACTTCAAATTCTGACCAAACAAACAACAACAGGCATTTTAAGACCATTTTCCCTGCTAGATCGGGGGTTAGCCTTGCGGTCCCCATGGCAATCTTCTCCATTTTGCCCTATTTTCTGCATCTCCCCTTGTTAACCCCCTTGCCCGCATTTCTTCTTCGACCATCTTTCGCCAAGTCTTTCTCGGTCTTCCCCGTCCTCGACTTCCTTCTACAATCATTTACATCACTTCTCAACCAGTCACTTTGATCCTTCCTCAACACATGACCAAACCATCTCAACCTGTTCCTCTTCACAGCATCAATCACAGGCTCTATTCCCATCATCTTTCGCAATTCATCATTTGTCTTCCTCTCTCTCAACGATACTCCACACATCCATCGAACCATTCGCATTTCCACCCTTTCCAGCCTTCGTTGCTGCTCTACGTTCATTACCCATGTCTCGTTCCCATATTTCATAACACTTCTCACACATGCAGCATCCACCTTTCCCTTCAGCTTCAACGACACCCCTCTCCTCGTCAGCGCGCCACTCAGTTCCCGAAACTTCTTCCATGCACATCTCACTCCAGCAACCATTGCCGAGTCTGATCCACCTTCTCCATTCAGCATGTCTCCGAGGTAACAAAATGTTTTCACACCTTCCAGCTTCACGCCGTCTCCAATATCCAACTCAACATTTCCTCCATCTGCAGCGCCCTCTGTGCACACCTTACACTTGAATGTAGCTGCCACACTGGTTAATGACCCTCTCAAACAACTACATTTTTTTGATGAACCCACTCAGCGTACATTGTACATTGAATGGAATTCACTCCGACACCCTTCCTGCACACAGCACACGGCCACTTCCCAGTTCTTTCCACCTCACCACATGCTTTACCACTTGCCTTCACCTTCGTTTTTCTGATATTCACCTTCAGACCTTTTGTCTCCATACATTCCTTCCACTTGTTCATCTTCTCCTTCAGTCCATCCATACTTTCTGTAATCAACAACAGATCATCTGAATACAACTCCCACGGTAAACCCTCCTTTACGTTCTGAGCCAGCACCTCCATCACAGCCACAAATAGTAGTGGACTTAGTACCGACCCCTGATGCACTCCCACCTTCACCTCAAACTCACCACTGTTCCCGCTCTTCGTCCTTTCAGCTGTGCGCCCCCTTTTGTACATTGCCATCACTACTCTGATCAACCATTCCTCCACTCCTAACTTCCTCAATGCCCATGTCACTACTTCACGGGGAACCCCATGGAATGCTTTCTCCAGATCAACAAACCCAAGAAACAACTTCTTCCTCTTCTCCATGTACTTCTCCTGCAACTGGCTCAATAAAAAGCACGTCTGTCGTTCCTCTTCCTGGCAAAAATCCAACCTGCATTTCATCAATCTTCACTTTCTTCCTTATCCTCCTCTCCAACACCCTTTCCAATACCTTCATTCCATGCTCCAATAACTTTATCGCTCGATACGAGCCACGGTCCAGAGGGTCACCTTTCCCCTTGTATAGAGGGACGAGGGTACTCAGTTCCCAATACACTGGAATGCGGCCTTCTTTCACCACCAGATTACAGATCTCTGTCATTCTCTTCACACCCCAACTTCCTGCTGCCTTCAACACATCTCCCACAACTCCCGTCAACACATCTCCCACAAATTCTGACCATTCAACCTTAACTGGACAGCCCGCCACACCTGAATAAGCCTGCCACACCTGAATAAGCCTGCCACAAGCAAAGCAATATGTACTGCATGCAACCCCAATCATGGTAACACTTGTGGAAAAGTAATTCATTTTAATGTTTTTATTTATTACTAGCTGAATGCACCCGGCGTTGCCCGGGTTCTTTTTGAATGAATTTAATCTTCTGTACATGGGTCTGATGCGAGCCCAGTATCAGTTCGTGCTCAACGATTCCTTGTTCTTTCTTTTGTCGGGCCCCACGAGAGAGAATTTTGAAAGCATGTGTTGCAAGCAGTCAGATATTCCCATTAAGTGTATAAGTTGTACTTCAAGAGAATTTTGAAAGAAGAAGAATTATTGCGAAACGGGCCCAGGCCGGCCGAGACAGCCTCGCCACCTAGCCTATAACCTTCCCGGGGCCCGTCCCGACATTTTTTGTTTCAGAGGTTACCTCCTATCTTTCACCGTTCAGGAGATTAGCGTGTGCAGACAAACAAACAAAAACTTTTTTATATATATATAGAAGATAGATTACCCTCGTCTGAGGAGAGGGTATTGCATTCGAGTCTGTTTGTTTGTTTGTCCGCACAGAATAAATATGATTTTCTCTGCAACCGTCGGTCCGATTGACAGGAAATTTTCACCATAGGTGCAACTCCACCCGTATAATTTTTTTATAATTATGATGTCATAGGTCACGTGGTTCGGCAGCCATATTGGAAAAACTGCACTTATGTCTCCGAAAGGGCTGAATATAAGAAATTGAGACGTGGCTCATTGTAAAGAACTCTCCATGGGGAATAAAATATGTTGATGTCATAGGTGTCTCCATTATGACGACATAATTAGACAAGTACAAAACTTCATCCGATCAAGATGAAATTTCTTGAGTGCGATGTCGGCATAAACTGGTGGAAGAAAAAAATAATAATGATGACGTCATTAGTCACGTGGTTCGTCCACCACCTTGGAAGAATCAAAAAACTTTGCACCTCTATCTCCAAAAGTGCTGAATAGAAAAAATTGAGACGGCTCATTGTAAAGAACTCTCCTTGGGGAATAAAATATGTTCATGATGGGCATAGGTGCCTCCATTATGACGTCACAATTCGACAAGTACAAAACTTCATCCGATCAAGATGAAATTTCTCGAGCATAATCGAGGAATAAATTAGTTCAGGAAAAAATGACGTCATCAGTCACGTGGTTCGGCCGCCATATTTGTTTTAAAACAAAAGCCGTAAAAACCACTGAAAATACACGGTGAGGGTTTGCAATCTCCAATGGCTCTTTCTTGTTTTTTGTTAGATGTTTTATTTATGCATTGTTTATGGCTTTTTTTGAGGGTTTTTTTTATATTGGTCTTCAACCTTAAAAGGTTGAAATCTTCCCTGTTGGGAACATAACTCCGATGTTTACATGTTAAATATTGCCCTTACACGTTTTTGGATAACATGACATTTCACAGGAACACATCCCCCACGTTATACCAGGGTTACCTGTACATACTTGCACCATGTTTGATTTTAATCCCTTTTAGCTTCTCTTAAGTATCACGTTTTTACCTGACATGATCTCTGATACAGAAATCTAATCAGTTCATCACATGTACTTCGTCCAAGTTTGGTCAAAACCACATCATTGGTTCTCAAGTTAGCGAAGTAACAGAATCTATAACAGGACTTCTTGCCTTTGACCTCTTGACCCCATCATCTAATGTGGTTATCTTGACATTATACATACTTCTATAAAGTTTGACTTTGCCGTTAAGTTATCGGGGCAAAAAAACCCCAAAAAGAAAACCCTATTATTATGGAGGTTGTTGGTGTGACTGCTGGTGGTGTGACCGGACAGTAATAACCTTTGACCGCTAGATGCCAAAATCTAATCGGTTCATTACATCTTAGATACTTGGACCAACTTTGGTTAAAATCCCATTTTCTTGAAAAAAAACAAAAAAACAACCCAAACAGTAAAGATTTCTAAACATTTTATTTCTGCTTATTTAACAGCAGGAAGTTAGGAGAGGGGGGCAGGGGGGTGAGGATTGAGGTGGGTGAAGAAGCAAATGAAGACCCCACTCATGTTTGTGTGGAGGCTGAAACAATCGACATTGGATCTTCACTTCAACTTCTTTTTGGGACGAAGGTTGTTGGTGTGACCGCACTTCGTCTTGCGACAGTTTACGGCTCGGGGGTGCAACCGAGCATAGCACCTGTACACAAAAGAGGATTTCCACAAAACAACTCAGGTATGATAAAGATATTTTAAATAAATAAACAACTTGTGGCATGCGTGATGCGGAATAATATTAAAGTCAATGAATTTGGAAATAATATGGTAATTTAAGAAAACTTGATATGCACATTTGCTTGCTTTGAGAGTGTGCACGAGAGAAAATGCATGAGAGTGTACATATGCAGAAGATTTTGTTTTGTAATCCGACCAAAGTTGGCTGACTGGTGGCCTTTAACTCTGTATAGCAAAATTGCTAAAATCACGGGACTATGACATTTTATGTCTTTTTCTCCTTGTTCCAGTTGATGTTAAAATATTTTTTCTGAGTCAGATAAAGGAATTATTTTAGGGTCATAAACCACGTAAGCAGTTGTAAAATATAATGCCAGTAGAAAATAAAGGTTTCAGTGGACCTCACATGCAAACAAACTTTTTAACATTACGCAATGCATAAAATAAAACGTCTTTAAAGATAATTTAACGTTCATTACTTGTTAATGAAATTAAACCTCAGCACGGCATCAGCACTATTTTTTGTTCATGAGGTCAAACACCAACTGAAGCGATGTGTTGCCTGTGATATCAGCCCCTTGGAGCCACGTGGTACATTTAAAATGCATGCCTTACATTACTTTGCCCATTGTCATCATTATTTTGGTTTTGGCAAAAAAGTTACATGTCCACGACATTATATGTCTTGATGAGTCTTTTTTAAATGCCCTCTATGTTTCCCACAGATTTGCCAATATCTTTTTTCTGGTTGGACCAGGGTTCGTATTGAAGGTGAGAAAGCCCCATATGCCTACAGCGGCAACCAATGGGTAGGATACGATGACCAAGAGAGTGTCACTGAGAAGGTGAGTGTCAGACTGCAAACAGAAAATCTAATTTAAGCTATTTGGGTCCATCTTCAGTTTTATGTAATGATGATACGAGTAATATACTGTGTGTAAAGGGGGAAGTGGAAGAATGTAAAATTTATTGAAATAAATCTGAGAGAAGGATTGCAAGAAGTGGAAGTGGAGGAGAGCTGAGAAGGAGTGGCACGAAAAATAAATCAGGTTGGGGTGATAGAGGAGATAGTAGAGAGAAGGGAAGAAGAATGCATGGTGTGCATGGGCAAGGTATGGGAGAGGGCCAGAATTTTCAGAATTTTGGAAGGTTGGCAGGATAGCCCAGACGTATGCACACACTCTGTCTAGTTTGGGTTGCAATCTTGACTAAGCTATAAACTGCCACCCTGGTGTTTCGGAGACCACCCTGGTGTTTCACCCGTTTTAGCACTATTATGGCCTGTGAAACACACCAAGTGGGCAGTTTATAGCTGGATGGAGATATCGCAATGTGTGCCTCATCCTTTGGATGGACATTAAGCCAGGTGTCCCATTTTATGTCATTAGTTGGAAAATGTGAAGGATCCCACAAACTTTCCCCAAGATGGCACTTCCCCCCAAGCAAAGTGCCTATCTTTAGTAGTTTGTAGGTTTGTTGGTGATTTGTCTGTTTGTAGGGAAATATCACAGGCACCATAAACAAATGGCAAATTCATACCCTAACCCACAGGGGGCAGTGCATCAGTGGCACTGCTGCACTTACAACAAATTATGCTACCCACAGCTACGTGCTGCTTATGAAAGAAGAAACATTTTCGATATGATTCTCTGAATATCCCAATGGAGATTGACCCAGCGCCGTATATAAGGAGAGTCTGGCCATCTATTGCTGTCTCCATGGACTGCTATGATTGGCCGATCACAGTCACGTGGTTTCAAGGTGCCATGTTTCCCCCCCATTTGAACAGCCCAGTTGTACGTTGGGAGGAGGAGTTGACTGATGATGACTGATTTGTTTTCACTTTGCAATCTGTCATCGAGTCCCAGTCTCAGCCAAGCAGATACCAGTAGTTTGTATCATTTGGAAGTCCACTGCATCTCAAATGTGAAGAAAAGGGGATGCCAGGTGTGCATGCGAGTTGTTGAACATCAGGATCCGATAACTGATGCTCCGACTGTGCTCAAGGAATCCAAGGAAGGCTGTCTCACCCATTTCTCAGACATTGGAATGAAACTCTTCATAGCTGGAGGGCGCTACTTTTGCGAGGTCAAAGGCCAGCTGAAAGGGAAGAACTTGTTAGTGAAACGAGTTGAGCAAGCTGATGACTTCACTCGACATGTTCCCATTCCTTCTTGCCATGATATGAAGGATAAACTGCTCCAAATGATCTACACCGTGAGACTACTTTGCGCTAAAGCAACAAGACGTTCAAAAGCAGAGAATACAGGACTCAAAAGAGGCGAGCTCGGCAGTAAGAGTGCGGCCATGCATGTTGTCGTGAAAATACTCAAATGATCTGTTTCTTCTGCTGAGTTTTTGTTCATGTCGAACGATAGGATTCCGGACCGCAGTCCCATAACCATCGTCAGTTCTAGATACCCATCCATGACATCATTAGCGGTATCTGACTGGTCGTCATCACATGACGCCAATCATCTTATATACAATGCCCCGCAAATGACGATGTCGGTTTAGAAATTTCGGATTTTATTCTCTGCGTTTTGTCACATGTGTCATGTATTTTTTCTTGTTCGGTCATCCTCTTGATTTCTTGATTCTGTCTCATACAAATCCCCAAACGCACTCAGCACAAAGATATTGATCCCTATTTTTATGGCATAGCCCATAGGGCAAAACCGTCTAGAACAGTGTTTGTCCGTCTGTATGTATGTGTCCCCTCAAACGTATACCAATCAGAGCTGAGGATCTGATTGGTATATGTTTGAGGTCACATGACATGTAGGTCACATGACAGGGTGATGTGATTACGCCTGATTTATGCCTCATCTTCGGACCGCTTCGGACAAATTAAGTCCAGGTTTCTCAATACAGTAGTGTATCGTTTCAGTAGTATCGTTTTCATAATAACAATATCGTAAATATAACCATAACACTTTAATCCCAATGTCATGAATACTCAGTTAATGGATTGAAGTGGTGTATGGTTCATGAATCAATGATGAGCTGTGTTCGGCACTAATATTAATAACCGCAGTATTGACGGGGAATAAAAGTAAGGAATTATCTTCAGTTTTTTAAATAGTAATATCATTTTTGAAATAATAACACAACGTTAATAGTATAGTAAATCTAATCGTAACACTAATCTCTTCGTAGTGACTGCAAACTTACTGGAAGTTAAAATATATCATCTTCTGCATATTAAAGTAGCGGCAGTTTTGTGTTTATGATGTCATTACGACGGCTGACTCCACCGACATTTTAATTTACTCGTCGGCCTACACCCGCACACTACCGGAGCTGCAGGAAGGGTCATTCCTCTTTGGGGTACATAAATTACAGTCGATCTATGGGCGGGTCTCAAGAACATTGGGTGTGTGTTCATTTACCAAGTTTCTTGTGGAGAGATCACCAAGTGGTTTAAGCATTCGAGCAAGCACTCCATTCAAAACCCTTAAGGAACGGCTTGCCTGGCAAGCACTAGGTAGCTGCTTGGTAAATGAGCACACCTCCAACCCTTGTGGGGTATATAGATTACAGTTGATATTCCCTCAGTTCTGTAAGTAAAACCTACCTCATGGATGTCGGGATTCCTCCAAATTTCTTTGTTTAATGTTATCAACAGCATTAGCGACTGTTTAAAAAGCTAATCATATGTGTTTGTGTTTTATAATATTTTACAAGCCTGGCTATGCCGCTGTCAGACTTTTGGTCTTGTTTTTTTTTAAAATAATAAATACAAGCCGTATGGGGGTGAAATCTGCATGTAATGGGCAACACGCGCAGAGTAAACAGTTCATTTACATCTGCAGGATGTCTAATAAATAAAGAAAATACAAGCACACCTGACGCTAGGCCCAGGTTTCAGACTTTGGCATTATACTAATCTTACTATAATTAAGGAAGTATATGTTGCTTTGTTTTCATTTGGCTGCAACACATAACATTCTTGAACCGCTGGTTTGAATGAGTTGAAAACTGCTAGTGGCACCTTGGGTGCACACAGGGGGTTTTCGGCATTCATAATAATCATAGTCCCAGGGGTTCTGCATTGGGGGAAGACCCAAATTCTTTGTAAATGTGTATCATGTAGCTCCGCTCCCGGTGTGAGGTTGTATTACAAGTCATACAATAACATTATTCATACAATATTACAAGTCATACCCAAAAAAAAAAGGTCGTAACTGTATCAAACAATAATAGTGTTACGATTATATTTACTATATTATTATTATTATTAAGAAAACGATGCTACTGTATTAATAAAGCGATGCTAATTCCACTATTACACCACTTCATCTTCCACATCTCAATTCATCTTCCACTTCATCTTCCACTTCTGTATTAATACACCACTTCTCTTTGAGTTATGCATGAACAATACACCTCTTCAATCCATTAACTTTGCAGTCACGACAACGGGATTGCAGTGTTACGATTATATTTACCATATTATTATTATTATTATGAAAACATTAAATGTTAGCTCTTTCACGAGCCTCGATTCAGTATTCAAAAAAAACAAAAACAAAAAACACAAAAAAACAATACTACTGTATTAAGAAACCTGGGCTAATTTGTCTGAAGCAGCCTGAAGGTGAGACATGAAGCCTAAGGCCTAAACATACTGTCGTTGGAAGACCCGTAACACCGATGCTTTCGATATTTGATGGTCATTTTAACAATCGGTTTGTTTGTGTTTCACACTGAATGAAAAACGTAAGGGTAGAGCATGGTGATTGTGATATATGACAGGTTCGACGATATGTTCGGTCTGAACGGCATATAAATCAAAAAGGTGGTGTGTGGAGTCAGCCGCCCTGCCGCCGTAATGACATCACAGACTCAATCGCATCCCATCACCCCTGTCATGTGACCAGATCCTCAGCTCTGATTGGTGTACGATTGTGAGGGACATACATACAGACAAACACTGTTCTTGATGGCTATGCCCTCGGAGTTACACCGTAGAAACCATGCTATCACCCATCCTCACTCAAATCGCTTTTAGTCTTGACTTTCGAGTGTTCAAGAACACATGTCATCGGCACCGTGGAACAAGATAGCTTGCATACACTTGGATGGCTTGAATCAACATGGAACAATAAAACTGAAAACAAGTCCGAGCAAAAAAGTAAATAAAACAACGTGTGTGTTTGTGTGTGCACAGGCATTCGTCATGTGGCATTTACAATGCCAAATAATAACAAAGTAGAAGCCATACTTGCGACAGATCATCTTGTCACAGTTGTACTTCATCGCGAGGATGCGCAGGGAAGGTTCAATGATTCCACCACGCAGACGCAGAACCAGATGTAGCGTTGATTCTGAATAAAAACGGGAGGGACAAAGAATATACAAATGATAGTGGATTGTCTGCTCGGAATACGTTTAACTTCATAAAAGGGTAACTTCTGCAAAATGAAAGTTTGCAGTAAAATTACTATTCAGGTGGTGCGGGGGCGGTAAGACAAATGGAGCAAAACATAGCCCTGCTCACCATGAGGTCAAAGGAGGGGAGGGGGGGGGGGTAGGGGGCAGAGAAGTTAAAAATAAAGGTGTAAAAGAAATCGATTATGGAATTTCAAAAATACAAGACAGAATGGGATGAGACAAAAAAAGATGGTAGCCACAAGACAGGTGTGTGCGGGTGGGGGGTGGGGGGTGGGGGGTGGGGGGATGATGCGATACCTTTCTGGATATTATAGTCTGACAATGTACGGCCATCTTCCAATTGCTTCCCGGCAAAGATCAGTCTCTGCTGATCAGGAGGAATTCCTACACAAAGTGCATTAAAAATAAATAAATAAAAAACGTCAAAATGCTTAACTTCTTACCTCATGCCATCTGCACTTCACTCCAAGCTCCGCAACCCAACCCCAATCAAAAAGGGTCAAATTGATTAGAAATAAAATCATGATTTCAAATCAAAGGCGATATTCATGAAACACATGCCCCGAATGATTCCAGGCTCTTCTTCATTTGTATTTAAGGATAAGCCTCGTGTGTTTTTAGTTTCAAGAGACATGGACAGTATCTTTCCCAATCACTCATACACAATTCATTTTCTGTAAACTATACAAAGCTCCTCGGCACACCTGAGCTCCTCACCACATACAAGGCTTTCATCCGCAGCTCAATGGAATACTGTTCTCCCCTATGGGCTGGTGCTCCTGCCTCACACCTGGCTCGGCTTCACGCTGTTGAATCCAAAGCTTTCAGAATCATTGGAATCTCCCGCGATGAAGCTATCTCTGAGGGCCTTTCACTCACTCACCGCAGGCAGGTAGGTGGTCTTTCTGTCTTCTACCGACTCCTCTCCGGCCTTGCTCCCCCAGCTCTCTCTGTGCTCTGTCCCCCAAATATTCCTACAGGTCGCACAAGATCTGCCAGCAACCCTCTGATGGTTAAACTGCCGAAATCTCGGCTCTCTGCTCACCTTCACTCTTTCATTCCTCTTTTCTCCCGCCTGTGGAACAAACTCCCACACTCCCTTCAATCCCTCTCCTCCCTCCAGGTCTTTAAAACAGCTGTTCACCACCATCTCTTATCTTCCCCCATCCATAACCTTGATCTTTTCTACCCCCACTAATTCACCCCAGATCCACCTTGTTTGAAATTCCAACTTCTTTCCTGGAAATCCTGGCAGTGTCCATATGTTTTATACCTCTCCCACCCCCCCCCCCCCCCTTCACATGCCTCCCCCCCAAAGCCCTCTCCCTCCCACAGATCTCTCGATGTCTCCATGTCTCTCGGTCCCTGCTCTCAAATGTTGTGTTTGTGTCCTTCCCCCTCTCTCCCCATCTTGTCTACCGCTCCCGATGTTATTTGTTTTATGTGTCTGTTTGTCTTTCTGTGTGATTAATGTTCGCTCTTTCACGAGCCTCGATCTTGTATACAAAAAAAATAAAAAAAATAAAAAAAATAATTTTGACAATTTCTAAGTCTTTTACTTTGTTTAGCAGAATTCCACAGTTATTCATACAAACTGATGGGTGGTCCAGTGTTCCAGCATTTCCGTTCATTAGTTATATCATGAAATGCCCAATGTGAAGCTGAGAGACTAACTTTACTGAAATGGAGTCACAGGTGCGACATTCGCAGCCTAATTGTACAATACATAGCAGAGGGCATCCCGAAAGAAGCAAGACTGATATTATACCTTCTTCAACCCTATCCAACAATACCAAGAGGATATGGCCTTCGGAGGCATGACCCACAATGGGAGGATCCGACAATGGTCATTATTTGTGATGCGTTGTTTACTTGCATACAGGAAAACTCGGTGTCAGGTTATGACAAAGCTGCAGGAAATGTCCATATAGATAGCCCGACATCTTCCGTGCGATCAAGGGAGTCCATCCATCCATGACGTCCTATTCACCTACAAGGCCTTCATCCACAGCCTAATGGAGTACTGCTCTCCCCTATGGGCTGGCTCCCCTTCCTCACATCTTGCTCAGCTTGACGGCGTGGAAATCAAGACCTTTAAGACTATTGGAATCTCTTGTGATTAAGCCGAGTCTATGGGCCGATCACTTCGCCATTGCCGGCAGGTCGATGGTCTCTGTCATAGTGTCATATTCACCCTCATTTCTGGTCTTGCGCCCATTGCCCTTCTCCGTGCTCTTCACTCCTCCTCCTCCCTCCCCCAAGTATCTGCTGGACACACGAGGACCACCAGCCACCACCTCCTAGTGAAACCGTTTAAATCCAGAAACACAGCCCACCTCCACTCATTTATTCCTCTCTTTTCCTACCTGTGGAACCGCCTTTCATACATACTTCAATCCAATTATTCTTCCCTCCGGGTCTTCAAGATAGCTGTTCACCATCAAATCAGGTAATCAACATCCAAAACCACGATATTCTCTACATCCATGAAACTACCAACTAGCCCTCTCAAAATTTTGCGAATGTATCCATCTTGTCAACCCCTTGCGTTCTCACCTACCCCTAATTGTTACCGGCATTCCTTGTTTGTCTGTCTGACGACATTCTCCCTCCAATCTGCTATTGGTGTTTCCCCTTTCTCCTCCCGTTCCCGTTGTTATGTTGTGTCCCGATCTGTTCCATGAATGAGGTATATTTCCCCCAAACTATCTGGACCCCCTCTGGCAATTCGCCATTTTGACTTATGGCCTTCAAATGCCAGCGACGCCTATCAAAGGGCAGAGGGTATCTGAAATAAATAAATTATGCAATTCTGGAATCATTAGTGTGGATGGTTCCAAATATGTATTAATTATTTATTGCAGATACTCCACTTCCAGCCCCGATTCAGAACCTTCCTCACCACCCCTCAACTTAGACTCGTGGTTAATGCCCCCAGTGGCACACACAAAAGAGCCCATTCTCCGTGCTACGCCTTTACATGTCATGTCTGATGTCTGGATAATTTCACATGTCACAAAAGATAACTGGAGATGAGCACACCAAGCGCAAAGCACAAAGTAAACAAACGGATTTTTAACAAGAGAATACTAAACAGCAACTAGAGGTTCCAGGGAACCTGAACTCAACTGGTCTATATCAATATGGTTAGAATATGTATAATAGAACCACAAACTATATAGTTTATATGTGCTAAAAATGACAAAAATTGATTTTTTAATATGGCCGCCCTGCCATGCCCATTTTTGGGCGTGCAACACCCAAATGCAATCCCAAACTAGTTTATGTCTTAAAGATGCTGCATAACAAGTTTCATCAAATCTGATTAATATATGTGACTTTTAGAGCGTAGACGTCGAATTGTTTACAGACAGACAGACAGACGACGGACACTGGGTGTCGACAAAAACACAGCTGGACATAGTCCAGTTGAGTTAATAAAAGTGCAGGTTCACCATAACCTCAGGACCCGGATCACATGCCACTTAAGGTAAGTTTATGCACACACCTTCCTTATCCTGTATCTTCCCCTTGACATTGTCAATGGTATCGGTTGGCTCAACCTCGAGGGTAATAGTCTTCCCAGTGAGGGTCTTCACGAAGATCTGCATCTTGTGTCCGTCAACTCACCTCACTTTCTCCACTACAAGACATTCAATGGAAATCGAGTAGCAATCCATTAACTACTTGGTATATCTTTGGCACAAGAGATTAAAAACCACGAAAAAAAAACACGAAAAAAAAACCAAGACACCAGCAAGTGGGATGTTACAGCACAGACAAGATTACAGGATGTATTCCTTATTACTCCTACCTCTTTTAAAAATGGCGCCTAGTTTTTCCACCCTGTGTGGTCAGCCAGAGGAAGTTTTCACAAAAGGCCTGATTTTCGACACAGGGCGATTTGTGCAGGAATTTGGAATTTGTTCAGGGTGCAGGGAAAAAAATGTGCCTTCACTTCCTGAAGGACTCCATGGAATATTTTACGTCCACCAGCGTGATAGTATACAGGACACCCGAGGTGTCACCTCCCCAATGGAGAAGACCAGAGTTCTGCTGAACCAAACTGTCAGACTACAAGGTGTATTGTTTGGTGATTATATAATAATAATAAATTATATGATAGTGGGTTATAGTGGGTGGTTTGCCATTGCCTTCCCAGCAGAAGTTGTGGCAGGAATTCGGAATTTGTTCAGGAAGTTGGCGATAGTTCGGATACTTTTCACGGACACCGTGGGATCTTTACGGTCCACCAAATAATGGAGGCAGCCGGGACACCCAGTTTGACGTTCATCCGAGGGACGGCACACACATTGATGAATCAACCTGCCTGTGAAACACCAGGATGGCAGTTTATAGCTCGGTCAGGATTCGAACCCAGGCTAGACAGCTTAGAGACGAATGCACGTACCTCGAGGTCCCAGCGAATTTTAATCGACCAACTGATAGATGCAATGGATGTGGAGTTAATAATGTAGCACAGGCATGATGGGCCAAATGGCCTCCTGCACCCAAACTCCAAAAACGACCAATTCAGCTCCAACAACACGATGTTTAAATTCGACATTATTGCTGCTGTAAATGCCCGATATGTTTAGGAAGCCACTCGTATTTAACTTTAAGCGGTTTCCTAAATGTATTTCCTCAGTTCTCGCCCATCTGGCTATGACTGGCTTCCCGGTTATTACATAGTGACAAAACGCCTTCTAAGTAACCAAAACACGTTGCTTTCCTTTAAATATTCAATCACCGCGTTAAAAACGATAAATGCACATTCAAATAAAGCCGGTTAATGTCACAACATCAGAAAATTTCACACATCGCCGATCACGTGGCCAACTCCATTACCTCTTCCCCGCGAAAGGAATGCTGGGAGCAAGGATCACTTCCTCATTAAGCAAATGACGACATTTCCTGTTCCGGGTATGCCGGTCTTGTGACGATTTCCGATGTAGTTGTTGTTTTATTATTAAAGTCACACTTCACACTCTTATTCACGCTTTTATTATTAACGTCCCACTTCGGAAATAAGCAACATATTTTAGTAGAACGAATAATTTTGTTTATTTGAAATTATTCTGCGCTGTATTCCGTTCCCAATCGCTTGCAAAGCCTGCCGTTCCTTGTTGATCATTTCGTTAGGGTGCTTGTTTGAGTGCTTAAGCCGATTGGTAATGGAACACACCTCAGTTACGACGTTAACCTCCCCCCTTCTCGATAAAAATTTAAAGAATATTTTTGCCATTTATTTTCATTTTCATCTTTCATTTTCATAAATACTTTTGCATCCTCATCCACCTGGAAATATGCAGATAAGGGTTAGTCCACTTTCTGTTGTAAAATTGAGGTGCTTATCGTTCACGGATGCTGTCTATAGTTATACTAACTGGATAAGGTGCCTGATGTTAATTGGTCGGGCGATCCTGAAGCCACCGGAAGCGCTCCATCCGCCATATTGCTCCTCCCACAACACAAAAAATCCCCTTTGTATTAATACAAATACTTGCTTTAAGGTTCATATTTCCTACGAAAATTCCACCTTTCTTACTTGATTTTAGTCCATTCCAAGGTTTAAAAAATAGTCTTGTTATAGTATTTATGAAATGCCATCGTGTGTTCCTTACGGAAGTAAACACCGAGACGCTAATGATCAAAGAAGAAGAAGAAGAATGGTAAGAGAAGAAGAATCCAGTTATTATGGAGATGAGGGGGGTTGAGGGCTCCGGCCGGGTGATCTCGACAAATCGCAAATCCCGCGATATTTCTTTAGTTACTGTAATAGTGTAATTTATCCTTAAGCAAATTGTGATGCCGTCATGATTTGTAGTTATATCTTTAAAAATCGGTGGAGCCTTTCTTTCTATGGAAGATTTTATGATGAGCTTAAAAGTTAATGTCTGAATGGCTCCAGCGTGGAAATTGTCTCGGTTTGAATACATATATATGATTCATGTTGGGGATATTGTATTACTAGGTCCATAGACTCAGTAATCAGAACAAAGTACAAGCCCGCACCGTACAAAGTACCCGCACCCGCACTACGCGTCACCCGCACTCCCCTCCCCCCAAAACACGTCATCAACTTCGGCACAAAGCGGATCACGTGGTGCCAAAGCTAAACAACAGACACAGCAACTGTCCCCCTTTTTAAACATAAAGATATTACATGTACGGGTACATTCGAAGTACACCGCCCTCATGCCAAATAATTAAATATCCTACAACGTGGCATTGCCAAGGCGCCTTTGGCGATGCTGTGCAGTCATGATACTGTATTGGGTGAGAGCACGGAGGTATATAATATGGAGAGCCAATTGGCCACCTCGCAGCATTAGCCGCCGTGAAGCCACCGGAAATAGTCTGGCGGCCATATTGGGAAGCCGATCGTAAGCCTGTCAAAGCAAAGGCGTGGCGCACTGATGATGCAGCTGGAGCGAATTTTAGGACCGCCGACTATTTAATTAATATAGAATACTAATATTTGAACTGATATTCGGGCTCAGAATCCCGTTCTTTAAGGAAATGGTGTTCATTAAGTTTGAAGTTGATTCCAGACGCATTTTTCCTGGGGAATCCAATGGTTTAGAGCTTGTTTGAAAAAAAAGTGCCCAAAATTACCGCTCGGTGTTCTTTATCGTTCTTCTCATGACCCAATCACCCACTAGTAGGAATAAGAATCCTGACATGTTACACCCCTGTTTAACTCCTGTCTTCACCTTGGTCGACGACCGCACATTGAAAGTCTTGGTAAAGGGCTTTTACAAGGTTCACTAATTTTCCAGGTATGCTGTATTTCTTCATTATGACCCAGACTTTCTCTGGGCAAGGAGTCGAAAGCTTTCTAGAAATCTATAAAATTGAGGTACATCGTCGTTTGCCATTCTTTGGCTTGTTCTATAATATTCCTCAATATAAAGATCTGATTTGTTGTCATGTTATATGATGTTACTTAATTCAGTCATTATATTGTAACTAAGATGTGTATGTTTCTATTACCGAGATGTTAGAAACCACGCAGATATAATGATAACCAGAGTTTATTCTACACTGACATGGGTCAGCAACACATCAACAGTGAGTCAGTCACATAAATGACATGAAACGCTGTCATGTAGTTAACCCACACAATTCACAGTTAACCCACAAAACACACCCACACCATGTAGAGATGAGGTCGCTCTTATATTTCAGCTTGCTCTGGTGTTGCCTCACTGGTGAGCAAACAGGACCAGTTTGCAATATTTTTTCCTGATGCGCTCTTCCTTCATGTCATCATCGAGTGTTCTCACAACATGATGGAAACGTATCTTGCTGTATGATTGTGATACAGAATGTATTAAAGCAAACACATGGTTGCTGTCTGCCTCACAGTCAAACATGTGCCGATCCAAGGAAGCAAATGTAGACCGACCGACCTCAGAAAGGACAGAAGTGGAAATTGCCACTCTTATCCCACTTTCACGAGGCATTTTGCCATTGCTTACAGCCAGGAGCCTCTTGACACAGCGTTCAGTCGCCTCACAGACACGAACAACACTGTGCGAGGGAACTATGAGGCCACCCCTGTTCTTGGTAACAATCAGGCTGTACATTGGTGTGGTTTGCCATTCTTCGTTGTTACTGGTCAATGCAGAAAGACATTGGCTACACTTCAGAGTCTTCCTCACCATCCTCACCACATAGCCGGCAATATAGCCAACACATGACTCTGTAAAGATGGAAAGTTGCTCAAAATTTGGAATATCCGCATAGTCGTGGTCCTCTTTTGCCGGCGATCTCAACTCCAGGTCGTATCGTCTGGCCACCAACATGTCGTGACTCTCGTCAGGCACAGCCTGCTTTGCAACGCACTTGAAGGAAGCCGCATTCAGGATTCTGGTTGAGTCCTGTGCAGAACAGTTCCCACTTGCAGACTTGATGTCATGTCGCATCAAGAGGCGCTTATATGCGGCAACAAACTGCCGGGCCGTTGGGTTATTCCCACTTCCACATGCAATGCGGACCGCTCCAAAGAAAAGTTCAATGTGGTCTTGGCTCATTTTGTACGTGAGCAGGTATCGCAGGGGAGATGAGGCAGGTTTGACATATGTGAAATACAAAATTTTGACACTCTCTATGCAGATCATGAAACCAATGAAGGGGGTTTTCAAACGCGTATTGGTCATAACTTGACCATTCATGTTTTTGATGTTGGACAAGTAACTGTAGGCAGTATCCAGGAATGGCAGGAAAAGTCCTTCTCGTGATGTCATGAGTGGTGCCTTGTAGTTTCGTGCCAATGGATTGCGAGAATTTAGAATGTCAAACAGTTTGTCCAATGTTTCAATGTATTGGCAGGTAGCCTCACTGCCCTGAAATTCTGATAGTTGCAAAGTGTCCCTGCAAAACCGAATTGCATCTGCCACACTAGTGCTCAATGTCTGAGCAGCTGTGTCCACCTTCATGACATTGCTCTTCCACTCGATGTGTTTCCGGGAGAGCTTATTTCCCAGACGCAAGCCTTCCCTCTTCTGCAGATCAAAGAGTGCCTGGATGTATTTCCACGCGATGACTTTTTTGTTGCCATCCTCCATCATTTTCATGGATCCAAGACAGTTTCTTGCAAGTTTAAGCATGTGACATGCATCGAGTACAACACAAATTTTCTTTTCGGGATTTGCTGGGTGGGGAAATGTTGGTTTCACATTCTGCGGCGTGATGTCGGCACCTAGCTCACGTAACATTGTCAAATGAGCGGACGGTCCATCGCAAGTTAAGGAAACCACCTCTGCACCGATATCATGCAATTTTAGTAGACATTGTGTCACCAAATTCGCCTGTTCCTTCCCCGACAATCCATTTATCATAAAGTATGCTACAGGCACTTTCCAACTGTCATTCAGTGCAACCAGCATGAAAACCAGTGCGTTGCTGGCCTGGGGAGCACTGTCATCTTGGACTCCGTTTCCGATGTCGACGTACCCCAATACCTTGTCCCATAAAAAGTCAATTGCCTTCATGATGGCCATCTCGTCTAACATCAGGCTACACAGTGTTCTCTTGCCAGTCTCCTTCTCTGCTTTAAACCGGCTCTCTAGTGCTTGGAATACAACTGCACTAAAACCAGGTGAACCATCAATTGCGCTGTACCATTTCCGGATTGTGGATGGACTTGGCAGTGCCAAGTCGAATGTCTCTCGAACATAGTCGTATCACGGACGCAGACACAATCGGCTTCCCAATATGGCCGCCAAGCAACTTCCGCTAGCTTCAGCCGACAGCCGTCATTGGCTCTCCAGTTTATTATATACCTCCGTGGGTGAGAGAGGTGTGCAATAATTGATTGGTTAATTGCATAATTAAAATCAATAAATGTTAAACATAAAATATTTTCTTAATCAATTGGCTAATAGCATACCTAAACCACTTGTGCTTCATCCGAAGCTGTAACTTTTTGAAAATTGATTAAATAAGTCATTAATCCCAAAAAATCAAATAATTAATTGATTAATTCATTAATCAATAAATCAAAAATATCCTTTATAGCCAAATCACTTGGTCACTGTCATGTCCAAATATTAGCTTCCTAGCTCAAAAGGTGCCTGAGATATTGACCAGATGAGAAAGAAAATAAATAAATGATTAATAATGAAATATAAATAAATAATAATCATAAAAAATTAAATATTTAATCAATTGGCTGATATAATATATAAACCACCACCATTTCATCCGACTCTGTAACTTAAAAAAAATTAATTTATTAACTCATTAATCGAATAATTAATCGATTAATTGATTAATCAATAAATAAAAAATAGCCTTTACAGCCAAATGTATTGGTGGTCATTGTCATGTCCAAATATCAGCTTCGTAACTTAAAAGGTGCCTGAGATATTGCCCAGATGAGAAAGGAAATAAATAAATACTTAATTAATCGATAAAACTGGTCGCGTCATTTCTGAGGTCAAGGTTTTTTTAGTTGTTCTTTTATAATTTGTACATGCTGAATTCAAAAATGTAACTCAATTTGCTCAATCCGGTCAGGTTTTTATGCTATCTCAATTTTAAAAAATATAGATAATTCGAAAATAATCGTTATGAAATTAGCAAGTTAATTTTTTTTAAACAGACTTCCATTTTAGCCAAGTGTTAGCCAAGCTCTACATAATAAACAGACACAACTTATTTCTAATTACGATTGTCATTACTATTTTTCAGCACGCATAGAATGTGCAAGAATGACCCAAACAGGTTCTGCTACATCTGTAGTAAAGTCACAATGTCAGACCGGCAGTTAAACGTCACACATTCTGTGAGGAAAAGCTATCACGACTACTTTGGAGTTCAACTTGGTGACCAGGACAAAGCCTTTGCCCCTCACATATGCTGCAAAACGTGCTTTGAAAGTCTGCGGCGCTGGAGCCACAACAAGCAAGTGTCTACCTTTTGGTGTCCCAATGGTGTGGAGGGAAGGAAGATCTCATACTAATGACTGTTATTAGTCCCCTACCGGTGTACACCGGAGGGGACTATAGGTTTGCACGCCGTCCCTCCGTCCGTCCGTCCGTCAGTCCGTCACGCAAAGAACAGTTTTCCGGACTTTTTTTTCTAAACGCTTAACGCTGATGATTTCAAACTTGGCACATGGTTTCCTCATGATAAGTTACAGATCAAGTTCGAATTTCACGACGTTTCGATCATTTCTGACAAAGTTATGGCACTTTGAACTTTGGAAATTCTGATAATTCTGATGATCCTTAACTCAGTGCCATTTTAAGTTTTAATTTCCTTTAAAAACCAATTTCTCTGCAATAATAGGACCGATTGAGATAAATTTTCACCGTAGGGGGGACTCGGTCTGTCGAATATTTTAATGGTAATTATGACGTCACAGGTCACGTGGTTCGGCCGCCATATTGTTTTTTGTGAAAACACGAAAACCCCTTTTTCTTTGCAACGGCTGAACAGATCGAGGCCAAACTTTGCAGGCAGAATCACATACCCATGACGAACAAAAAAGTCTGGATATCTCTGCATATCTATCTCTATATATCTATAAAAAAAAGTCTGGATATCTCTGGATATCTATCTCTATATATCGATTTTAAAAAGTCTGGATATCTATCTCTATATATCTATAAAAAAAGTCTGGATATCTATCTCTATATATCTATAAAAAAAGTCTGGATATCTATCTCTATATATCTATAAAAAAGTCTGGATATCTATCTCTATATATCTATAAAAAAAGTCTGGATATCTATCTCTATATATCTATAAAAAAAGTCTGGATATCTATCTCTATATATCTATAAAAAAGTCTGGATATCTATCTCTATATATCTATAAAAAAAAGTCTGGATATCTATCTCTATATATCTATAAAAAAAGTCTGGATATCTATCTCTATATATCTATAAAAAAAAGTCTTGATATCTATCTCTATATATCTATAAAAAAGTCTGGATATCTATCTCTATATATCTATTAAAAAAGTCTGGATATCTATCTCTATATATCTATAAAAATAAGTCTGGATATCTATCTCTATATATCTATAAAAAAAGTCTGGATATCTATCTCTATATATCTATAAAAAAAGTCTGGATATCTATCTCTATATATCTATTAAAAAAGTCTGGATATCTATCTCTATATATCTATAAAAAAGTCTGGATATCTATCTCTATAAATCTATAAAAAAAAGTATGGATATCTATCTCTATATATCTATAAAAAAAGTCTGGATATCTATCTCTATATATCTATAAAAAAAAGTCTGGATATCTATGTCTATATATCTATAAAAAAAAGTCTGGATATCTATCTCTATATATCTATAAAAAAAAGTCTGGATATCTATCTCTATATATCTATAAAAAAAGTCTGGATATCTATCTCTATATATCGATAAAAAAAGTCTGCATATCTATCTCTATATATCTATAAAAAAAGTCTGGATATCTATCTCTATAAAAAAAGTCTGGATATCTATCTCTATATATCTATAAAAAAAGTCTGGATATCTATCTCTATATATCTTTTAAAAAAGTCTGGATATCTATCTCTATATATCTATAAAAAAAGTCTGGATATCTATCTCTATATATCTATAAAAAAAGTCTGGATATCTATCTCTATATATCTATAAAAAAAAGTCTGGATATCTATCTCTATATATCTATAAAAAAGTCTGGATATCTATCTCTATATATCTATAAAAAAAAGTCTGGATATCTATCTCTATATATCTATAAAAAAAGTCTGGATATCTATCTCTATATATCTATAAAAAAAGTCTGGATATCTATCTCTATATATCTATAAAAAAAAGTCTGGATATCTATCTCTATATATCTATAAAAAAAAGTCTGGATATCTATCTCTATATATCTATAAAAAAAGTCTGGATATCTATCTCTATATATCTATAAAAAAAGTCTGGATATCTATCTCTATATATCTATAAAAAAAAGTCTGGATATCTATCTCTATATATCTATAAAAAAAGTCTGGATATCTATGTCTATATATCTATAAAAAAAAGTCTGGATATCTATCTCTATATATCTATAAAAAAGTCTGGATATCTATGTCTATATATCTATAAAAAAAAGTCTGGATATCTATCTCTATATATCTATAAAAAAAGTCTGGATATCTATCTCTATATATCTATAAAAAAAAGTCTGGATATCTATCTCTATATATCTATAAAAAAAGTCTGGATATCTATCTCTATATATCTATAAAAAAGTCTGGATATCTATCTCTATATATCTATAAAAAAAAGTCTGGATATCTATCTCTATATATCTATAAAAAAAAGTCTGGATATCTATCAAAAATATCCAAACAAAAAATGGATATCTCTTGTTTATTCTAGAGTTCTCCTCAAGACGCACCGTGCGCCCTCAGCCTCGTCTCGCGAACGTCAAAAGCGTGACACAGCGCGCGCTTTCCGGAGGGGCGGAGCCAAGCCGAGCAACATATATATATATACACATCGATCATTGATCGTGAACCGGAAAATATAATAATTGACTGATATTTAGCGACTCGAAAGGTTCTTTATCAACAACTTATTTTCTCGTGCTTCTGCTGACCTGTCTGCAAGGTGTATAAATCGAAGTCCTGTGTGTGAATCACAGGTGAGCCCGTGCTGAGGTAATTAGCGATTGGGAACGATTCAGAACCTGTGGGTGAATAACCCTTGGTAATTTCCCCAACAGTTTTCAGGACGACAGACTGCCGGTAGGGGACACGTATTGCAGCGCAATACTCAGACTGCTTGTTTCTGTATGACAAACCTACAAGGTAAGTTAGTATGAATTTAGTATGGTTTTTATTTTATACTTGCAAAAATATGCCTGACAATATATGAGATATGTCTTTATCTTCTTATCTTTATGTTTCCTTTCAGGCATAAATCGAAAAAATGAGCAACACGTAAAGTATCCAGACGTGCCATCTGCCATAACGCCAGTGCCTCATGGACCAGAAATTCCAATTCCAAGACCGCCCGACAACTTTGATTTGTCGTCCGACTCAGATGAAGAAATGGATGACGGTGACGTATCTGATACATATCAACCGGCTGCCGAGACAAGTCAACACAAACTCTTGAGCCAAGCTGAGTTGAACGATTTGACAAGAGGTTTGTGCTTGTCCAAAGAATCTGCTCAGTTCCTTGGGCCACGTCTTCGCGAAAATAGTTTGTTAGCTCCAGAAACAACATTCTTCTGGTATCGCAACCGCGAAGAAGAGTTTCGAGAATAGTTCACGTTGGACGAAGAAGCTTCACTGGTTTTGTTGTAACAACGTCAACGTCCTCATTGCAGCTATGGGTTTAGCCTTTAGCGTATGACCATACAAAATGGCGGCTCTTCAACGACTCCTCAAGCAGAAGCTTGAAAGCAGTACTACTCCACAATGGTAACAAGAAAGAGCAATCAGAGATTGCAAACCCTCGCCAGGATGTATTTTCAGTGATTTTTAAGGCTTTTGTGTTAAAATAAATATGGCGGCCCAACCACGTGACCGATGGTCATCATTATTATTTTTTCTAAACTCATTTATTCCTGGATTATCTATTATATATATACAACACAGTTTGTGTGTGTGTGTGTGTGTGTGTGTGTGTGTGTGTGTGTGTGTGTGTGTGTGTGTGTGTGTGTAATGTTACCGATAGACTCCTAAACGGAGAGGCTTACGTGCTTGATATTTGGCATAGACATGGCCATTGAGCCTGGGACGAACATGGCCGAACTCAAAATATTTGACGATCCATATTTTTTATTCATATTTACCTCAGCGCATTTCAGCGCACGGAATCAACGGAATCAGAGCAGGAGGGCGCTGATTCGCTCAGAGCGATCACGTGATGACGCTATGAACGCTATGACGCTATGAACGATATGACGCTATGAACGCTATGAACCCTATGACGCTATGAAAAAAAAAATCGCTATGAAACGCTATGAACGCTATGACGCTATGAACGCTATGACGCTATGAAAAAAAAAAAATCGCTCGCTTTGCCAAGGGGCTCGCTCCCCCCCCCCCCCCGTTCCCCTCCCCTCCCCTTCCCCCTCCCCCACCCGGCAATGCTGGGTACTTCTGCTAGTGCTCAATAAATTTCATCTTGATCGGATGAAGTTTTGTACTTGTCGAATTATGACGTCATAATGGAGTCACCTATGACATCATCATTAACATTTTATTCCCCATGGAGAGTTCTTTACAATGAGCCATGTCTCATTTTTTTCTATTTGGCGCTTTCGGAGATATCGAGGTGCAAAGTTTTTCTGTTTTTCCAAGATGGCGGGCGAACCACGTGATCTATGACGTCATAATTATCATAAAAAAACGTATACAGATGGAGTTGCACATATGGTGAAAATTTCCTGTCAATCGGACCAACGGTTGCAGAGAAAATCATATTTATTCTGTGCGGACACACAGACAGACAAACGGACTCAAATGCAATATCCTCTCCTCTGGCGAGGGTAACAAGGTCACGTCTGTTCCGGTGGGTCACTTGGTGCAGATGACTGAAAGTTATAGTAACATGGAGTTTTTGCCAACTGCTTTGAAGGACAAACATCACAATTGGATGATATGCGGAGACCTAAAGGTATGTTGGTGTGAACTTAGGTACTTTTTAAAAGTAAAATCTACGTAAGAAAAAGTGAAGTATTTTATATTTTAAATAATTTCCAATAATTTTAAATATTTGTATTTTTGGTAGCGATGTGATACCATACTCAGTATTGACACCAGTAGTGATTGATAAACTTTTTTTTTATAGGTTACAGCCCTAGTGCTGGGTCTACAAGGCGGCTACACCAAATGCCCCCGTTTTCTCTGTCTGTGGGACAGCCGAGCAGACAAGCAACACTACGTACAATGCGACTTGCCAGCAAGACCTGGCCTGGAACCAGGTTCGCACAACGTCCTGTCACATGCTCTCGTGAATCCACAGAAGAATCTACTTCCGCCGCTGCACATCAAGCTCGGACTGATGAAGAATTTCGTCTGAGCACTCAACAAAGAAGGCCGAGCTTGATGTACAGCGGCCCACAATCGGCCCGAAGACCCAAAAGACCCCAAATACCATTAAAGGCCCAGATGATCCAAAAGACCATGAAGAGCCAAATGGCCCTGAAACCCAAAACACCATGAAGACCCAAAAGACCCTGAAGGTCCAAAAGACCCCGAAGACCCTAAAGACCCAAAATACCTTTAAAGGCCCAGAGGATCGAAAATACCCTGAAGACCCAAATGGCCCTGAAGACCAAAAACACCATGAATACCCAATAGACACCTAAATGGTCAAAGATGACTATCCATCTGAAACGACGTGTGATGAGGTGTGCCGAGTTACGCGAGTGTAGTTACCCCCTTGTGCCGAGTTACCCCCTTGTCGGGGCCCAGTGGACGGGGGTGCGTCGAGGCCTGCTTGGGTCGATGTCGGAGCCGCGCCTAGACGACCTGAACGGACCTGACTACTGATCGAGCTAAGATGCATCACACAGAACACAACGTTTTATTTTATTGATTCCTCCTTTGTCCTGTTGTTAAAGTCTGGTGTGGGGACGTCCCAACTTAGGATTTAGTATTTATCATCGCGTTTCCTTGTCCCAATAGTTCTTGTAAATAAACCTTTTTATTATTTTCCCTTTCCATTCGAAATCCGTGTTCGGTTTGGATTATTTCGCACAGGTTGAAGACTGCGCGCGGGGCGTCAAGTAAATTCCCGCTTCTTCTTCTTCCACTTATTCCTCCCGTGCTTGTATAGAAAATCTGCCATTGACCCGAACGCCTCAAAGTAAGTTCGATTGCTATCCGTGATTTCCCGGTCTTCACCGAGGGGAATCGCACGACAGTATTGATTCGTATTGGGCAAAATTAGTGGTCGAACCCCAGTATACCGAACCCCGCAAAACGAATACATTTTTTTTTCCTCTGGAATTCGTTATGAATCATGCAATGAAAGTTACATGAATGCCACATGATTTGTCCAGGAAAACAAATCACGAAGACCACCGACGGTTCACTCCATTGCAGTACCAATTGAAACGGTGGACAACAACAGAATTAGGACCATGTCAGTCGCTCATCCCAGCACCTCTCGGCCCGCACCAGCACCCGAACACAACTATTCATCAATGTTGGCCAGTCCGAAGTTGTTGAAACGAAAGCTGGGACATGCTAAGGACATGATGCAGAAGCAGAAGAAGAAATTGAAAGTGAGCCAACAACGCACCAGACGTCTCCATAAAAATGTCGACTCGCTGAAAAGTGTGGTGAATGATTTGCGGACAAACGGTATGGTTTCAGAGAAGTGTGCTGAAATGTTCGACTCCACTTTCTACTGTTTGCCCAAAGCTGTGATGAGTAACATCCTGAATGCTATTGTAAAGTCCGAATCCATCACCAGGTGAGAAAAATGAATGAACAGTAAGGTGAGGAGCACATCAAGAAGTACAGCAAGCCGATCTTGTCCTCCCGTCAGTAAAGAATAACAGGTATCATCAATAGTTTATTGTTGGATCACAATAGAGCAGGACTACTCTTGTAAATGTACTCACTTGTAATCATTCATGTTGTTTTTCTGTGTCCTGTTGCATGTGATTGTCTCTTTAACTGCACCTTTACCTGGTCCCTTGATGCTGGATGAATCCCCACCCAGTGTCTCACAATTAGGGAGCAAATAACTCAAGAGAGTCGACAATTTTCCATGAAAACAATCATTGAGAGCAATCAGTTGCTACTCTTCCTGTAGCTCGTTTAAAAAAAAATGATCGGCACGCGAATATGGCCGCCAGAGCACTTCCGTTGGCTTCACTTCCCGAGCCGCATTTCCCCTCCAGATTTACAATAAGAATCGGCTTATTCTCGTCACTGAACCAAAATAGAATCGGCTTATTCTTGTCACCTACGCCACTCATTCCCCAAGTTTTCCAATAATCCATCCAAAACTTTTTGAAATATCCTACTATATATCGTTTTGGTCCTGATCTCTCAATTGCGAAAAATCGCAAAACATTCTCGTATCCGGATCCGGATATTCACCAAAATCGAATCAATTAGTCCCAGTCACACACCCAATCTTTCCACCAAGTTTCGTTTGAATCTGTCCATAACTTTTTCAGATATCGTGCTCACAAACAGACAGGAGTGAAAATATAACCTTCATACAACTTCGGTGGAAGAGGTCATAAATTGAATGACAAAATAATCAGTACGTAGTTTGTTTGGGTTTATTAAAAATGTGAACATAAATCGACATTAAATTAAAGGACGAGTTGAAAGGGAATAGGCTGTGACAATAAAACTATTATAAACAACCAGCTGCACATTTGGTAATTTCCTTATTCAAGATAAACTTGGAATAAAAGTGTTCCGTAAATAAACAATACAAATGATGTAACCTCCTTTGTTTAAAATTAAAACAGGGCTGTAGGCAGTTTTGTGTCATTCTATATGATCGATCCGTTCGAAATAATTTTAGGCGAGACGACGGCAGATGGCACTGCAGGTACTCAAGAAAGAAACCATCACTTCCACTTTTAAAAATAACATGCTGAATAGTATTAATCTAGGCCTCTAGGTTGATGTTAACATAGGAAAGGGCATCAGCAACCCATTTTGGCGAAGCCTGAGGCTGGCCGTACATGCGTCCGAGGAAGGAACGAACGAAGGTGGGGAACCGGCCCCCAAGAATGCTTGCCCGAGCGTCGGCCATGAGTGAAAGCTGTCAAAAGAGAGAAGGAAATATGGAGCAAGGTTTACGCCAATGAGAAGGCTCCTGATCAGATCATGGCAAAAATAAATAAATTAAAAAGAGTTATGAAGACGAAGGTGCTGGGAAAGAGTAAATTGATGGAGGAGGATTGAATTATACATACCTGGTAATGAATATTGTGCAACGTGACGTACTGGCCTGCCGTTGAATCCGATTTGTAGAGTAAATGTAAGAATGAGCGAGAGTACCTGGGTGAAGCAAAGTACCAGGTAACTTCAACAAACTTGACAAAATTACAAAATTAATGCTAAATAAATATTTGCAGAAAATATTTCGTTACGAACTCCATCTTAGGACAACCCTTCAATTCCATGGCCTCCATTTACAGTTGAAGTAAATGTGTATTGTACAACACCACCTAGTGGGAGTGCGGGGTTGTGAAGCATTACCAGCAGGACCTAGGACATGACCGAGGCCCATGTTGGTATTTCTGGGCCATCTGACCGTTTGTCTGTTTTGTACATAATACCTGAAGATGCCAGAGAGAATTTGCTCGTGGAAACCCCCGAGGGCCATATGACCGCACTCATACGTGATCATCTACAAATTGTGTACGCATCTCGACATCATAAAAGTGGAGGAAATTAACCCTGCATGGAATTTTATTTTAAGTTGATCAAAAGACATAAAGGAGAGGAAAGAGAAATAATTATGAATTTGGCATAGGGAAGGTAGATGGGGGCATTTGAGATAATGGTGCAGAAATTTTTCCTTATTTCCCAGGTCGTCACTTTTCAATTTCACTGGTATGGTCAAATATGGACAAATGTTCAACTTTCAATTCCACTACATGCCAACTCTACCTTGGATTTGTTTCTGCCAGAAATCACACTTATAACCAGGCATCAAAATGGTAAGGATGCCACTGTTGAGCTAGCTTACCACCTGCATGTACACAGACTCTTCATACCTGGTGCAGGTTAAACAGGAACAATCGGGGTCGATTGGCAGCGTGTCGTGAGCATATTTTCCATGCTTCAGCTGCAGAGTTCCCCAAGGCACAAGAGCAGTTCCAAATCGCTGCAAAAATAAATAAATAAATAACGAGCATTTGAGTTGTGTGGGTAACACAGATTTCAGGTATACTGTTGAACATATTACAAAGGTATTCAAATGAAGGCCTCTTCAAATGACCAAAATGCTCATTTAGCTCCAACTACTTTACAATAATCTTAGTTGCAGAATAGGGGAAGAAATTAACTTACAAGGTTAGGTATTTAACTTATGTTACGTGTTCCTCCCCGACCTCCTGGTCTCGGTATACCTCCGAACCCCAGGAGGAGCCACGGCAGAAAAATATGTTATTCCGTGTCAAAATCAATATTGAAACCACACCAATGGTTATCAACAAACAAATAATATATTAAAAATCACACAGGAATAACGATACAACAATGATAGCAATCAACAATACAATCAATATATCTTAAGATGGTACCATCTGTTAAAGTAATATAACTCACTGCGCTCCCAGTGAATATGAAAGAACATTCCTCAATGTCTCTATAACTTAAAGGGGATCCCGGCGAAGAGGCGATGAGGCGAGTAATGAGGTGCAGGCAGAGCATGGACCGTCACGTGGTCCTAACCAACATCAAACCGGCGGCGGAAAGAGAAATCCCCAACGGCGCGATCCAGACGTGCACGTTCGCAGTTCAATCAGCGAACCGCATCGTATTCTTCAAACGCCGCTTTCGCGCGCACACATCCTCGGCAGATGACCAGAGGGTGAGAAAGTTGACGCGTAACAAAACCTTTTTCGGTGAACGCAGTGCGCGGTGCAAAATGGCGGACGGCTCTGACTCGAGCCGAAGCCTCTAGGCGAGGATTCTCCGGAACCTCAACGCCTATACCTGACTACGCAGGTTTCTCAATACTCCAGCGATAACACCTATCGCACAAAATTCCTTTCAAGGACTCAAAGTTCACTCGCGACGTTCGCTCGACCATGCTCGCTACGGAGCTTCAAGACACGCGTCTTCCCTGACTTTGCTCGCCACGCCTCTTCCTCTTCTCTCCCCTCGTCTTCCGGTTCGGTTTCCGGTATCATTTAAAGTTAGCCTTTTTAGCTTTAGATAACTGTTCATGAACAATAAACCTTTTGAGAATAATAATAGTACATAATATCAGAAATATGTCAAGTGGGTGAAAACCACAACACCGGAAGTTACGAATCCGTAACACTTATAACATAAATGTGCACAGAAAACCAAAACAAAACTATTAAAGCAAAACAAAACTCAAATTTTATAATGAGAGAATTACGACATGTAAGCATTAAGTTTTTTATTTTAAAATTTACATCCTTCGAAGAAAAGAATGAATTACAAAATGCAGCAAAAGGAACTCGAAAAACCATTAGAACAGCACTCGGTAGAGCTCATAACTCTATCAGGCCGAACAGTTTACGTTTTGTATCCACTGATTGGCCGGATCTGGATTCGGACCTGAACCAAAATCTAATCGGCTTGTTTTTGTCACCTAACCAACTCGTCCACCAAGTTCAGTCATAATCCGTCCATAACCTTTTGAGATATTGTGCTATATATCGTTTTTGTCCCCGTTTCTCAATGGTGAAGATTCACTTGAAAAATTAGATCAATTATTATAAAAATCGAAAATAAAGCAAAAGCGAATCAAATCCAGCCTCGTCACACACCCAACCTGTCCACCAAGTTTTTTTTCCTGAATCCATCCATAATTTTGTCACAACCTGCTCACAGACAGACAGAGAGTGGTGAAAACAACCTCTGTCCACCTTCAGTAGTGAAGGTAAAAATCACTGAGCAGCTTCCATTTGCCGGTCGATGAGAGTCTGTGCTTAGCCGTGAAGCATCACATGCACTAAAGCAAGTCGAGTAAACTACAATCGATGGGGAAAAGCTAAGATACAAACAACAAGACGTCATGCAGAGCACGATACTTGCAAAATCCACCCCTCCCCAAAATAAAAACTTGACATGGATACATCAAATTGTCCTTTTCATTAAGATTATAATTGACAATCTTGATCAAAGCTCGGGTCAATCGGATTCAAATTGAGGATTTTTCAGATGAAAATTGATGATTTTGGAAGTTTTACCTTGGGTTGAAGTTTTACCTTGGCGATTGACAAACAAACAGACAGACAGAACAACAAACTCAACCGACCAATATACGGTACTTGAAAAATCTTTCGATTTTGCAAGTAACAAGCAGAGGGACACAAAAACACCGACATAACCATCTACATCCAAATCACATTTATTATTAAACATCGGTAGATTCTCTTATTAAAATACTAGCAGAAGTACCCGGCATTGCCGGGCGGGGGAGGGGAGGGGGGAGGGGAGGGGAACGGGGGGGAGGGGAGAAGAGGGGGATGGGGAGGGGAGAAGAGGGGGAGGGGGAGGGGAGAAGAGGGGGAGGGGGAGGGGAGAAGAGGGGGAGGGGGAGGGGGAGAGGTGGAGAAGAGGGGGAGGGGGGAGAAGAGGGGGGATGGGGAGGGTGAGGGATGGGGGTGAGAGGGATGGGAGGGGGGAGGTGGGGAGGGTGAGGGATGGGAGGGTGAGAGGTGGGAGGGGGTAGGTGGGAGAGGGTAGGGGGGAGGGGGGGTGGGGTGAGGAGGGAGGGGAGAGGGGAGGGAGGGGGAGGGGGGAGGGAGGGGGAGGGGGGAGTGGGGGAGGGGGAGGGGGGAGGGGGGAGGGAGGGGGGAGGGGGAGGGGGGAGGGAGGGGGGAGGGGGAGGGGGGAGGGAGGGGGGAGGGGGAGGGGGGAGGGAGGGGGAGGGGAAGGGAGGGAGGGGGAAGGGGAGGGCCAGTCAACAATGATGTCCTCTACAACCTACATGACGTCCTACAACGTCCTACAACGTCCTACAACGTCCTACAATGACGTCCTACAACAACAACCTCTACAACAACAACAAAAATCTTTCGATTTTGCAAGTAACAAGCAGAGGGACACAAAAACACCGACATAACCATCTACATCCAAATCACATTTATTATTAAACATCGGTAGATTCTCTTATTAAAATATGGTAGATATAAGAGTAAACTTAGACTAATCATCGATTACACCCTTCACACCACTTTGCAGAGTGATTTTACACGCGGTAATGAAAGGTACAAACCGTTTTTGATAAATTATGTCTGCTGTGTGAGCTGACATCAATAATGAACCTTGATGAAAGACGAAAAGCATTGGGGGTGGGGAGGGTGGAGGTTTGGAGCAGTGGAACATAATGCAGACAGATTGGGAAACGGGGTGGAAGAAGGGTCAAAACTTCATCAGTATGTTCAAATAAATCAGATGATAAGAAACCAAAGCAAGCACGGATCCAATAAATGAAAATTAGAGAGGATAATGGAGGAGCTAAATATATTCCAATCAACATATATATGCAGAAAAAGGGGGGAAAAAATCACCTAAAATCACCTATTTATCTTGAAGAACGTGCATATGCATCACAAGAGACCAATTTTCTGCGGAAGTAAATTTGCCTCAGAAGTAAAGTGAAGAGCTTCATGTTTATGACATTATGTTTCCGGGTTGTCCATCCGTCCGTCATAGTTTTTCTTGTTGCCAGGTGACAACTGTAAAGGCACATGACTTGAGTGTAGACTTAAGGACGTCCTTATAGTGCTTTCTTTGTCCACCACGTGACTGTTTTCCAAATTTAAGTTGTCCATAGAAAAGCACTCTTGGGATTATATTGTCTTCCACACAGGTGTCCCGACTACCGAAGCTGGGCTTGCATAAGGAAATACTCAATTCCTTGGATATGGCAACAGTCTACGATTGAGGTGTTAGGTATTCTGTCTCGCCAGATTATGCCAAGAATCGATGCCAAAAATATTCTGTCTCGCCATTGCATCATAATACATACTCGTACCTACTTTGGTCAAAATTCCATCGCTGGTACACAAGTTATCATGGTAACAAGATTTTATTTAACCAAATATGACCTCTGACCTTTGACCTATTGACACAAAAAATCTAATCAGTTCATCTTTACATTACAGTACATACTTGATCTAAGTTTGATTTTAATCCCTTCAGCTGTTCTCAAGTTATCGTGGTAACGAAAACCTATCACAGACAGACGGACAACCCGAAAACATAACGATTCTGGCAACTTCGTTGGTTGAGGCATAAAAAAAATAATCTGGTTTTACATTTTCTATTCTCTCTGCATAATTAACGTACCCAACACTTGTGAGTGAAGCTTTTTCATACAAGAAAAGGGGAATAATAAATGTGCGAGGATGTCTTTATGTAGTTAGTCAAGTTCCCCCTTTATCTGCCACTTGAAGTTCCTGGAAACCAAACAAAGGTAAAATAAAACGTCCGTTCTCCCTCGGCTCATTTTGGGCATTTTTAAATAAACACAAAGATCGACACAAAAACTTACTGCTGTACGTGTTGGATAAACACAATCGAACATGTCACAGCCAAGAGCAGTACATACAATCAGGTCTGTAGGATATCTGGGGAAAATAAAGAGGAATATTTCACATCTTTGTGCAAAACATGTAACAAGCTGTATTCCAGCTTAATTTGACAAGGTGACAATGCACTGTAGGGTTCAAAAAAATGCAAGTAAAAGCTGGAGGACATTGAATTGAAAGAACACAAGAGAGAATTAGAACGGCACTCAGTAGAGTGCATACCCCCGCCAGGCTGAAGAGGGCATGTTTTGTATCCAATAGGCCGGATCTGGATCCGAACATGAACCAAAATCGAATCGGCTTGTTCTTGTCACCGAACCAACTTAGGCTCCTAGTTTTGTCACAAGTCATCCACTACTTTTTGGCATATCATGCTATATATTGTTTTTGGCCCAATCACTCAATGGTGAAGAATCACTTAAAAATTTTTTATCATATTAAAAAATATACATATATTTTTATTTACTTTAATCCAGATGTTCATGTTGACTTTAAATATTGCTGGAAGTGACAATAAAAAAGCGAATACTGAGCTTTGTCTGCATGCACAGCTTTTCAAACGTAGGGTGGGAAGCGGCCGCTGGAAACGGGAGACAGACGAAGACTAAGACGAACACACACACACACACACACACACACACACACACACACACACACACACACACACACACACACACACACACACACACACACACACACACACACCTCTTTTTGCTTTAACGTGTCATGTATGTATACCAGTCTTGCACAAAATTCCTTTTTGAAAGAAGAATCAACTTGAGAGTACAATCAAAAAAGGTCCCAGTAAAACAGCATCTACGCCTCAAGGTTTTCTTTGGAAAGTCAACAATATTCCTTCCCCAAAGGGGTTGCCTCTTTATCCTGCCATGTTATCCATGCAACATGCTACACTAGCAAACTGAACATTTACAAAACTATAAACTTTACATGACAAAAAGTACCAGAAAAAGACACAAAATGCAACAAAGAAGTGATGAGACAAAATAAAGTTACCCGACTCCCATGAGATAACGGGGTTTATCTCGGGGCAATACAGAAGTACAAAGAACCACCATGCGCCAGAAACTCTCTTTATCCTCCCCCCCACTCAATCCCCCAATGGCATATCCACCGACAGGACGGCAGCACATTTCTATGAAGGAAGGGTCAAAGAGGAGGAAGAGGTTGACACAACGTTAGGTCCAATAACTTGAAAGCATAATGTATTGAACCAGACATCCAAGAAGATCAACCAGCGGTTGCAAATCGTAAACCCAATTGGAGGGGAACATCCAGGATCAGGAATAAAATCTGATAAACAACCCCCAAGGAAAGATCAATTCAAGTAAAAGATGATAATAAAATAAGGTTCAAACCCTGGAGACAGGACAATCGAAGTTTCTCATCGAGACCTCCCTGGATGATGGCAAACAGAGTCTGGTGGCTGGGTTCACAATGCGCAGCCACACAGCGGTCTAACCATCGCACAGACCTGTGAACGTGAGAGGAAGGTGACCTATCGTAGTTAACGACGCACAAAGAGCATTACTTTGCAACAACTCATGAAAGGATCACAAATGGAGGTGATAATTGGGTAATCTGTAGATTTGTACGCACTCAATCACTTGTGTACCTCATCAAGTGTCTGAAAGCCGCATGTTGATCTAATCGTTGTAACAAAACCCGACAAACAGAATAAATGTATTTTTTATTCTCGAAAGAAGTTATGTGAACCAAGTTTTACTCACATTCAAGATGGCTCAGGGTAGTAGTAACGCTTGTGAGTTGTATTTGTTTTTGAGACAGCACAAGACAGATGCTCTGGGCCCACTCTCCTCTGAGATGTTTAGCTTGGGTTCGAATCTCAATTTAGCTATAAACTGTCATCCTGGTATTTTGCAGGCAGGACGATTCACCCCGTTGGTTGTTATCTCCATCCGTGGGTTTCAGGAGGTGGGAGGAAATTTTCCCAGTACTCAAAATCTCCACCTCCTTTTTCAGTGAAGGATCATTATTCACAAACCACATTGTGAAACTTTCTTATAGCTTTGTTTGTTACAACTGGTTCATGAATCTTTCTCCTTTACCATTTATTCCCCACGCTTCATGAGTAGCGTACACTTTGCACTGGAGGATGATTTCCTTCTCCACGATGCTCGTTTAATCTTCTCCGATTCATCTGGAACATAGTAGTTGTTGGGTGTGGAACAGGAGACACCTTTTTAACTTCTAGCTTTGGTGTCGAGCTCTGTCCTATTTTGAGGCAGGGATCCCCTTCCTCACTGAAGGTGCAGTAATTATCCTTTTCAGCACATATTCTGGCTGCACAGACTTAGGCCTCAGTCTACGAGAGGTCTGTGTCCCTTTAGTCATTTTCTATGACTGATTGTCATGATTTGGCATATTTTTGATTCAGCCAGCCATTTTGGTTTCCCCAAGATGCTGCAGGACCTCGGCTGCTTGACAGGGGTCGCCGATGACTCAAAGGAGTCGTGCCAAGAAGATATATGTCAGGGTTTTGCGTCAGCCTGTTCGTTTTCTCCTCACTGGTTTGCTTCATAGCTTGCCATCGCTCACAGGGGAAGTATCTACAACCAAACCCCCCAATCGGTGTGTTCATCATCAGTGTGTGTGCCATCCTTCAGATGGATGTTAAACTGAGAGTCCCATCTGCCGGAATTAGTTGATCGACATTAAAGATCCCACGATGTCCTTAGCGAAGTGTATGTGAGCTATTGCCGGCATCATGACGAAAATTGCAAATTCATGCTCTAACATACACGGGACACACTCCATCAATGGCACAGCTGCACCTCCAGCAAAATACTACGCACAACCCTGCACTGCAATGAAGGAAGAAGAATAATAAGAGGAAGAAGGAGAGGAAGAAGAAGAGGCCCAGAGAGATGAGAAAGAAAGCTAAAGTTTTCCCATCCCCACGCTCCTTTTTTTCACTTGCATTTATTCAGACTTGCAGCCTGCCAATTGTGATCAAAATCAAGGAAAGAAAGGAGCTCCCAACATTCAACCCTTTGGTCTGCACATCTGTCTTATGTTTCAGTGTTCATACATCTCTGCGCAGAACATCTCTGAGCAGAGACTATTTTATATATTGGGGTGAAGAGATTACAATCTGTGCATGGTTTTATTACCATTTGACTCTTCGCGATGATGTACGAGTACAACAAGGAAGTTCAGACAAAATCACAAGCTGGTCAAACAGTTGGAATGGATCTTTCATTCCTGACAAATTTCACACTCTCACTACCTCTCTCCGAAAGGACCACCTGGCAAACCTTCTTAACAATCTTCTTGAGGAAGTTCAGTCATTAAAACTCCTGGGTCTCACTATCAGCCATGACCTTTCTTGGGAAAATTATATTTCCAAGGTCGTCTCCAAAGTCTCCTGGGCATCCTCCATCATACAAAGTCTTACCTTGACACACCAATGTCCTGTCCAACTACGAGGCCTTTATCCACAGCTTGATGGAGTACTGCTCTCCCCAATGGGCTGGCACCCCTGCCGTACCCATCTTTCCTCTCCACATCTCTTATTAGTCCAAGTCTCCCTCGATTTTGTTCTTCTACTCTGCTGTTGGTGTCGGGCCCCCCCCCTCCCCCTCCCTAATTTGCTGACAAGTACATGGACCTCTTAAATGCAGATCTAGTTAAGGGAGAAAATGCTGACACAAAAAGGTGAAAGTGCAATCTAAGTTTCATCTCCAATAAATGATAAACTATACGTCTTTCCTTGAAAAATCAGAACTACTCAGTAGTGCTGGGCGATAATCGCGATTGGACGATAATCGTGCTTTAGATTTACTATCGCGATAACGATAATGGAGATTTATTATCGCGATAACTGCTGCTCATGCTGTAGAATGTAAATCACACCTTGAACCCGGATATTCACGGTGTATTGACTGCATTTAGCTTCTCTCAAAAGATATACCTGTATTAAATGCAGCTCTATAAAATAAAGAAAGGGATACAGTATAAAAATAGAAAAAATAACCACCTTTAGAGGCCATTTTTCCCCGCAAAGCGGGGGTTGGCCTTTTTCGGGAATCGTGGTTGTTGTTGTTTTTCGGTCCCCTTTTTGAAGCAATGTTTTACGGCCAGATGCCCTTCCTGACGCCAACCCTTTTTGCCGCCTTTAACGACAAACAGGGAATTGCCAGTGAACTGGTACTCAATTAGCCGACCTCGGAAGGATGAACAGGCTGAGTCAACCCCCCTGGCGTTACATTCAGCGATCGACCGGGATTCGAACCCAGGATCCTAGGATCCTAAGCCGGCACCCTAACCGCGAAGCCAAACACCAGGGTTTGGATACAGTATCGAAACACCTTGGATACAGTATCGAATGTATATTCTCCAAGACGTAATTTAAATGGTACATCATTGAACAATAAACGTCGAAACAAAAACAACTATTCAAGGCGCGGTGGTGCTTCCGGTGTCAAAATCGGCGATCCGTTTAAGTTTGCTTTGTTTGTGTGTGAAGTTAAGCGCTGAAGGCAAAATCATCTCATATTAGTCAGGTTCACGATGTAATTTCGTTGGGGAGATTTGGAAAACTATATATTTTTGGAAACTATATTGTATAGTCAGTCAGAAAACCAATGTTGCTATTTGCACAGACTCCTGTATGGCGGCCATCTTGGATTTTCAAAATTGCTGCCATAGAACTCATTTTTCTCAATATCTCAGCTTCTAAATAACATAAAGCTTTGATTCTAATGGCTAAACATACATTTTCAAGGGCCCCGAATCCAATGGTAACAAGTTCGATAAGCTAGACATGACCATAGAGCTCCTATGTGGCGGCTATCTTGGATTTTTCAAACTGGCCGCCGTAAAACTGATGTAACTCACCTTCTAAAGAGCACAGAGCTTTGATTCATCATTGAGTAAAGTCATCATCATCCTCATCATCGTTTCGTTCATCACATCTTGAGAGTCCTCATCATTTTGGCACTGGATGTCACACTGACAAAGGTCTGTACAAGCCAAGTTGTTTGTTCTGCAGGAACATCTAGATGAGGAACAGTCTGTTTTGCACTGACATCTAACCATTTGAATGATGGCCTTGGGGGCTGGAGGCTCCTCAGTTGTGGTTGGTTTCACTTGTCCATCCGTGTCTTTGTAAAAGCCGTTTTGCAGGGGATTCAGCTGAGGATCCTGTTGAGCAATGCTTGCCTGACCCCACACTCTGGCTTGGATATGGACTCTAAGGATGTACTGCTTGAGAGCTCCAAGAGTAGGAGGAAGCCTGTCACTTTCTGCCATGTGTTTACAAAAGAGATACCATCCTAGTTTGGGGATGCTGTCGATGTGGATGCCATTTTGAGAGTAAGCAGCGCATACAAAGTTAGCTAGTGTGGACAACATGTCCTCCGTCACTTCAGTTGCATCTGAAAGCATTCGCACGGTGTCTATGACATCTTCACTTGCTTTGAGGTAGACATGCAGCCAGGTTGCTTTGCCTATTCGAGAGAACCTCCCAATGTTGTCTGCCCCTGTGAAAGCATGAAAGACTGGCAACGCCTTTGCTCTTTCGACCCCTAGAGCTGTCCACAGTGGCTCTATTTGAAGTATTCCAGAGGCCATGGAAATGGATGTATTCCTCAGCAGTAGGTCATAGTTTGCTATGACTAGTACCAGGACATCTGTGTCGGGAGAGAAGAACACCAACTGCGCATCATGTGGGTTTCGCTGGGATGCCAGCACGGCCTGGTGGATCAACAGGGTGTCAGCTTCTTCATGGTTGTTGTCCTCGAAGAGCAGGTCACTGTTGCTCCTAGTACGCCCTGAAGCAGACGTGATGATCAACTTGGATGAGTGACTGTTGTATTCTAGAGTTTTCGCTGCCAGATAGTCAGTCAGATCAGCCTTTGTTTTGTCATGAGAAAGGAATCTGCTCATTGGGATGTGTTTGATGTTGGTGTCATCTCTGACTTGATACTGTACTGCATCCTTTCCTTGCCTTCTTTTAGCCCTGGTAGCACTCTTCAGAGAATCGTTTTTGTATGTGTCAAAGACCAGTATGATCTCATCACAATCTTTTGTGAGAGACATGAGTCTGTCATTGAAGCATTCACCCAGATCGTTGACTTTCACTACAGTGGCTGGTTTCTTTGTCAGCTTATGCACAAGTACCATCCCATCCACCAGTGCAATCTTTCGACTTGTAGGTTTACTAGATGTGGATGCCATAGTTCTTGTGTCCATTGGATCTTCTTGTAGAACACTTGCAGCTGGTGTCTGCTGCTGATCTTCGGGGTGAATTTCTGCTCTTGCTAACTTGTTGAGGAGATGAATTAACTTCGACTTGTCAGTGCATGGAAGAATTGTCCCATCTGGAGCGAACAGTGCTCTTGGTGTCACAGTAAATAATAATAACCACCTTTAGAGGCCATTTTTCCCCGTAAGGCGGGGGTTGGCCTTTTTCGGGAACCGTGGTTGTTGTTGTTTTTTGGTCCACTTTTTGAAGCAATGTTTTACGGCCGGATGCCCTTCCTGACGCCAACCCTTTTCGCCGCCTTTAACGACAAACAGGGAATTACCAGTGAACTGGTACTCAATTAGCCGACCTCGGAAGAATGACAGGCTGAGTCAACCCCCCTGGCGTTAATTCAGCGATCGACCGGGATTCGAACCCAGGATCCTAGGATCATAAGCTGGCACCCTAGCCGCTAGCCCAACACCAGGGTCACAGTGAACTCGTAATTTCCGATGGCCTATTTCTGGTTGACATCTCTGTTTGACTTGGCAAGGACCATGAGCCTTCCGTACAGTTCCTTAGTCTCCTTCAGATCCACAGTCCTGTCTCTGAGTTTCACTGTGGTTCTCTTGTTCCCAGACGTGAACATCTTGTTGTTCTCCTCCTTGACTGGTGCCCAGAGGCTAACATCTCCATTGATACGCTCCGACACGTAGTCTTCATACAACTTCTGACCAGTGACATCAATGTTCAAGATCTGTGGTACATACTCGTCTGGGTAGGAGCATTCGTTATCACATTGTGCAGCTTGTCACCTTCAGTGTCAAATGGATTCCTGTGACTCAGTATCGCAGCCTTGATCTTGTTGATTGCTTCATGCTCCCTCTTGACTGCACTTGGACCAAGGTCATGATGTTCTGTGATCTTGTCACCTTCCAGGCCAAACTGACTCTTGAAGTCTTTTGACAGGCGTGATAATTCTGGTGTAACCATGAAGAATCTCTGTCTAGCATTGGCATTGTTAGAGATGAATTTAGAAGCTCTATTTAGAAGATGAGATCCTGAGAAACATCAATTTTACGGCGGCCAGTTAGAAAAATCCAAGATGGCCGCCACATAGGAGCTCTATGGTCATGTCTAGCTTATCGAACTTGTTACCATTGGATTCGGGGCCCTTGAAAATGTATGTTTAGCCGTTAGAATCAAAGCTTTATGTTGTTTAGAAGCTGAGATATTGAGAAACATCAATTTTACGGCGGCCAGTTTGAAAAATCCAAGATGGCCGCCACATAGGAGCTCTATGGTCATGTCTAGCTTATCGAACTTGTTACCATTGGATTCGGGGCCCTTGAAAATGTATGTTTAGCCATTAGAATCAAAGCTCTATGTTATTTAGAAGCTGAGATATTGAGAAAAATTAGTTCTACGGCAGCAAATTTGAAAATCCAAGATGGCCGCCATACAGGAGTCTGTGCAAATAGCAACATTGGTTTTCTGACTGACTATACAATATAGTTTCCAAAAATATATAGTTTTCCAAATCTCCCAAAAAATCCAACGAAACTTTAAATCTGGACATACTGAACCTGACTATATCGAGAAGGTGAGTGAACTCGGGGTGCGGACCTGCACTTTAGTCCGTGAGCTTATGCAATCGCGCATTGTCCATAGGTACGTACGTCAGTCAGTGAATGGGTGAGTGAGTGAGTGAGTCTGTAAACACTTCATTCATTATCGCTTGAACCAAACACACGATTTTGATTATACTTGGCCACTAGCTTCATATATGATGCCTAACGGAGGTGTATTTACCGCTTCAAAATCTGCGCTCATTAAGGGTGTCTATGGGGAGGAAGATGGAGGGTATGACCCTCCAAAAATAGGTATTTTGCTCCATTCTCCGAAACTACACACACTATTTCAATGAAACTTCATCACAACCTTCATCGTCCATGATGTCCCAAAGTTTGTTCACGGCATTAAAAATATTGGGGTCTGTGGGGGGTTTGAGTGACTGTTGCTCCTGATTCAGGTGAGCTTCAGGACCCGCTGTCCTATTTTTGTCACGACATAGGATTGCTTGGCATTTATTATTTGCGACGTTCCACATCAAAGACGATATTTTAAAAGTCTGAAGATGATCATGTGTATGACTTTCTCCACAAATGTCGCAATTGACAAGCAGCTTCCTCCGTGAGTTCCGTTAGCAAGCAGCTTGCCAAGTCAGACGTTCCGTATCAACCACTTTGCAAACTGCTCGTCCAGTCAAACGGAGCAAACAATCTCCTCCAGGCAAAAAGGTTTGATTTTAAACAAATTGCAACAGAATTATCAAATGGAGTATGACCAAACACATATCTCTATGGCTATTCAGGTAGTTTATATGTGTATTATTATTGTATGCTACATGGCTCTCAGGGCGCTAATTAAATTATTTATATGATCGCGATAATCGTGATAATGAGGTCCATTATCGTGATATAGGTTTTTCCATTATCGCCCAGGCCTACTACTCAATCTACGTAGGCCTTTGCCCGTAGTTCAATGGAGCAATGCTCACTCTTGTGACCTGGCAGCCCGACATCACATAAGTCTCTCCTAGATTATGTGGAATCGAAAGCTCTCAACATTATAAGAGTTCTCCCACGATTAGGCCCAAGGTCTGTTGCTCTCACATTGCAGGCAGGTCGGTGGCTTGGGTGTGTTTTACCTCCTTTCCAGCTCCTGCCTCGCACTTAGCTCGGCTACACGCTGTTGAAACCAAAGCTTTCAGAATCGTTGGAATCTCCCGCGATCAAGCTAACTCCGAGGGCCTTTCACTCACTTACCGCAGGCAGGTTGGTGGTCTTTCTGTCTTCTACCGACTCCTCTCCGGCCTTGCTCCCCCAGCTCTCTCTGTGCTCTGTCCCCCAAATATTCCTACAGGTCGCACAAGATCTGCCTGCAACCCTCTTATGGTTAAACTGCCAAAATCAAGACTCTCTGCTCACCTTCACTCTTTCATTCCTCTTTTCTCCCACCTCTGGAACAAACTCCCTCACTCTCTTCAATCCCACTCCTCCCTCCAGGTCTTTAAAACAGCTGTTCACCACCATCTCTTATCTTCCCCCATCCAAAACCTTGATCTTCTCTACCCCCGTTAATTCACCCCAGATCCACTTTTTTGAAATACCGATTTCTTTCCTGGAGGTCCTAACAGTGTTCATGTGTTGTTGTTTTTACCTCAACGCCTCCCCCCTCCTTCCCATGCCTCCTCCCCCCCCCCCCAAGCCCTCTCCCTCTCCACAGATCTCCCGATGTCCCTGCTCTCCATGTTGTTCTCCCGCTCCCTTTATCATGTTTTATGTTTTATGTATCAGTTTGTCTTTTTGTGATCAATGTTAGCTCTTACACGAGCCTCGATCTTGTATACAAATTATTATTTTTTAAACCTCCCTTTGACCAGTCCCCCAACCCTCCCCAGCAACTCCTGGATGTAAAAACAAAGTTTAACATAACGTAATGAGACAATGTCCTGACCTCCACATAGCTTCTTCCACTCTCGGTCCCGTTGTGGTGCTGCTGACAACATCATCTAATTGCATCATGATGTCAGAGCCTGCACAAAAAGAAAAACAAGGGAATATGCAGCATTATTAAAATCTTAATAATATTATTTAAACAAAAGAAAGAAATAAAACAAATCAGTGAATCAAAAGCTCTCTGGGCCTTGAAATAAAATATCTGAAACAAATAAAAGATCAGAACCGTTAAATAAAATCCTCAAGTACTCTCTAGTACTAACCCTAATCTTAAAGAAACCCATCAACACAACGTATACACTCTGCTCTTCCTGCAGCCACACCCCAGCCCTCTCTGCATCGAACCCAGAGCTTGCTGAATTTCAATGGAGCGTTCTGGAGTAAGAAATGAGACCGAGCCATCGTAGGGAGACGAAAAGGTGACACCCTCCTCGGTAACAGACGCCAGCTTGCTCAGTGACACCATCTGAAAACCACCACTGTCCTACAGATGAAAAGGTGGGGATGGTTATAGGAGTGGATAAAAAAAAAAAGACCAAATGTATCAACAGGGTGTTTATAAGGGAATTAGACGAAAGATGTAATACTAACATCATATATATAGAGGGGGGAAAAAATAAAAAAATAATAAAAATAAATATATATATATATATAACATGTTATCTCCATACCCTCACAAAAGGGTGATATGTGTGTGTGTGTGTGTGTGTGTGTGTGTGTGTGTGTGTGTGTGTGTGTGTGTGTGTGTGTGTGTGTGTGTATATATATATATATATATATATATATATATATATATATATATATATATATATACACACAGACTTGCCATTTAATATGGAATATTTTTTTTTGTGGGGGTGAACTTACTTTTCAAGATGTCTTAGAACCAAAAGTTCATTGGAATTATGTTGAAATTATTCTAGATTTTGTTAATGTGACCTTTAAAAGAAACAAAAACCACATTTGACATTTCGAAACAAATAAATTGATCCTTGAAAGTGAGGTAAACTGATATCGAACTCAATTCATGGACAGTACTGTGTTAAACTTCTGTACGTTTTCCAGAAGTATCTCTTTATTTTGCACATTAGCCAAAAATTTTTTTTAACAAAAACAAAAGTTAAATTACGACTGGGATTACGGACAGTAAATTTACAGTTCAGTACTTCGTGTAACCCCCACGAGCATTCAGGAGAGCACATACACGTTGAGGCATGCTGTTCACGAGATTTGCCAAGGTTTGGACAGGAATCGCTTGCCATGCAGTGACAATAGCCTGCTGCAATTCAAGCACAGAGGTCGGCTGCTGGCCCAAGTGGTCGATTTGACGCGTTAATTCTGCCCACAAGTTCTCTATCGGATTCATATCCGGGGACATGGCAGGCCACTCCATATGCTCTACACCACGGTCCGCAAGAAAGTGTTGGATCATGCGAGCACGATGAGGCCATACTGCCGAGCAATATCAGGCTGTTTGATGCCGTAATTTTGTAAAGCCACCACTCCATGACAAACAAGCATTGTCGAGTTGACGGACCATCTCCAGAGGAAGCGGCAATAACTTTTGGAGACGTGCATCATGCGAGCACGATGAGGCCATGCATTGTCATCTTGGAAGACAAAGTTTCCTCGAAAGGCTGCACGAGCAAAAGGAAGCAATGTTTCTTCCAGAATGGCCTTGTACTTGAACTGGTTCAGGTTTCCATTCAGAACAACCAGCTCAGTTTTGCCCCCTGCATGAAAAGCAGCCCAAACGGTCACCCCACCACCTCCAGCTTGGACTCTTGGCACTATACAATCTTTGTTGTAGGCTTCATGCACTGTCTGCACACTCGGACGCGGCCATCTTGACGATGGACCAGAAATCGACTCGTCACTGAAGATCACGTGATTCCAGTGCCCTGGCTGCCATTTACGGTGCTCTCTGGCCCACTGCAATCGGCGCTGGCGGTGTTGTCTGGTCAGGCGTGGCTTTCTCAGGGGACGCCTGGCACGATAGCCTGCTTGAACCAGTCGTTGGTTGACTAGCCTTCTGGATACAGGCACATTTGTCAGTTGCTGCCACTCAGCCCTAAGCCGATTAGCTGACTTGGTACGGCCATTGCGGACTAACCGGTGCAGCTGGCGATCATCCCTCCTTGTGGTTCTGCGGGGACGTCCTGGCCTCGGTATTGGAGTAGGGACACCCCTCTGAGCATTTCGTTTCAGGATCTTTGTCGCCTGACCTTGAGTGATGCCATACTGCCGAGCAATATCAGGCTGTTTGATGCCGTAATTTTGTAAAGCCACCACTCCATGACAAACAAGCATTGTCGAGTTGACGGACCATCTCCAGAGGAAGCGGCAATAACTTTTGGGGACGTGCAGCAGTTGTTTTCCACTAATACAGAACGCAACAACCCTTGTATACCCGACTGTGAAGCCAATCATCAAATGCACCTGTCCGTACATTTTGCCACGCCACCTGTGATATAATCCTGTTGTTGACTTCTTGCTTGTATAAGCACACAAGGCTAACCCCCGCTCTAGCAGGGAAAATGGCCTTTAAAATGCATGTTGTTGTTGTTGACTTCTTGCTGCGACAGACAATCAGTGACATGGTTCTTTTAACAAATAAATCACCAAAGTGTAAAAAACTCACCAGATTGATATACTGAGTTAAGAAAGTAAACCCAAGTCAAGAAAAAAAAAAAATTCCATATTAAATGCCAAGTCTGTGTGTGTGTATATATATATATATATATATATATATATATATATATATATATATATATATATATATATATATATATATAGTATACAGAGTCGAGGCTTGTGAAAGAGCTAACATTCATCAAACAAACAAATCAAACAAACAAGCAAACAAGCAAACAAAGTATATAAAAAGGGGAGCGGTCGACAAGATGGGGAGAGAAGGGGAAGAAGCACACAAGCACAACATTTGAGACCAGGGACCTTGGGAGATGTGTGGGAGGGAGAAGGCCTGGGGGGAGGTAGGATAGGTATAAAACGCAAGGACACCAAGGACTTCCAGGAAAGAAGTCGGCACCTCAAAAAAGTGGATTTGGGGTGAAATTAGCGGGGGTAAAAAAGATCAAGGTTTTGGATTGGGGAAGATAAGAGATGGTGGTGAACAGCCGTTTTAAAGACCTGGAGGGAGGAGTGGGATTGAAGAGAGTGAGGGATATTGTTCCAGAGGCGGGAGAAAAGAGGAATGAAGGAGTGAAGGTGAGCAGAGAGTTTTGATTTTGGCAGTTTAACCATAAGAGGGTTGCAGGCAGATCTTGTGCGACCTGTAGGAATATTTGGGGGACAGAGCCCAGAGAGAGCTGGGGGAGCAAGGCCGGAGAGGAGTCGGTAGAAGACGGAAAGACCACCAACCTGCCTGCGGTGAGTAAGTGAAAGGCTCTCGGAGATAGCGTCATCGCGGGAGATTCCAATGATTCTGAACGCTTTGGTTTCAACAGCATGAAGACGAGCTAGGTGTGAGGCAGGAGCACGAGCCCAGAGGGGAGAGCAGTACTCCATTGAGCTGCGGATGAAAGCCTTGTATGTGGTGAGGAGCTCAGGTGTGCCAAGGAAGGACTTCGCACGACGGAGGATGCCCAGTCGGCGACTGGCTTTGGAGGCCAGCTTGGAAATGTGGTTTTCCCAGGAAAGATAATGGCAGATAGTGAGACCCAAAAGCTCGAGTGACAGAACTTCTTGGAGAGGATTATTCAGAAAGTAGATGGGAGGGTTGTCCATTCGGTCTTTTCGGAGAGACATCGTAAGAGTGTGAGATTTGTCAGGATTGAAAGACATGTTCCACTTGTTTGCCCAGTCTGTGATTTTGTCCAGGTCTGCAGAGAGTGAGGAGGCTGCAGACTGCCGATCTGAGGGATGAGGAATGGAGTGGCAGAGAGTGGAGTCATCAGCAAAGAGATAGAGAGGATTTTCAAGAGAGTCAGAGAGATCATTGATGAAGACCAGAAAAAGCACAGGGCCCAGAACACTGCCTTGGGGAACTCCAGCCTGAACAGGAAGAGGAGATGAGAGAAACCCATTCAGGGCCACACTTTGACTATGACTAGAGAGGAAGTCCGCCAGCCATGCGTGGAGATTTCCATGGATACCAAAGGAGGAGAGTTTGGTGAGCAGAGCGGGGTGTCAGACCGTATCGAAGGCACGTGATATGTCGAGGGAGACAGCTCTAATTTCCTGTTTGGAATTGAGGACCTCCATCCATTGTTGAGACAGCAGAAGCAGCATGTCCAGAGTAGAGTGACGTGGTCTGAAACCAAATTGATGATCAGAGATCAAGCCATTGGAGAAGAGGAAAGATTTCATATCCGAAGCAATGATGGATTCCATGACTTTGCTGATAATTGGGAGAAGGCTGATTGGTCTGTAGTTGCTCGGATCTGTTTTTGCACCTTTTTCGTGCAAAGCGGTGATGTTGGCTGATTTCGAAGCAGATGGCAGTTGACCTTGAGCAAAAGAGAGGGTGAAGAGAACAGAGAGAGGGAGTGAAAGAGCGGAAGAACAGGATTTTAGGACCAGTGGGCTGATGCCATCAGGTCCAGTTGCAGAATCAGAGTCGAGGGTTGACAGAAACTTTTCCACCTTGTCAGGAGGAAAGGACACGGAGTCCAGGAGCAGCTGGGTACGGTGGGTACAGAGAGGGATGGGTTTGGGACACAAGATTTAGAGGCAAACACAGAGTTGAGGCATTCAGCTTTTTCACGTGCGGAGTCAGCTGTGTAGCCGTTTTAGGATAAGGGAGGGGATGGAGGGGGAACAGACACCAGAAACAGATTTGACCAGATGCCACCAGGATTTGGAAGAGGGAGACAGATAAGAGAGTTCTGTCTTGAGAACGGAGAGATATTGTTTCCTGGCTCTCCTGAGGGTGGACACACACTTGTTTCGGGCTTTGTGAAAGGAAATGAGATTTCCTTCCGTTGGATTTGCTTTCCAGGAGACGAAGGCAAGTTGTTTCTGGGCAACAGCCTCACCACAAGATTCCGTGTACCATGGACGGGAGGAAGGGTATGACAACTGAAGACGAGATGGAATAAATCTGCGCTTGAGAGAGAGCAATTTACTTTGGAAGAATTCCCAGGATGAGTTGATGTCAGAGGTGGTAGAGATGGGAGACCAGTCCAGATGATTGATGGCTGCTTGACGACCGTGCCAGTTGGCCTGAGTGAAATGCCAGACTCGTCAAAGCTGAGCAGGCTCCCTGAGAATGGTCAGAGAGATGTCCACTTTAACAAGCACATGCTCAGATGAGCCGATTGGAGCAGAAGAAGAGCAGCAGACATTTTCAGGGAAGTTAGTCATAACCAAGTCCAGAAGAGAAGATGCTCCGTTGACTGAGATCCGGGTCGGGAAATTGACAGATTGTGTCAGTCCCAGTGAGTCGCAGAAGTCCTTTGCTGAGGAGCCATGGCTGGTGAGAGCAGTACCCACACCCAGCCAACTGGCAGGGTGACAATTGAAATCACCACATATGAGGAAGAGAGAGTTGGGATGAGTAGATAGAAGTTGGTCCATATTATCAGACAGCGAAATGTAGATGGAGTCATCACTGTTTGGTGGACGGTACAACACACATATGAACAAGAGGTGGGAGCGAAGGTAGCCAGAGAGTTTTTGATAAAGATAGCAACCCCACCTCCAGGAGGCTCAGGTCTATCATACCGGAGGAGGGAGTAACCCGGGAGAGATACGAAGGAATCAGAGACATCATGAAGGAGGAAAGTTTCTGTTAAGCAGATCACGTCTGGTTTGTCAGAAGCAACCTGTATGGAGAGATCAGTTAAGTTTGAACGAAGGCCCCGGATGTTTGAGGTCCATAACGGAATTTTTTTTTTTTTTTTTTTTTTGGATACTGAATCGAGGCTTGTGAAAGAGCTAACACTTATTTCACAAACAAATCAACCAGACAAACAAAATGTATAAAAAGAGGGAGCGGAAGACAAGATGGGGAGAGAAGGGGAAGCACACAAACACAACATTTGAGAGCAGGGAGATGTGTGGGAGGGAGAGGGCTTGGGGGGAGGAGGCGTGGGAAGGGGGTGGGGGGTGGGAGAAGTATAAAACACAAGGACACCAAGGACTTCCAGGACAGAAGTTGGTATTTCAAAAAAGTGGATTTGGGGTGAAATTAGCGGGGGTAGAAAAGATCAAGGTTTTGGATGGGGGAAGATAAGAGATAGTGGTGAACAGCTGTTTTAAAGACCTGGAGGGTGGAGTGGGATTGAAGAGAGTGAGGGAGTTTGTTCCAGAGGCAGGAGAAAAGAGGAATGAAGGAGTGAAGGTGAGCAGAGAGTCTTGATTTTGGCAGTTTAACCATAAGAGGGTTGCAGGCAGACCTTGTGCGACCTGTAGGAATATTTGGGGGACAGAGCCCAGAGAGAGCTGGGGGGGGCAAGGCCAGAGAGGAGTCGGTAGAAGACGGAAAGACCACCAACCTGCCTGCGGTGAGTGAGTGAAAGGCCCTTGGAGTTAGCTTCATAGCGGGAGATTCCAATGATTCTGAAAGCTTTGGTTTCAACAGCGTGAAGACAAGCTCGGTGTGAGGCAGGAGCACCAGCCCAGAGGGGAGAGCAGTATTCCATTGAGCGGCGGATCGGATGGGGGGAGGAGGGGTAGGAGGAGGGGTAGGGTAAGATGTGGAAGAGGTGGAAGAGGTAGGGAGAGCTGTTGAAGGTGTGTCAGAGATTTCAGAATAGCTCGGAGAAAGGGAAGGATGGGGCGGACAAAAGGTTTGATGGTGATTGGGTGAGGCACAATGAGGTGTTATTTGAGGAGGGGGAAGAGCGAGGCAGAAGGTTGGGGGAGATGGAGGTGAGAGTTGGAAGGGGGAAGAAGCGGGGAGGACGCTTTGAGGAGGGGGGAAATTGAGAAGAAAAGAGGGTGTGGAGATTTGAAGGGGAGGGGCAAGGGGGGAGTTTAGGAGGGAAGGGACAAGGGGAGGGATTTGAAAGGGATGGGATATGGGGGAGATTTGGAGGGGAGGGGTGAGGGGGGAGTCTCGGAGGGGAGGGGCGAGGGGGAGTCTTGGAGGGGAGGGGTGTGGGGGGAGTTTAGGAGGGAAGGGGCAAGGGGGAAGATTTGAAAGGGATGGGTGATTGGGAGGATTTGGAGGGGAGGGGCAAGGGGGAAGATTTGAAAGGGATGGGTGATGGGGATGATTTGGAGGGGAGGGGTTATGGGGAAGATTTGGAGGGGAGGGGTGAGATTGGATTTTAGAAAGTGTACGATTAGTGGGAAACGAACATTTATTGCAAAATGAGTTTCTTGTGACCTTCGAGTCAAAAATACGTTTAAGGACGCTGGAGGGAGGATGGAGTGCAGGAGAGTTTAGGGTAATGTAGAAAAGAGGCACTGTAAGAGATGGAATTTTTTTTTGGGATGAATAGATTTGGTGAGAAAGTCGAAAGCAACCTTTTAAAGAAGAAGAAGAAAAAGGTGTTATAATATACGATGGAATACAGAACTTGAGGGGAAAGTGTAAACATTTTAAAGTTTAACAGTGAAAACTATCTGGGGAAATGGGGGAGAAACACGTGGTCGAAGAACGAACGAACGAATAAACGAATGAGAACAACGAATAAGAACAGAGAAGGAAATGTTTTTTTGTTTTTTTTTTAGTTGAGATTTTAAACAAGGAAGTAGGCTATGGGGTGAAAAGACTGTGAAAAACAGAGAACGAAAGTTATTGGAGCACAAACGACGGACCGCTGAGAGAAAAACAAAGCCTCAAGGTTGGACACTGTACAACAAGGCCTCAAAAGACACGACACGAATTAACACGATTTTCTATACAGGTATGAAAGATTTGCACCGAAAATCTTCCTCGGGACACATACGTACACACACCATAAAATAAATACAGTTATAACGAAAATACAAATGGGAACAATTACTTAACTTCGATTTAGATGGAGAGCGTGGACAGCTGCGAATAAACGAAACCTCGTCAGCAAGACCGGAAGCGGAAGTGATATATATATTGTATATATATATATTGTTGTATATATATATATTGTATATATATATTGTTGTTATATATATAATATATATATTGTTGCGGTTGTGCCTGCGTGCGGGAATAGAGCCTGTGATGGATGCTGTGAAGAGGAACAGGTTGAGATGGTTTGGTCATGTGTTGAGGAAGGATGAAAGTGACTGGTTGAGAAGAGTGATGGAAATGAATGTAGAAGGAAGTAGAGGATGGGGAAGACCGAGAAAGACTTGGCTAAAGATGGTGGAAGAAGAAATGCGGGCAAGGGGGTTAACAAGGGGAGATGCAGAAAATAGGGCAAGATGGAGAAGATCGTCATGGGGACTGCAAGGCTAACCCCCGCTCCAGCAGGGAAAATGGCCTTAAAATGCATGTTGTTGTTGTTGTTGTTGCGGTTGTGGAAAACAGACCCCCGGGAAGTTGCATCCAACACGTAGGAGACCCTGAGTTAGTTAGATATTTCATTATTATGTGTGCATAGACAGGTCCCTTCCCTTCGTACAGGGGACGAGGGAGATGTGTTGTGTGGATTTCGCAAGGCTGTTTTCCTTTGTGTGATTTCCACTTTTCATCCTTCCATCCATCCCCAATCCATCTATCCCCAATCCCTCACCAAATTTCGTCTGAATCCATTCACAACCTTTTGCGATATCCTGTTCATAGGCAAACAAACAAACAGACAAACATAGAGGGGTGTAAACATAACCAAAGAGGATTAGGTTTGGAAACATTATCACGGACAATGAAAAAGGAAGCGTCAGGATAACATGTCATCGGGAAGGAAGGAAAGAAAAGGAGAGGGACAAAAACACAAACGCAAGAAAATAGCATTCAAATTGTTACCTCCTCCATCGAAAGTGGATGGAGGTTATGTTTTTACCCCTGTCTGTCAGTGAACAGGATATCTCAAAAAGTTGTGGACGGATTCGGACGAAATTTGGTGGAGAGGTAGCGTATGTGACAAGAGGGAAATGATTCGATTTTGGTGAAGATCTGGATGTGAATTCATTTACGAGGATTATTTAATCTTTAAGTGATTTTTCACTATTGAGAGATCGGACGAAAAGCGATATATAACATGATATTTGAAAAAGTTGTAGACGAGTTATGACTAAACTTTATGGACGAGTTGGTTTGGTGACGAGAACAAGCGAATTAGATTTTGGTTCAGGTCCGAATCCAGATCCGGCCCATCAGTGGGAAAACAAAACAAACTGTTCAATCTGGCGGAGGTATGCTCTCTACTGAGTGCCATTCTAGTATTGGAGTATGCATCTAGTATAGTTAAAATTAGTAATAACTTAAGACAGACATCGCAGTTAATGGAGGATGTGCAATGACCTAGTGTTTGTAGTTTGCTTGAGAGAAGATTTAAGCCACTCGGACCACACATAGTAAAGTAAAGCAAGGATGAAACAAGAGGGAGAGAAGGTCAAGATAGAGTCGAAGCATTCCTTACTAGAATTCACAGACGGGTGTTTGTTGATTTACAAACACCCATCAGCCTCCTCCTACAGTTCTGGGCTGATTACATCCAGACTTGTTACATAGGATCAGCATGGCCCCATTTAGTGTATAGGGGTGTTTTTATATGGCCTTGGGGAGGAGGAAGGAGTGGAGGGAGTGGAGGGATACAAATTCTCCGTGTAAATGCGTATCGTGTAGCGCCGCCTCTTGCACGTGACTCGGGTTTTTGGTTCACGAGTTATCAAGTGACCACTATATTCGTCATGTGTGTGCGTCTGTCTGTGTGTGTGTCTGTCTGTCCGCAGCATAACTACCCCATGATATCATCCGATCGTGATGAAACTTGGGTGGGAGGTTGATGTCATGATCTCGTTGTGTCCTGCCTGGAGTGTGCGTATTGCGAACATTGTGGGTGGAGCCACGCTCGAAAAAGATGTCTTTTTAGGGGGTAATCGAGTTCAAGCTACATGTTCTCCGAGCGGTTTGGTGGAATCTGACAGGGGTTTCGATATTTGATTACCGTAGGCCAATGTCACGTGTCTAGCCTCACGGACCTCGATTTTTCATTTTTTTTCCCATTTATTTATTTATATGTATATATATATATTTTTTTCATTTCATTTTTCACCGAATTTTCGGTATTGTGTAGCTAACTAACCTCATAACTGATTATGCATTATTTTCTATCTCATTTCAAGGTCGTTATAGATTCCGTTATCATCCATCCTTCGTCATTGAATACCGCTCGCTCGTGAACCATCGTCGTCTCCTGACTTTTTACTTTTATTTTCGGGAGCGATCGAGGGAGCTGTCAATTTCCCATACACCGCCCAAATATAGGTATACGTCAGAAGAACGTGGTGCATGCTTGGAACAGGATCACCCGTAGGGGGCATATGATCTGCTCGTGGTGACAACATGAAGACGAGAAAAGGAGAGGAAAGAATATTACCGTCAGTAGAGCTCCATCCCAGCCCATGAATGAGTGCAGGCCACCTGCCATTTTTATGAGCTCAGGACCCTAAGAATACACAAAGTCAACATTAGATCATCATTTAATATAGCAAGTTCATAAAGTTTGAAATGTCAGTGGTCTCCTCAATTATGAGACAGGTGGTGGAGAAGGAAGGTGAATTGGGCAACGTGATAGAGAAATGATATAATACAGGGTGTTCCAAAAAGACCTGGACAACTTTGGTTCATATATTTAGTACAGCAAGTGATACGACACTGGGGGTGGGAGGGGGAGGAGGGTGGGGGAAGGGGAGGGGGGAAGGGGAGGAGGGTGGGGGAAGGGGAGGAGGGTGGGGGGGGGGGGAGGGTGGACACTTATTCCAACCAAGATATTCTAGTTTTGTATTTTTAATGAATTTTCTGAAGTTTGTATAATTTGCTTTTCACTTGGAAGTTGTGGGTTACGATGTGTAAATGAAGGTGGAAAAAGTCTCATTTAATGCAATTTAATTCCAGGTTATAAAACAACAAAGGGTGAAAAATTTGAAAGGGGGGTGCAGACTTTCTGGAGGTACTGTAGGTAGGGTTAGGGTTAGGGCAGCACCTGTATGTAACCTGTGGGTAAGGTTTAGGGCAGGTTACCTGTAGGAAATGTTAGGGTTAGGGTAAGTTACCTGAAGACAATGTTAGGGTTAGGGCACCACCTGTGGGTAAGTTAAGGTTTGGGCAGGTTACCTGTAGGTAAGGTTTGGGCAGGTTGCATGTAGGTAAGGTTAGGGCAGATTACCTGTAGGTAAGGTTAGGGAAGGTTACCTGAAGGTAAGGTTAGGGAAGGTTACCTGAAGGTAAGGTTTGCGCAGGTTACTTGTATAGGTAAGGTTACCTGTAGGTAAGGTTAGGGAAGCAATTTGTAATTTGTTCACGGTGCCAACGATATCTCTCCTACTCTTCGCGAAGGGCACCGTGGGATCTTTAGTTTAAGGTACACCAACGAATCCACGCAGACGGGACGCCTCGTCGAACGTCCATCCGAGGAACGGACTACCTGACTACCTACTACCTGACAACCTTACAGGCAAACCTAAATTGGCTCCTGCCTACATTTCTTACCTAATCACACCTTGCACACCTGAACGCTGTGGTCTAACACCGGAGATCTCCTGGTAGTTCCTCTGCTGATCAACTGGAGAATTCACCGTCTCTTACACATTCCACAAATTCGTCAATTACAGTTTGAAATATCTATTAGTATTAAACTCAGTCCAGTGTGTGGCGGTGGCTCTTACCGGGCGCAGACCCAGGTGGTACGTGTTTCCCAGGCATATTTGACATCGAAGCGAACGGAGCTGTGCCGCAGTTACGCCCTTGAGTGCGCCGTGGGTTCCCACTGGCATAAAAACGGGGCTTCGGAGCGGCTCAGAGAGTCTGCTGAGGAGGAGGTCACACGCACGGGCTCGACTCGTCGTACACTCCGCCCGAACGACCAACGTACATGCCATTTTCAGCACGAAAGTTTGCAGTTTGCTCATTCGATTATCGATTTTGACTTTTGAGTAACGGGTATTGTCATTTCAATTTTCCTTTTCACTTGTCATAAGATCTTCCGTTCAGTTTAAAACAATCTTTATAGGAACTGTAAACAAATCTTATCAGAAAATGGTAAACAAGTAGGGGGAACCAGCCGAGCTGCACCAAAACTAAGGATTACACCTCAAAGCTACACGAGGCGTGCACGCGATCTGGAGGAGCGGAGAGGATGCAGAAATCCCCAAAATAACCAATAACTAGAACGGGCACTCGGTAGAGCGCATACCTTCGCCGCAGCTACTGTTCTGTACTTGGCATGGGAGTGTAGGGAACAGAACAACAAAAATACGATTTTGACCTTTTCGTGACCTTGACCTTTGACCCGATTGCTCCCAAAATCTAATCAAATGTGTCCCGTATAATAACCAATCATCCCACCAAATTTCATGCAATTCGGTTGAATACTTTTTGAGTTATGCGAATAACATACACACACACACACAGACATACAAATAAATACACAGCGATCAAAACATAACCTTCCGCTTTTGCGAAGGTAAATATGGAAACGGTAAATAGTCAAAAGAAAAATAGCAATTATTGACCGTCCGCATGCAGCAGAATATTTATCAAATCAAGGAATTTCAAATTGTGCTTTAAATTGCATTTTATGATAGGAGGAGGGCGGAGGGCGTTATAGAGTGGAGTGAAGCACGCGGTGCTACGCGCGCGACTTGCTACCAAGGAGGAAGCGGACAACGCGGTAGGTTTAATGTTCTTTATTCAAAGAGGTACTGTAGCACTGGCGCGCTCTGGGCTGCGCGCCGGTGTATATCCTGAGGCCACGCCTACCCCTGGGGCGTGGCCGCCGCCCACTTGGTGCGTGGAATGATGTCACCACGCCAGTGGGCTTTCGTGTCCGCCACACGCGCCCCCCCAGAATTCCCGCGCACCTGGAGGGCCAGTTTGCGGGGCAAACGGATGACCCGGCCGAAGCGCCCTCTGGCTACCGGCGGCGTCCGGGGTGCAGGGATGCCAGGTGGGATGCCCCCGGCTGTACCCAGGATGGGTGCCGGACCGGGGGGCGGCGTGCCTGCGGTGCTGGGCGGTGCCGGGGGTCCGCCCGCAGGGGGGCGGCCCCGACGCGGGGGCCGAGTCACCGGCGGTGGGTGGTCCACGTCGAGGTGGGCCGGCTTGAGGCGGTCTATGGAGACCCGATCAGGAGTGCCGCCGATGTCCAGGGTGAAATGTTTCACCCCGGTCTCCAGCACGCGGAAAGGCCCGTCGTACGGGGCCCGCAGTGGTGTCCGGTGGGCGTCGTGCCGGACGAAGACGTACTCCGCGGTGCGAAGCTCCGGGGCGACGTGTGTAGGAGGGTGCCCGTGGTGCGCCGTCGGCACTGGGGCGAACCTCCGGGCAGTCTCCTGCAGCGCAGAACGCTCCTGCGCCACGGACCAAGGTGCCGTGGGGTCAGGGAGGAACTCGCCCGGCACCCGCAGCGGTTGTCCAAAGACCAACTCCGCCGCGGATGCGCGCAGGTCCTCCTTGGGCGCCGTCCGGAGGCCCAGCAGGACCCAGGGGAGCCTGTCGACCCAGCCGCCGTCGCGGAGGGTGGCCCAGAGCGCGGCCTTCACCGAGCGGTGGAACCGCTCGCACAGGCCGTCGGCCTGGGGGTGGTAGGCCGTGGTTCAGTGAAGCTGGACCCCGAGCCCCCGCGCGACCGTGGCCCAGAGCTCCGAGGTGAACTGAGGGCCGCGGTCGGACGAGATGTCCGAGGGGGCGCCGAACCGGGCGACCCAGGTGGCGATGAATGCCTGCGCGACGTCTGCCGCCGTCGTCGCCGCCAAAGGCACGGCTTCCGGCCACCGGGTGGTGCGGTCCACCATGGTAAGGACATGGGTGAAACCCCGCGAGGGGGGCAGAGGTCCCACCAGGTCCACGTGCAGGTGGTCGAACCTACGTGCCGGCACCGTAAACGGGGCCAATGGGGCCTGGGTATGCTGGTGCACCTTCGCGCGCTGGCACGCGAGGCACATCCTGGTCCAGCCGCGGACGGCCTTCCGGAGGCCATGCCAGACAAACTTGTTGGCGACCAACCTCTGGGAGGCTTTCGTGCCCGGGTGGGACAGGCCGTGGATGGCATCAAAAACCTGGCGCTGCCAGCCTGCGGGCACGATGGGGCGAGGCCGCCCGAGGGAGACGTCGCAAACGAGGGCCGTGCCTGCGCCGTCGAAGGGCACCTCGGTGACGCGGAGGCCCGTGACGGCGGTCCGCAAGGCCTGGACCCCGGGGTCGGCGGCCTGATCCGCCGCCATCCGGGCATAGTCGATGCCAAGGTGGGGCGACGGCCCAGGAAAGGCAGTCGGCCACCGGGTTGTCCTTTCCCGCGACGTGTCGGATGTCCGTCGTGTACTCGGACACGGCCGCGAGGTGACGCTGTTGCCGGGCCGACCACGGCTCGGTGACCTTGCCCATCGCGAAAACCAGCGGCTTGTGGTCGACGAAGGCCGTGAACGCACGGCCCGCGAGCAGATGGCGGAAGTGCCTGACCGCCAGGTGAAGCCCAAGCAACTCGCGGTCGAAGGTACTGTAACGGCGTTCGGGCGGGCGAAGCTGCCGGCTGAAGAACGCCAGCGGTTGCCAAGCACCACGCACCCATTGCTCGTGCACCGCGCCCACCGCGTAGTCCGAGGCGTCTGTGGTGAGGGCGATCAGTGCATCGGGCGCCGGGTGTGCGAGCATGGTGGCGTTGGCCAAGGCGAGCTTCGTGCCCGAGAACGCCGCGTCCATCTGCTCGGTCCAGGTAACGTCACCTTTGCCCGGCTTCCCTCGACGGGCCTCGTGTAAGGGGCGCAGGAGCTGGGCGATGTGGGGCAGGAACCGATGGTAAAAGTTTACCATGCCCAGGAACTCCTGGAGCCCCTTGATCGTGCAGGGGCGCGGAAACCCCTTCACCGCCTCCACCTTGGCCGGTAGGGGGACGGCCCCGTGCCTGGTGACGCGGTGCCCCAAAAAGTCGATTTCAGCGACACCGAACCAGCACTTGGCGGGGTTCACGATCAGGCCGTGCTGGCCCAGACGTTCGAAGAGCGTGCGGAGGTGACGAAGGTGCTCTTCGTGGGACGCGCTGGCGACGAGGATGTCGTCCAGGTAGACGTACAAAAAATCCAAGCCGCGCAAGACGCTGTCCATGAGGCGCTGGAACGCCTGAGCCGCATTTTTCAAACCGAAGGGCATCCAAAGAAATTCGAAAAGCCCGAATGGCGTGATGACAGCCGTCTTCGGGATGTCCTCCGGCCTGACAGGAACCTGATGGTAGCCGCGTACGAGGTCCACCTTTGAAAAGAAGGACATCCCCGCCAACCGGGCGGAGAAGTCCTGGATGTGGGGGACGGGGTAGCGGTCGGGGGTGGTGGCGTCGTTGAGGCGCCGGTAGTCCCCGCACGGTCGCCATCCCCCGCCGGGCTTGGGCACGATGTGGAGCGGGGACGCCCAAGCACTCTCGGAGCGCCGCACGATGCCGAGCCGCTCCAGTGTAGCGAACTCAGCTTTAGCTACGGCGAGCTTCGTCGGCTCGAGGCGGCATGCCCGGGCATAGACCGGTGGCCCGGCGGTGGGGATGTGATGTTCCACCCCGTGCTTGACGGTCCCCGCCGAGAAGGTGGGCCGCGTGAGGGCCGGGAAACCCGTGAGGAGGCGGGCGAATTCGTCCACTGCCGGAAGCGTACAGATGAACCTGGCCGGAACGGAACCGCTCAGCAAGCCGCTCGGCGAGCCGCTCGGTGAGCTGCTCAACGAGGCGGGCAGCGCGCACGCGAGCGAGCTGAACGTCTCAGCCTGGACAAGCCTTCTGCGCTTTACATCGACCAGTAATCCATTAGCACATAAGAAGTCCGCACCGAGCAGTGCCATAGGCATGTCGGCCGTAACGAACGACCAACGGAAAACCTGCCCTCCGAACCGCAGAGAGAGACAGCGTTTTCCGTTCGTGCGTATAGACGTACCATTGGCCGCAAGCAGCGCGAGACCTCGGCCCATGGTGTGCTTGTCGGACGTACCGGCAGGAACGACACTCACCTGCACCCCCGTGTCGAACAGGTAACGGCGCCCGGACAAGGTGTCCGTTACGTACAGAAGGCTGTTTGAATTGGCGACGCTCACCGTTGCCACCGAGCGCCGGCTCGCCCATTTCCCGACCTGCCGAATGAGCACGGCGGGCGACACTGCCGAGCCTCGTGGCCGAACTTGGCATGGAAGAAACACCAGGCGGGCAGCTGTGGCGTCGGAGGCCGCGGTTTTCTTCGTGGCGGTGGTGGTGGGTGGGGCGTGGCGGCGGACACGAGGTGCGGTGCATCGGGGAAAGCCTCGGGAGCCTCGGGAGCCTCGGGAGCGGCAACCGTGCCAAGACTCGCCTGCGTGTCCAAAGCCGCGTAGTATTTGTCGGCCTTGGCAGCGAGCGCACGGGGTTCCGTTAACGCGGAACCAGCCAAAGCAAGGCGGACGCGTGCTGGCAGCTGGCGTCGAAATAACGCCCGGAATAGAGCGTTCGGGGTTTCGTCACCCATGAGCGCCAGCATATGGTCCATACGGACCGACGGTCGCTTGTCCCCGATCTCGGGGAAGTCCAAGAGGCGATCGGCCCGTGCGTCCACCGTAAGGCCGAACGTGGCGAGGAGGAGACGCTTGACCGCCTCGTACTTGCCGTCGGCAGGTGGATCCCTTAGGACCGATATGACGTGGGTGGCCGTGCCGGGCCCGAGGGCGGCGACCACGTGGCAGTACATGGTCTCGTCCACCGTGATGCCTCAAAGTCGGAACTGGGCTTCTGCCTGCAGGAACCAAACTTCGGCTTGTGACTCCCATAATTCGGGGAGCTTGATGGAGACCGCGTTGGTAGCCATTGTTGCGGCGGTTTCGGGTGGTCAGCGACGGCTGACTCGAATGTCGGAGGTCACCAATGAAGCACGCGGTGCTACGCGCACGACTTGCTACCAAGGAGGAAGCGGACAACGCGGTAAGTTTAATGTTCTTTATTCAAAGAGGTCACTGTAGCACTGGCGCGCTCCGGGCTGCGCGCCCGGTGTATATCCTGAGGCCACGCCTACCCCTCGGGCGTGGCCACCACCCACTTGGTGCGCGGAATGATGTCACCACGCCAGTGGGCTTTCGTGTCCGCCACAGGAGTCCCAATGTATGTACAACATCGAACTACAAATAGCGTCAAGGTATGTCTCGGAAATTCCTGTTCACGTGGGTCTTGAGCACCATTACAAAATGGGTTATTACAAAATGGTGCTCAAGACCCACGTGAACAGGAATTTCCGAGACATACCTTGCCGCTATTTGTAGTTCGATGTTCATGGAAAGCTCAGAGCTCATCTTTTTACAAAATTGATATGATGCTGTCATTGCATGCACCAAATGATCACGGAAGGGATTTAAAAAATAAAATTCCAAAAAAATCATATATATATATATATACATATATGACAATGAACAAACTAAAATGGACAAAATGGACAAACAGGTTAACCATTTACTGTTACCCCTAGAACATCTCACTGGAAGCTTCATTTGGCTAAAATGGACAAACAGGTTAACCATTTACTGTTACCCCTAGAACATCTCACTGGAAGCTTCATTTGGCTAAAATAGACAAACTGGTTAACCATTTACTGTTACCCCGAGAACATCTCACTGGAAGCTTCATTTGGCTAAAATGGACGAACAGGTTAACCATTTACTGTTACCCCTAGAACATCTCACTGGAAGCTTCATTTGGCTAAAATGGACAAACAGGTTAACCATTTACTGTTACCCCTAGAACATCTCACTGGAAGCTTCATTTGGCTAAAATGGACAAACTGGTTAACCATTTACTGTTATGTTACCCATGGAACATCTCACTGGAAGCTTCATTTGGCTAAAATGGACAAACAGGTTAACCATTTACTGTTACGTTACCCCTGGAACATCTCACTGGAAGCTTCATTTGGCTAAAATGGACAAACAGGTTAACCATTCACTGTTACCCCTAGAACATCTCACTGGAAGCTTCATTTGGCTAAAATGGACAAACAGGTTAACCATTTACTGTTACCCCGAGAACATCTCACTGGAAGCTTCATTTGGCTAAAATGGACAAACAGGTTAACCATTTGCTGTTACCCCTAGAACATCTCACTGGAAGCTTCATTTGGCTAAAATGGACAAACAGGTTAACCATTCACTGTTACCCCTAGAACATCTCACTGGAAGCTTCATTTGGCTAAAATGGACAAACAGGTTAACCATTTACTGTTACCCCGAGAACATCTCACTGGAAGCTTCATTTGGCTAAAATGGACAAACAGGTTAATCATTTACTGTTACGTTACCCCTAGAACATCTCACTGGAAGCTTCATTTGGCTAAAATGGACAAACAGGTTAACCATTTACTGTTACCCCTAGAACATCTCACTGGAAGCTTCATTTGGCTAAAATGGACAAACAGGTTAATCATTTGCTGTTACCCCTAGAACATCTCACTGGAAGCTTCATTTGGCTAAAATGGACAAACAGGTTAATCATTTGCTGTTACGTTACCCCTGGAACATCTCACTGGAAGCTTCATTTGGCTAAAATGGACAAACAGGTTAACCATTTACTGTTACGTTACCCCTGGAACATCTCACTGGAAGCTTCATTTGGCTAAAATGGACAAACAGGTTAACCATTTACTGTTACCCCTAGAACATCTCACTGGAAGCTTCATTTGGCTAAAATGGACAAACAGGTTAACCATTTACTGTTACCCCTATAACATCTCACTGGAAGCTTCATTTGGCTAAAATGGACAAACAGGTTAACCATTTACTGTTACGTTACCCCTGGAACATCTCACTGGAAGCTTCATTTGGCTAAAATGGACGAACAGGTTAACCATTTACTGTTACCCCTGGAACATCTCACTGGAAGCTTCATTTGGCTAAAATGGACAAACAGATTATTCATTTGCTGTTACCCCTAGAACATCTCACTGAAAGCTTAATTTCGGTAAAATGGACAAACAGGTTAACCATTTGCTGTTATCCCTAGAACATCTCACTGGAAGCTTCATTTGGCTGAAATGGACGAACAGGTTAACCATTTGCTGTTACCCCTAGAACATCTCACTGGAAGCTTCATTTGGCTGAAATGGACGAACAGGTTAACCATTTGCTGTTACCCCTAGAACATCTCACTGGAAGCTTCATTTGGCTGAAATGGACGAACAGGTTAACCATTTGCTGTTACCCCTAGAACATCTCACTGGAAGCTTCATTTAGCTAAAATGGAAGAACTCCTGCCTTATTTTCATGCTCATGACCAGTACACTTATGGAGGATGAGGACCATTGTATGTAGCAGGTATGCTGGAGCTGAAAGGTACAGATCTTGAGACATGGAAACTTTTACACATATCGATGTTTTTTGTCTGCATTGCATAGACGAGACTAGTGAAAGAGCTAGTACAGTGAACAATCAGGACGTAGTAGACAAAAGCCGGATGGAAAACATGAATGTATGGAGTGGACAAGTTGGACATAGATGACCCATGGGAAATTGGAAGGAGGAAGGATTTGGGTGGGATTGCAATTTTTTGATGATAACATTTTGATGGCAATTTTGACATTTCTAAACACCGCATTCCATTTACAGGTATAAATCCAGACCACGCTGGTGAGCAAGAACACGAGAAGATGAAGATCGAAGGAGGTTTCATTGGCATCGTAGGCAATGAGCAAACTCTGGAGAAGTACTTCATTATAGCTCCCACGCTTTGTCGAGTTGCACAGGAATCCAAAAGCTAGGCGGGAATTGAAACCAGAAAGGAAAGCTCCCTCCATCATGAGCTTATTGGCGGGAAGAGTAGGAAGATAATCAAAAATACAGTAAACATTGTCAAAGTCCTCACCAAACAGGTACCGTAAAATGGGGTGAATAGGGACAGCAAGGTGAATAGGGACAGCAAGGTGAATAGGGACAGCAAGGTGAATAGGGGCAGCAAGGTGAATAGGGGCAGCAAGGTGAATAGGGACAGCAAGGTGAATAGGGGCAGCAAGGTGAATAGGGGCAGCAAGGTGAATAGGGACAGCAAGGTGAATAGGGACAGCAAGGTGAATAGGGACAGCAAGGTGAATAGGGGCAGCAAGGTGAATAGGGGCAGCAAGGTGAATAGGGACAGCAAGGTGAATAGGGACAGCAAGGTGAATAGGGACAGCAAGGTGAATAGGGACAGCAAGGTGAATAGGGGCAGCAAGGTGAATAGGGACAGCAAGGTGAATAGGGACAGCAAGGTGAATAGGGGCAGCAAGGTGAATAGGGACAGCAAGGTGAATAGGGACAGCAAGGTGAATAGGGGCAGCAAGGTGAATAGGGACAGCAAGGTGAATAGGGACAGCAAGGTGAATAGGGACAGCAAGGTGAATAGGGGCAGCAAGGTGAATAGGGACAGCAAGGTGAATAGGGACAGCGAGGTGAAAAGGGGCAGCGAGGTGAATAGGGACAGCAAGGTGAATAGGGACAGCAAGGTGAATAGGGACAGCAAGGTGAATAGGGACAGCAAGGTGAATAGGGACAGCAAGGTGAATAGGGACAGCAAGGTGAATAGGGACAGCAAGGTGAATAGGGACAGCAAGGTGAATAGGGACAGCAAGGTGAATAGGGACAGCAAGGTGAATAGGGACAGCAAGGTGAATAGGGACAGCAAGGTGAATAGGGACAGCAAGGTGAATAGGGACAGCAAGGTGAATAGGGACAGCAAGGTGAATAGGGACAGCAAGGTGAATAGGGACAGCAAGGTGAATAGGGACAGCAAGGTGAATAGGGACAGCAAGGTGAATAGGGACAGCAAGGTGAATAGGGACAGCAAGGTGAATAGGGACAGCAAGGTGAATAGGGACAGCAAGGTGAATAGGGACAGCAAGGTGAATAGGGACAGCAAGGTGAATAGGGACAGCAAGGTGAATAGGGACAGCAAGGTGAATAGGGACACAAACTGAAAAAGTTCGGAAACCTTTTTCGCTGAAAATTGATAACCAAACTGATTTGTTGATATTTGGGTTGAAAGTGTTCTCTTGTTTTTTAAAAAGCAACGTATAGTCCCAATTAACCCCATATATGGGTTAAATAGGAATAAATAGGATTTTTATGGCTGTCCCTATTCACCCCGTTTTACGGGTGAATAGGGACAGTCAGTAATACAAAAAATAATAATCAAGACATAGGGAGTTTGGAGAAACTTTTTATCCCATATGTTTTTTCATTGGCACCGTGGTTTATATTATGGGTGCATATTATGTGCATCCATCTGAGCTATCAATTTAGCAATACGTTGGAAACTCAGGATTGTTTATTGATTATTATTTTTTTGTATTAGTGACTGTCCCTTTTCACCCGTAAAACGGGGTGAATAGGGACAGCCATAAAAATCCTATTTATTCCTATTTAACCCATATATGGCGTTAATAGGGACTATAAGTTGCTTTTTAAAAAAACAAGAGAACACTTTCAACCCAAATATCAACAAACAGTATGGTTATCAATTTTCAGCGAAAAAGGTTTCCGAACTTTTTTCAGTTTGTGTCCCTATTCACCTTGCTGTCCCTATTCACCTTGCTGTCCCTATTCACCTTGCTGTCCCTATTCACCTTGCTGTCCCTATTCACCTTGCTGTCCCTATTCACCTTGCTGTCCCTATTCACCTTGCTGTCCCTATTCACCTTGCTGCCCCTATTCACCTTGCTGTCCCTATTCACCTTGCTGTCCCTATTCACCTTGCTGTCCCTATTCACCTTGCTGTCCCTATTCACCTTGCTGTCCCTATTCACCTTGCTGCCCCTATTCACCTTGCTGTCCCTATTCACCCCATTTTACGGTAGCCATTTTTGTAAAGTGACGTGTTTAATCTTGTGACATTTGCTGTTGCCCCCAACAATATTTGTAGTGATATTGCAGACGTTGACAATTTGTGGCAAAAATCGTTGGTAAAGTTTGTTTCCCTCTCGAATAGTACACAAAACAGTAAAATTTTTGAACACCCAAACCAAAATAACAACTTTTCGTGTTTCAGGGATATCGGAGCAACAGTGAAGACTAAAGTGAGTCGCCAGTTGGTAGAAATCAAGCAGGAAAGAAGACTTATTTTGAGGTTACTCGTTGCAGCAAAAAAGTAGGCTCGGCTTTGTTGTCAAGGATGCTATTGGAGATTTTGAATTGAATGTAGCTCTACCTTCCAACTTCCATCCACACGGATCCAAAATAATGCTCTCGGGCAAATCACATGCCATGCCATCAGTTCTCAGCTTACCTGAATTAGAAGGTGACGCTACTTTCTTCTAATCATTGATGTAATGTGCATAGTTAACGTGGTACCTAAAACCCCAGACACGTCAAATGTACTTTACCAGAAAGTTTGTCAACATTGTGTCTGGAAAGAGTATATCTTCGGATGAAAGCCGGGTTGTTTTTGACCATTATTTCTCTGGCTCTCAAAGAAATGACGCTTGACAACGGAACATCCAAAACAACACCAATCCATTATCATATCAACGACAATACTGCACTAAAATGAAGAGATTTAAAAACTTTCTTACACATATCAGAAGTAAGGCAGAGCTCACTCAGATAGGCTCACTCAGATAGGCTCACTCAGATAGGCTCACTCAGATACGCTCACTCAGATAGACTCACTTAGATAGGCTCACTCAGATACGCTCACTCAGATAGACTCACTTAGATAGGCTCACTCAGATAGGCTCACTCAGATACGCTCACTCAGATAGACTCACTCAGATAGACTCACTTAGATAGACTCACTTAGATAGGCTCACTCAGATACGCTCACTTCGATAGGCACATCAGATAGACTCATCAGATATTACCAGGGCAAGCCACAAAAACTGGTAGTCATGCGTCACACAACAATGAAAGCCATTTCCCCCTTATCGAAGGTCGTCGGATGAAAGCCGATCAACACAATCTTTAAGAAGGAAACCAACTTATTACCCTCACTAAATTAGAGGGCATTGCATTTGGGTTTGTTTGTTTGTTGGTCCACACAGAATGTGCTAACGTAGGCTACAAACGCCACCTAATGGTAGCCAGTAGCACACACACGTTCTCTTTTTTTTCAACCGAGGTCATCTATAAAGTATGTACAATTAGAATGTGAGTATGTCTATAAAGTATGTACAATTATAATGTGAGTACGTCTATAAAGTATGTACAATTAGAATGTGAGTACGTCCATAAAGTATGTATAATTATAATGTGAGTACGTCTATAAAGTATGTATAATTATAATGTGACTACGTCTATAAAGTTTGTACAATTATAATGTGAGTACGTCTATAAAGTATGTATAATTATAATGTGACTACGTCTATAAAGTATGTATAATTATAATGTGAGTATGTCTATAAAGTACGTATAATTATAATGTGACTACGTCTATAAAGTATGTATCTATCTATAATTCCACTAATCTCTGTCTGTGTGTGTGTGTGTATGCGACCGCTGTTTCTCGACAACTACCGGTCCGATATACTTGAAACTTGCCAGGTATATTGCTGGGGACCCGAGGATGTGCCTTTTCAAGGTTTCATATTAATCGGACAAGTAGTTACCGAGCTATGTCCAAAAAACGATTCAACCAATCAGAGAGCAGCGAGCTATCACGTGTGCCGAACGTGCCGAACAGACTCTGCCTCGGACGGCACATTTGAGAGCGTATTCATTTATTTCACGTTGGCAAACTATGTTGGCGTTAAACTATGTTTTAAAACTAATTAAAACTACTTTGCGATTCATCGTAACTGCGATTCGTAACTGCCGTTCGCTTTGGCTTTGCGAATGGACCAAACCATTTCATGTAAATAGAGGGGGGGGATTGTCACCGTACTCGCAAGCCGTTCGCTTTGGACCAAACCATTTCATGTAAATAGAGGGGGGGGATATAATTTTAGATATAGATATAGTACGGGCATGCCCTAGTAATTATAATGTGAGTATGTCTATAAAGTATGTATAATTATAATGTGACTACGTCTATAAAGTATGTATAATTATAATGTGAGTACGTCTATAAAGTATGTACAATTAGAATGTGAGTACGTCTATAAAGTATGTACAATTATAATGTGACTACGTCTATAAAGTATGTATAATTATAATGTGACTACGTCTATAAAGTATGTATAATTATAATGTGAGTACGTCTATAAAGTTTGTACAATTATAATGTGAGTACGTCTATAAAGTATGTATAATTATAATGTGACTACGTCTATAAAGTATGTATAATTATAATGTGAGTATGTCTATAAAGTTTGTACAATTATAATGTGACTACGTCTATAAAGTATGTATAATTATAATGTGAGTATGTCTATAACGTTTGTACAATTATAATGTGAGTACGTCTATAAAGTATGTATAATTATAATGTGACCGTCTATAAAGTATGTATAATTATAATGTGACTACGTCTATAAAGTATGTATAATTATAATGTGAGCACGTCTATAAAGTATGTATAATTATAATGTGACTACGTCTATAAAGTATGTATAATTATAATGTGACTACGTCTATAAAGTATGTACAATTAGAATGTGAGTAAGTGGTCCAGTATGTGGTTCGATTAGTGTTTTTGTTTTGATATCTTGCATCCAAAATTCAATAATGTAATTGTATTGTGAAATAGACCTCTGCAAACTTGACAATAAGTTTTATTTCATTCATTGATATGTTTGTAAAGGTGGAACAGTGAAAAAACAGATTTGGCATAGACTCTGAAGTAGATAACATGTCTTTTATATTCATGCTTGTTAACATTTGTCATTATTTCATGGAGATTAAAGAAACCCGAGAAATGGGAAACCCGAGAAACCCAAACGCTGGAGGGCACACTCGATTTAAAAACAGAAGAGAGTAAAATAACCAAATAATCACAGAAATAGGGCATTTTATAGTATATGAATGATCATTTTAAGGCCATTTTTCCCCGCTAGAGCGGGGGTTAGCCTTGCGGGTCCCATGACAATCATGGTTCCTCATTTTATAGTGTATAATGCAATGAATTTTGATTCCTATGTTTACTGGGCCTGAGACTTGTAATATTGTGCTATTATGATCCAGGCTTCAGGGACCATGAATCCTTCTGGAGGAGTCTCCCCAGTTCGTGCCATTTGTCGCATTTTTGTACCGGAGATGAAGTTGAAGTCTTCATGTCTGGAAGAATGGAAGAAAACGTGGAAGACTATGAATTACACACTTTTAAAAGATATATATTTAATTTTTATTACTATTATTTTTATTTTATTTTATTTTTTCACGGTGTCCATGGACTCTGTATACAATCGGAATGGCACAGAAAATGCTCAACCTCCTCTCCCTGAAAAAATCTGTAAAAAGTCAACATCGTTGGACTTATTACGCTTTATAAAGCACCCATCATTTTTCTTCAGCGGTTTTCAAGTCTTACAACCTTTTAAAACTGGTTATATAATATAAACAATTGCTAAAGTTCAACACGATGTTATTCTCAGAGTACTAATTTGATCTACTTTCTTTCAGAGAAGCTACATCAAAACTGACGTGTATTTGAAGGATTCGCTTCTTCCACCTGCTTGCTCCCATGATTGGTTTATTCTGCAGTTCAATCCCGGGTCTGTTATTGATAATTTTGGTGAACAATTTACAGGGACTGGAGAGAATGCTATTTGGAAGGTAATTATTTCGGTCAATCTTATCATCTTTTTTTGTGGCTCAATACCAACTCAGAAGTTTTCCAAGTTTTTGGAGATTTTTCCTTTTCCCAAGCACTTTGTTAATAGTTTTGTTAATTACCTCCGTCACCAAAGGTGAGTATGTCTGTCTGTCTGTGAGCAGGATATCTTTGGTAGTATGTGACAAGGCCAAACAAATTGATTCGATTTTGGTGAAGATCCAGATCCGGATCCTCGAATTTTAAAGTGATTCTTTACTATTGAGAGATAGGGCCACAAACGTTATAGAGCAGGATATCTCGAAGTTACGGATGGATTCGGATGAAGCTTTGTGGGCTGGTTGGGTGTGTGACAAGGAAGAATTGATTTGATTTTTATGAAGATCCGGATCCGGATGCAAGTTAAAAAAAAAAATTGAAGTGATTCTTCACCATTGAGAAATGGGGCCAAAATGATAGATGCCATGATATTTCATAAAGTTGTGGACGGATTATGATAAAACTTGGTGGATGAGTTGGGCAGGTGAGAAGAACAAGCCGATTCGATTTTGGTTAAAGTCCAGATGCAGATCCGGCCCATCAGTGGATACAAAATGTAAACTGTTCAGCCTAGTGAAGGTATGCGCTCTGCCGAGCGCCATTCTAGTTGACCGTTCAGGGTAGAATGTAAGCAAAATGCTGTTTATACCTTTTCATATATGCAATATGTTCCATGAGATTAAACAAAGAATTGCAATTTGTCTTGTTCATTTTGAAGAATTGTTGTCGCAGGCTGTGAATTTACTTTGTGATACAAATTATGGCACATATGCCAAAGGTTTATGATTCAAAGCTAAGGAACTATAAGAGGCACTAACCAAGAAGTGTCATCCAAGCCAAGCTAATACTTCCTGACAAATATATGCGGCATTTAAATGAACCGGAGCATTAACCAAGAACCATCAATGAAAACAGGAGCAATTATGACAACTTGTGTTATACCTCTCTGGTTCATAGAAGGCCATACGCCGTGCCTTCCGGTCATACGCTGCGACCTTAAAGGGCAGCACCTCGAGGCGGAAGAGTCCTGGTGCCATTGTCAGTACACGAGAACCGTGGCTTGGTTCGTAGAGATCACCACGACCTGGTTCCGGATGCGGCATACCAGCAGGGTCACGGCCCACAATGTAAAAGTTTGCTCCTGCGACCATGCGTGTACGACAGTGCCACTGGACCTGCAGAAGAAAGCTTGCCTATTTTACTCTGCTCAAAATGGGCAAACACTTTGGCATTAAAAAAAATCTCTTGAATCTACCACAAAATGGAAGGGAAGGCTTCAAAGTTGGAAACTGCAAACAAGATATACCAGATATGTTTCAAAAGAGACAGTTGGACAGGGTTGCACCAGATTTTGGCAAAGATCATTTATGTTATCCTTATCACCTCCGTAGGACCAGCATAAAGCATTGGTGAAGGGAACACAGCCAGAAGCGTTGTTGCGGAGTCCAAGCCTCCACCGCTTGTTCCTGCTGCAAGCACGGCAGCGTGTTGTTGCAGGCGTACATGCAATGGGACATCGTCTGCTTTTGTCCAGCCACCCAATGGATGTAGCAGCAGCATGGGACGTGAGTATCCACGAGCCTGGATGGTGCGCCGTGTCTCTGCCATAAGTAGTGAGTGACCCTGATGCACTGGGTTGCGAAGCTGGAATGCAAACACAGCATCTGGGGATAGAGGGACAGAGAGAAAAAGAACACAATGAGAGTTCAGTAAATGGATGGTGAAAGCGAGGAACTTGAGAAGGATGAAAGGATGTCAAAAGTATAAATTTTACTTGGAGCGTCCACTCTTAGTCTGGGAGGTCAGCAGTTCCTTAAAGGCTTTTAAGACGTTACGTCCTGCTTCCTTGCTTGCCATTCAGCATTTGGAGGATATAGCACAGACAAACCCCATGGATTGGCATCCCTTGGGGAGGAAGATTCCTCTCTTAAAAATGCCCGCTGACTAAGGAGAGAAAGTTGCCATAACCAATGACACCACCACCGCCACCCAGTGTACACTGGGAAGTATCTCCCCCCCCAAGGTTAACGACCGTGTTTGTGTGATGTCAAGTCCTTTGTTGTGTTGGTTTGACATTTCTAACGATACCAATTGGCGACACACGTCTACAGTCACATTTAATTACTTTACGCTTATTCTAAACATTCAATATGCAAATAACTAAGCTATATTAAGCATTTATTAACCCCTAGGAATCATTTCTGCACAATACACAGTATTTCACTTTTGGGGAAATTCATAAAAATAAGAAGTGAACAGTGCTTCTTTTGACATAATTGATCTTTCAAATCACCTGTAAATTAGAAAAAGTCTATGTTTTGTTGTTGTTGCTGTTATTACTTATCTATGCTACATGATTACATGATTATGTTATGCTTATGTTATGTCATGTTACATGTTGTCTATGTTATGCGATGTTATTATGTTATATGCTATGTTATGATTGTTAGTCTATGTTGTAAACTTACTGAGATGACTTATCTTAATTACTGAGATGCTTTTACAGAGAACAAAGGTTCCACAACACCCTTGTTGTGTCAGTATTTGGGTTACATGCATGTGGATATCTCAGCAGTATCACACTTTAATATTGAGGGCAAGGATATCAGTATGTGGTAGGGATTAAGGAATTGTTAATGTTCTTAACTCATGATATATATTATTGTATGTCAATGAAAAGTTAGAGGAAGGGGCTAGGTGGTTGCTTGTATATGCAAGTAATAAATTGTGAGTAAATTTGAGCTGTAGATTAAGGTGGATAGGAGGGCTGACAGAAGAGCTCTGTGGTAGGTATTCACCTTTGAACTGTCTTGTCTGGTTACAATTGCAATTTTGCATCTGCTTGAAATTTGGGAGGTGGAAAAGAGTGAATTTGTAAGAAGGAGATTTTGTGGAGTTGATGGTGAATATTTCGTGAACATAATCCCAATTACTTGTCAGTGTACTGTTACGTATTACCTTCCCAAACCCCGGTTACGGTGCACCTCAGAGTCTGGAGCGGGAACACGACAGAAAGATTTGTTATTTTGAGTGGTCTAAAAAAACCATGGTAAAACCACACCAATGCAATTGTAGAACAAAACAAGTAATTGTATTAACAACTCTCACATACACAATAATAACACTATGAAAGAAAGTATAATGAAAATGTCACTTGCATCAAATGAACAATACATATGATGGTATCATCATTCCCCAAAGCTCTCAAAGCAAGGAACTCATGATACGACAAACGTGAGTGGGATGTAACATTCCCCAAAGTCCATGCACGGAGCCCCACGCTGGTTGAAGATCGAGGTCATGCAGAACGGCAAACAATAGGCAGGTATTGGCACGACTGTGGATGAGGAGTTATGAGGGGAGAGGGGTCGATATAGGAATTGAGCCGATATGTAAACAAATGGCAATCAACACAATGAGGTCGATCTGGAAATCCCAACGGCAAAACAAGATGCATCAAACAGACAGCCTCTTCTTCTTCGAGGACAAAATGGCGTGTAGGCCCTAATGGAGGCGCTTGATTTCTCCAACGATGACTCACTCTTGGTGATGAAACCTGAGACGCAGGTTTCATTGCACTCGCAATATATGACGATGTTGTGGGCAATCCCTTTCCCGAGAAGTCTCAACTCATTCGCGACCAATATCAAAAAAGTCAGCTCGCAGCCTTGACGCGATTCACGGCTGTATCTCTATCATGGCTGTTCTCCTTCTCCTTCTCCTTCTCCTCCTCCTCCTCCTCCTCCTCCTCCTCCTCCTCCTCCCCTCCTCCTCCTCCTCATCCTCCTCCTCCTTCCGGTTCTTTGCCGCGTTTTCTTTTTTCCTCCACAAACATTTCTTTTTACCTTTTACTAAAGTCATCTCCATTTCACACAAAAATCTTAACAACCAAAATGACCTGACACTAAAAATCCTACAATTATATAATAACAACAAAGGCGGAAGTGACGGATCCGTAACAGTACAAATATTTTTTCAGTGACCTTTAACCCCCTTCCATTCCATTTCCTGCTGCAGCGATGGTGAACTCGTTTAAAATGCATCCATATTGATCAGATATAACTGATTGAACATTAAAATAATACTAAACCTAGAGGGATGTGATCGGAGAGTGCTGATGGTTCCCGGTATAGCCAACTTGTAATACTGTATTAGCCAATTGGTAGTACTTAAAATTCTATCTCATAATGAAAACAAACATTTTTTTTTTCTTAAAAAGTGGTAGATCACGGACACCAAGACTAAACATGTAATGCCTACCTCCAGGAGCCATAAATAATGATAATAATAATAATAATAATAAAAATTGAAAAATGAAACAATTGAAAAAATAAATAATTGAAAATTGGAAAATAATAAATAATTGAAAATTGGAAAAAAGGAAAAAATTGATAATGGGAACAAAATCTTTTAAAAACAGGAAACCACGGACCCCAAGATGAAACGCTTAATGCCTCCATCCCGGAACCATAATAAATACTTATAAATAACGAATGCTATAAAGTGTACTCGGAAGGTTGAAATTGAAAGAGGTTTTAAATATATATATATATTTTATTTTTTTTGTTTACAGGATCGAGGCTCGTGCAAGAGCTAACATGATACGACATGAAACAAGTTGAATGCGTGTAAGGGGGTAAAATTATCTGGCTGGGTCTGCAATGGATTTTGGTGCATCCTGCAAATATTCCGTCTGCATTAGATTTCCAAATATCCTTATATTATTTGGTGAACAAGAATCAAGGGATTTAGTCTCATGCAAAAATTGTAGAAACGACAAGTAAGGCGTGGGAATGGAACGCACATCCTTAATACGAGGAAGGAATGCTCCGAACACTAGTGTTTGTTATAGTCTGGTGTCATTGACATGATGGATAACTTAGGATTAAGCTGTCGATGAAAAGGTATGCATGGAGAAATACCTGCATTGGCTTGCTGGCATTTTTGTTTAATTTCCTTTGGAGTGAGACGGTACTCATCGATACCATCGCCCCAACGTATTCTCTCCAGGACCTCCAGGTCACCTCCCATCAGCCAATCCCCACTCTCCATTACCATCTTGAGAGGTCCAGAAATGATGGAAATCAAACTCAGAAAAGTGTCAAAGTGAAATGAATTATGCGATTCAAAAATACACTTTGCCCGGGAAGCAGTACCGTAAAGTGCGATGACTTTGAATGCCTGAATATCAAAAAAAAACAAAAAAACATCAACCCCAAATCTGATGATCGCCAAATTGGGGTGCTGGAAAGGTCACACCCTGGAGGAGATTTAAAGTGAGGAATGCCACATTGATTTTGTTTAAGTTCTTCTTAAAAAAAAAAACTTCAAAAAGCGGCCAATTTCACCCCACTTTGTGGTACAGCATATCTAAATTACAATTCTGCTTTTTCTCACATAAATGAAGGAAGAGTTTAACCGTAGAAAGGGATCACCTTGATGTGAGGGTGTTTCACATTGACGATGCCCCATACACGTGCCACACGCTCTTCTTTTCGGTGATGATAGATTTCTGGTTTTCGGAGGATGGCAAGAGGGCGACCTTCAAACCAAAGTGCCACAGCTTCCTTGTTAGTCAACCGCTCCTTGTCATCCGTTGAGATGGGAAGAACGATGGGAATGGACATGTTGGAAATTCCATCTGGAAAAGTTTTAATTGGCGGGTTCAAGAGAAGATTCAACATTGGTGTAGTTGTACATAAATTACAATGGCATTAGTAGATTGAAAATACATATGGGATTTAAACCTGTGTTACTTGCATCATGATCCAGGTGTTTAGATGGCAATGTTGTAAGTGCAATATTTTTTTGTTTTGGGCTGACAGGTTTGCTTAGAGGTATGTGCATTCACCTTTGACCTGTCGAGCCCGAATTAAAATCTCAAACTAGCTATCAACTGCCACCCTGGTGTTCCGCAGACAGGTTCCGCAGACAGTCTTCCTTGGAAAGACGTTAAGGCGGAGGATTCATCGCCCAGCACTGGTCATTAGTGGACGTTAAAGACCCCACATCCTTCGTAGAGACGAGGTGAGCTATCACCAGCACCCTGAACAAATTACAAATTCTTGCCTTTTTTCGTATACATAGTCGAGGCACGTGGACGAGCTAATACACTGAACTGATCAGACTGAAAAGACAAAAACAGGACGCAAAAGTAACAGTAGACACATGCAAAAGGAGTAGTAGAGAGAGAGGGGGGAAACACCAATAGCAGAGTTGAAGGCCAAGATAGAGGCAGACTAGGACAAACAATGGCTGTGGGAAGGAATGGAAGGCAGTAGGGGATGCATGTGTGGACAAGATGGAAACAAAAAAGGAAACTCCAAGGAGTGAAAACCTGACATTTGAAAGGAGGCGGGATTGAGGCGAAGTTAACGAGGATAGAAAAGATGCTTTCGGATTGGGGACAATCTGAGATGGTAGTGACCAGCTGTCTTGCAGACCTGTAGGAAACAATGTGTTTGAAGAGGATGGGGAGGTTGTAGGCTACTGCTTGTTATTTTAGAGTGTGGTTTCTGTCTGGACAGCAGCTTCTGCACTATAAAGATTCACCAGGTAGCTCATGTTTTCATGTGAACAGCCATCTTTGACTACGCAGGGGAACCAATTTATTTTGCTTTAATATTGCTCTACAATCTATACGTTTAGAACTTGTTTTCATGTTTTCACCTATTTCGTATTTTTGCCAGTGCACACATACATTGTTTTCAAATTTGATGATTTATTCCTGTAACTTATTAAATTAACTGGATGTCACATATTGCACTTTTGCACAATTGCAATATATGTTTTGTTGAACGGTATCAACTGTGATACTCCATTGTCATGTGATTGTACTGTACTTTAATTGATTTATTTTAAAATCCCCACCCATTATCTGTATTTGTGTTTAGCATTTAAAAACATCCTTGTTTATAATGATATATTGAGGGGACATGTGCAATATCATGTGTATAGATGTATCGTACAATGACTTGCAGTGAAACAGAATAAAGTCAACTCTGCTACTTCCCTAATACCAGGCCAAGGGGGTCAAACTTACGGTCGAGCAAGCAACCGAAGTGAATTGCCTGTAGGTACTCGCGCTCCCTCATAAATCCTTGAAGGGGTGTGGCCCAGCCTTCACTGAGGACCTGGAGCCATTGAGTGTCCAACTGGAGGGAGGGACACATGAACACGTGGAATGTTTGTATGAGTGTGGGTGAGCTTTTCTGGAGATAGCAGAATAAGACCAATTCATGGTGACACATACATGCAACTTACTAGCGAGGTACCCGTGATATGCACGGGAGGGAGGCCGCAGTCCCAGAAAAAAAAGTTTGCACCAATAAATTCCTCATTCCTGTGCTACCTCCTCATTCAGTCGAACGTCAAGCATGGACAGCCAGTTCGTGAATAACTTGGACAAAAAACGGCGAATGGCAAACCATGACACAATAAATTTCACATTCCTGTGCCACCTTCAGTCAAACATCAGGCATGGTCAGCCGGTTCGTTGTTTATACACGCGGTCAATGGCGAAACTACAAATGCTGAATCTGCGAATGTCACGGGTGGAAACCCTCATGCTATTTCCTCATTCTGCTTTAAACTCGATCGCTCTATATTTTCATTCGATACGGCATCATTCCAATCACAAATTAACATTACTATCAACGGTACCCGCCCTACGGGCGGGGCTTCAATTGGGAAGCCCAAATGAAAAGGCAAAATATCAGAAATTGAAGGCTTTTTTTTATTTTAAACGATTCATATAAACATCCGTTGAATCATATCACACGCAAATAATCAAAATCTACACAGTACATGGCGCCCATTTTGAAAAAAGGATTGAATTCTGCAAAACGGAAGCGGCCGCTACACGTCTTTCTCAGTCGCTTTGCACACGCTGCCATGTTACTTTGGAGCCGCGCGTTTATATCGGAAGAGTTCATCAGGAGTCGAGCTACGCTCTCCTGGTATGTAGAATTTCAACAAAAGCCACATCACTGTTCATATCGGTAAATATTATTCCATCGTGTTTGGAAAAACTGGAAAATTGGAAAGCTTTGGAAAATTGGGGAAAAAATTGGAAAAACAATATAGCCTATTTTACTCCATGGGGTCCCAGGAATACCCAACCAAAATATCGTTGCGATCGGTTCAGTCGTTTTTGCGGTACCTTTGAACGGACGGACGGACATTTGGTGAATTATAGTAAGATAGCATTAATATAACAAAATACAATGTTACAAACACTCGTGAGGTAAACAAATATCGACCGATCTGACATGGTAACCAATAGAGACGAATCTTCCGGCGACCAAGGACGTACATGAAAAACTTTGTACGGTTCAAAAGTCAAAATCATAATTGTGTTGAGAAATTTATGAAACTTCCCACCTACCTTAGGACACGCACTGGACCCCAAAATGTTCCACAGAAGGTTTGGCGGGGCTAGCCCCAAAATTTAGGGAGTAGTTTCGGGATGGACGGACGGGTACTCCCGTTTTATAATATAGATGTTCATTGCAAACCCAGCTTGCTAGTTGAAAATATTTCTTCACATGAACAATAATTGAAAAAGATGTATGCACATGTTCACGCATATCTCAAGCATATATTCGTTACTTCTCAAGTTTGCATGCATCACGTGCTTCTTCTTCTAAGAGGACATTTGTGTGCCGAGTGCCAGGGAAAAGGGCCCATGGCATGTGAGTGCCAACAGGGCACATTGTGGGTGCTCGGAAGGTTCCTTTAGGAGTGTGTGAAAGACCCGTTAGTTCAGTCCCAAGGTCTTTGGTCCCAAGTGAGCATTGTGGGTGCTCGGAAGGTTCCTTTAGGAGTGTGTGAAAGACCCGTTAGTTCAGTCCCAAGGTCTTTGGTCCCAAGTGAGCCAGGTGAGGAAGCCTGAAACGGTGTCACACTGCCCAGGCAACCTATTGTGCTGGAGCACAGAAGTGTGAGAGATAATGAGGCCATGGCCAAATTCCTAGGATGAGACGAGCATGTGGACCTGTGGTAAAATGGTCATTAAGTTCACCCATAGTGGGGTTAAAAGTCATTTTGTAAAATGTGTTTTGTTTGATATAATACATCATGCGTTCTCTCTCCTTCCCACCATCCACCATGTGTATGTGCTGATATGGATTAATGTTGGGTAATAGGCATTTAAGAGGACTATTTGTGTCCCAAAGCTTTAAGTAAAGAGAGTTAGAGTGCAATAGTTGGTCACCATCCCTGCCAGGAAGCCAAGCAAGGCCTACGTACTGTACATCAGCCAGTTAGGTTTCCGGGTGCACCATCGCTTCATCCCAAAGGAGAGGGAAGGGTGTGTAACTGTAATCCAGTCATCCGCCCCTGCTGCCAAGACCACCCCCTGTAATCTACAGCCAACCATCACCAACAAAATCTGCGCTAGCTTGCCAACACCACCACTGCTGCCATGTCATTGCCCATTAATCAATAAACCGGGTTTGCTGTCAATGATTGTTGTTTCCATGCTCATGGCCCATGGATTGTTGTTTTATGGCTCCCCCATGGACTGTGTTGCTGCCTCTGCTCAAGTATGAACGACCAATGTCATTCCCCAGAGCCACGTTTTGTTTTGTTTCATTTACAATGCTGTTAGAACTGTTAAGTGTTGTGCATAGGGATGGATGTGCTAACGAAGGTAAGATCCTGCCAGATTCAACATACAAACTGGACTCATAACACTAATTATTCTGGGATTATCATAGGACATGTTTGCCTATAAATACACATTGTCGTTCGTCCCGCTCTCCCATACTTTGGAAAGACTCTTGTGTGAGTCTAAGAGAGAAGAGGCCAAAAATGTCTAAGGGGATAAGATAAGGGGATTGATTAATTAGATATATATCTCCTAATTGATGTTAGAATTGTGAGCTCATAATTACCCCAATTAGCGCTGTCATGATCGATTGTTTAAAATAGTTCCACTTTGTCCTCCTGCCATCCCTCTGTAATTTCATTTGGTCCATGTTCTTTAATTTCCTCTAATTCCCCTTCTATTTATTGACAACTCTGTGCCGCAGGTAATGGTGCACCTGGAGGCAGTGCCTGGTGCGTGATATAACGCCACTCAGGAACAGCAAGGATTGGATCCGAGAGACCACAGCAAAGCACGCTGTCCGTGGAGAGGTCAGGCTGATACCACGCCAAAGATGACAAAATGGTGTGGCTCGGTCACTTACGGACACTTAGAGTTGGTGCTTCTAGCTGAGGAAGAGATGGCTGAGAGATGGTTCAGGCACGGCCGGTGCAGTGGTTAGGGTTAGGGTCAGTGGTAGTTGGGCCTGTGGAAGGAATTCAGCCGGGGTGTTCAGTTTGGTGAGGGCCCAGATTATGTGACAGTGGGACAGGTCCATTCTCTGTGCTCCACCAGCTTGCTGTGCATCCAGCTGACAGCGCCTCAGAGGGAAGGCCCAACCCCTTCTTTATCAGAGAGTACACTAGAACTCTCTATGTAGGGATGGCGCAGAAAAAAACGTCGGTCCCATCTGCTACATCCAAAACTTAAGTTTGATTTTCTTCTTTAAAAATTTGCTTAGGCTACATATGAGAGCCTACCTGGTCTGTCCATCCCCCATCTTCTTTGTTTTTCCTTTCAGTTGGCTCGTTCTTTGTCTTGATTGTGTGTGGTGTCAGTTGGATTTATTTTCTTAAGTAAGGAAGACCATACTTGTATTATAAAATAAGTGCATTACCACTTGGTTCCTTTCCTTCTCTTTGAGGACTCACACTTGTAAAATTATTTTAGACAGTCTAAATGTGGTAGTGTGGTTTAATCAAGGCCATTATACAAATTAGATGACCTCTGCTCCTCCCACACCTCCTCCACCACTGTAGATAAATATCACCATCATTTGGGCGTTTGTACAGGATAGATACAGATAAAGCCTGTCATGTCCTTGACCCCGTATCCTGCTGTATTAAATAAGGCAATTGTGTTTGTGTGGCTGAAAATTACAGATAAAAACATGGCCGTGCCGATCACCACCAAATTTTGGTTTGGTACCCAGGGTCAGGGCATAAGCACAAAAACCAGAATCCCTCCCCTTTGCCGCCCAAGAAGACTTACAATTTTCGCCTGTACACCACAGTGCAAGTGGTTTACTGACCCCTGCTGCAGTCACGGCACGAATATATATATTTGTCCCACCCATCCTCCATGCTGTTTTTAGTGAATTTAAACCATTATTTTTTCATTTGTTTTTTGTCTTTACTTAGGTTGACGTCATGTCTCCAGTGTCATACGTTATTTTGGTGGGAGGGGGGCATAGGCAGGCCTAAATTCTGGCATGCAAATGAAAAAGTGACGTTAATTCTCATGTGTGTGAGAATTGCACACGTGCAAACTCCAATGCAGACTCGCCTACCCCTTAAAGCAATCCTGTGGAGCTTATCTCCAGTGAGACCTGGTCACGAGCATAAGGACAAGACCATTTCTGATAAAATATTTTAGTCATACAGGATTTTCTTGGGACAGGAACACAGAGTTATCTAACTTCAACATAAGCTTGCGATCACTGAGAATTTGTGGAAAATATAAGAATAAAATGAAGTGAGATTATTGGCTATGAGTATGTTGTGATGCTCAGTAATATGGGTTAGGTTAATTCATTTGTAGCAAATTGTAACAATATAGTATGGCAATGATATTGATTATGCAAAATGGAAGCAAAACGATAAAATATGGGATGTGCCCAACCTTTGTCATCTCCAACTTTGGCAAAGACTTGGTCTCGCTGATCTTTCCACTGAGCTCACTTTCTGGCACAAAGAGTTCCTGAATATCCAGAGCTGATGCTTTTGGAATGACTTCCTGCAGAGAGAATAAAAAGGGACAAATTTCGAAAGGACATCTTTTCAGAGTGTGTTTGGGACACCGAATGGAACTGCCACAATTGTGTGAGCGTCATCTTGCAGACGATGATGAAATATATTCCAGGAATGTGAACTTCCTTTCAAGTCCATGAAAATGATACAACTACTGATGAAGAGGGATGCAAAATTCAGGTGCACATTTAAGGCCGAATCAGGCACGAGTGGGTTGGGGAGTAGAATGTTGGAATACTGCATGGAAAAAATAGATTTATTAAAAATAGAATTCCAAATTTGCTGAGTACTTTGCTCGAGTATTTTAATGAAACACTTTTTGCCTCATCTATCTTTAGTAACTGTCGAGAATCGTCTGATGTTGTGCTAGTAAATACAAGGAGGAGGACATTTGGCCCATCATGCTTGCGCGTTATCAGCACCATATTAATCAATCAATCTCACTGGGGAGGAGGAGTGGAGATGGTAGGAAGACAAGAGTGGGTTAGGCACAGGAAAACACCATGATATACTTACTGGATGGATATGCATATGTGTTTGGATATATACATATATATATATATATATATATATATATATATATATATATATATACAGTCACGTGAAAAAGTAAGTACACCCCATGTAAAGTTTTGACTTTTTCAACATATTTCAACATACAGCTATTTGATCTTCATTTCAACAATATTGATAGATAAGGGTGATATAAGATAACAAATATCATGAAACATTTACATTTTGTAGTCCATTGTATAATTTAAATAAACATAAATGCAAATTTTGCATGTGGAAAAAGTAAGTACACCCCTACATTTATCACTACTTCAAATACCTAAAATTAGAATCAGCTGCACCAGCTCAGGTGCAAATGATTAGAACATCGTTGGAGAGTATCTTGGATGAACCTGTCTTATTTAAACCTCAGATATTTAGTTTGGTTTGCTCTTTGTTGTTGAAGTTTGCGGCGTCACCATGCCTAGATCAAAAGAGCTCTCTGAGGCCTTCAGAAAGAACGTTATAGATGCCTACGAGTCTGGGAAGGGATTTAAAAAGATCTCCAAACAATTGGAAATCAATCATTCGACTGTCCGGAAGATCATTTACAAGTGGAGAAGATTCCAAACAACTGCCAACTTGTTCAGGCCAGGCCGCCCCAGCAAGTTCAGCCCGAGAGCAGACCGCAAGATGCTGAAAGAAGTCTCGAAGAACCCCAGAATGTCATCACGGGACCTACAGGTAGCTCTTGCCACTGTTGTTGTCAAAGTGCACGAGTCTACCATTAGAAAGAGGCTGCACAAATTTGATCTACATGGGAGGTGTGCCAGGAGGAAACCTTTGCTCTCCAGAAAGAACATCAGGGCAAGACTAAAGTTTGCCAATGAACACCAAGGCAAGACGAGCACTTCTGGAACAATGTGCTCTGGACAGATGAGTCAAAGTTAGAGCTATTTGGCCACAGTACCAGAAGACATGTTTGGCGAAAACCAAAGACAGCATTTGACCACAAGAACCTGATACCAACTGTAAAATAGGTGGTGGAAATATCATGGTTTGGGGCAGCTTTGCTGCATCAGGGCCTGGGCAGCTCACCATCATAGAATCCACGATGAATTCTTCATTGTACCATGGGGTGCTTAAGGATAATGTGAGGCTATCTGTCGGAGAGTTGAAGCTCAACCGAAGGTGGACCTTGCAACATGACAATGACCTGAAACATACCAGTAAATCCACCAAGGAATGGCTGAAAAGAAAGAAATGGAGGCTTCTGGAATGGCCAAGTCAAAGCCCGGATCTAAATCCCATCGAGATGTTGTGGGGGGATTTGAAACGAACTGTGCATGCAAGAAACCCCTCAAACATCGCACAGCTGAAAGAATTCTGCATGGAGGAGTGGGCAAAAATTTCTCCCAGTCGATGTCAGAGACTGGTAGACAGTTATAAGAAACGCCGACTTGAGGTTGTTTCTGCCAATGGGGGCAACACCACCGATTGGAGCCAAGGGTGTACTTACTTTTTCCACATGCGAAATTTGCATTTATATTTATTTAAATTATACAATGGACTACAAAATGTAAATGTTTCATGATATTTGTTATATTATATCGCCTTTATCTATCAATATTGTTGAAATGAAGATCAAATAGCTGTATGTTGAAATATGTTGAAAAAGTCAAAACTTTACATGGGGTGTACTTACTTTTTCACGTGACTGTATATATATATATGTATGTATATATATATATATATATATATATATATACTGTATATATATATATAAATATATATATATATACGATTATACGTATATATATATATATATTATTATATATCTTCTTATCTATACCTATAAAAGGCAAAAATCTCTCTCTTTGTTCAAAATTTTTCTTTTTTTGTTGACCTTTTTCTCTCTCTCTTTTCCATGATGGGAAAAGCCAGCATAGGATCCCCTTCCCATCTCTACTCCCTCCCCCACTCTCTCTCTCCCCTCTCCCCAACTCCTGTCTTTCCCCCATTCCCCTGCCTCCCACCCTCCCCCACCCCCGTTTCCCTGTCTCCCCCCCAATCTCCCCTGTCTCCACTCTTCCCCACTCATCTTCACATGCGTAACCATGCCAAAGGTTTTTTCAGCCAAGTAAATTGACGATTACCTTTCGAACGGTAGATAATCGGGTAAAGGTACAGGGCAGGGGTTGGAGTTCAAAACCGCAAACAGACGTTTTTGGGAGCGAAATACGTTGCCAGTGAAAAAAAGGTGTCGTCGCGTGCGGACATACATAGAAACACTCTGCTGGGACCCATATCAATAACAGTCGCGATGGATGGCGATCTTACACACTTGTGGCACTATATTAATGAACAATTAATATTAATAAAGGTATGCATAATAAAAGAATAATTGATTTTTAAAATGATTTTAGACTGTCTGAATGTGGTAATGTGGTTTGACAGATGTGGTAATGTGATCATCAAGACTCATGGAAGGGAAAGAGCACAGACCAGACAATGATGCTCATGGGAGCAACAAAAGTTGATGCAAAAAGTAGCATCCAAATCCAAAAAGATTGCTACTGGTGTCCCTAGACAGTAATAAAATAAAATAAAATAATAATAGATATCAGCTTTTAATAAGTCTATATGATACAATCATTGTTATCATTGTTATTGGAGCATGGAATGAAGGTATTGGAAAGGGTGTTGGAAAGGAGGATAAGGAAGAAAGTGAACATCGACGAAATGCAGTTTGGATTTATGCCAGGAAGAGGAACGACAGATGCGCTTTTCATTGTGAGGCAGTTGCAGGAGAAGTACATGGATAAGAGGAAGAAGTTGTTTTTTGGGTTTGTTGATCTGGAGAAAGCATTCGATAGGGTTCCACGTAAAGTATTGACATGGGCATTGAGGAAGTTAGGAGTGGAGGAATGGTTGATCAGAGTAGTGATGGCAATGTACAAAAGAGCACGCACAGCTGTAAGGACAAAGGACGGGAACAGTGGTGAGTTTGACGTGAAGGTGGGAGTGCATCAGGGGTCGGTACTAAGTCCACTACTATTTGTAGCTGTGATAGAGGTGCTGGCTCAGAACGTAAAGGAGGGTTTACCGTGGGAGTTGTTGTATGCAGATGATCTGGTGTTGATTGCGGAAAGTATGGATGGACTGAAGGAAAAGATGAACAAGTGGAAGGAATGTATGGAGACAAAAGGTCTGAAGGTGAATATCGGAAAGACAAAGGTGATGGCAAGTGGTAAAGCATGTGGTGAGGTGGAAAGAACTGGGAAGTGGCCGTGTGCTGTGTGCAGGAAGGGTGTCGGAGTGAACTCCATTCAGTGTACAATGTGCGCTGAGTGGGTTCATCAAAAATGTAGTGGTCTGAGAGGGTCATTAACCAGTGTGGCAGCTACATTCAAATGTAAGGTGTGCGCAGAGGGAGCTGCAGATGGAGGAAATGTTGAGTTGGATCTTGGAGATGGCGTGAAGCTGGAAGGTGTGAAAACATTTTACTACCTCGGAGACATGCTGAATGGAGAAGGTGGATCAGACTCGGCAACGGTTGCTCGAGTGAGATGTGCATGGAAGAAGTTTCGGGAACTGAGTGGCGTGCTGATGAGGAGGAGAGTGTCGCTGAAGGTGAAGGGAAAGGTGTATGCAGCATGTGTGAGAAGTGTTATGATTTATGGGAGCGAGACATGGGTAATGAACGTAGAGCAGCAACGAAGGCTGGAAAGGGTGGAAATGCGAATGGTTCGATGGATGTGCGGAGTATCGTTGAGAGAGAGGAGGACAAATGATGAATTGCGAAAGATGATGGGAATATTGCCTGTGATTGATGCTGTGAAGAGGAACAGGTTGAGATGGTTTGGTCATGTATTGAGGAAGGATGAAAGTGACTGGTTGAGAAGAGTGATGGAAGTTAATGTAGAAGGAAGTAGAGGACGGGGAAGACCGAGAAAGACTTGGCTAAAGATGGTGGAAGAAGAAATGCGGGCAAGGGGGTTAACAAGGAGAGATGCAGAAAATAGGGCAAAATGGAGAAGATTGTCATGGGGACCGCAAGGCTAACCCCCGCTCTAGCAGGGAAAATTGCCTTAAAATGCATGTTGTTGTTGTTGTATATGATACAATCATGATGGGTGCACAAAACTTAACAAAACACAGGGTATTATACACACAAAGTTTTGGATTACGTCCGATGAATTATTTGCAACTAGCAACAGTACCCGCCCTACGGGCGGGGCTTCAATTGGGAGGCCCAAATGAAAAGGTTCAAATATCAGAAATTGAAGGCTGTTTTAACGATTTTTCAAACGATTCATATAAACATCCGTTGAATCATATCACACGCAAATCATCAAAATCTAAACAGTACATGGCTAAACAGTACATGGACGAGCACGTACCACGTACGTCTCGCATCTCGCTCGCTCTCATGTTGTCCCGATAATGATCCTTCCGCAGGTTCACCGACGGAAACCTTGTTATGACTTTTACTTCCTCTTGACAGTCAGATTCGCTCATCTTTTCGGTGCACCGGCATGAGCCGAGAACGGACCGTGCAGGGGCTGATCCGAGGATCTCATCAAACCGTCCGATCGGTAGTCGCGACGGGCGGTGTGTACAAAGGGCAGGGACTTAATCAACGTGAGCTGTTGACTCGCGCTTACTGGGAATTCCTCGTTCGTGGGACACTGTCTCAAGCCCCAGTCCCCATCACGGATGGGGCTCAGCGGTTTACCCGAGCCTGACGGCGAAGGGCAAGGTACACGCTGGCCCGTCCAGTGTAGCGCGCGTGCGGCCCGGACATTGAAGGGCATTAAACGTTCATTATACATTAAACGTTCATTAAAGGATTACGAAACGAAAAACATTACGAAATTACGTTCACACCGTCACGTCAAACACTACCGTGAACACATACATCGTTACAACATCGTCACAATAAACGTTATGCGAACGCGAATGTTATGCGGGAGTCCAAACCTGAGAATGCTGGAGACCAAAGCTGAAATTGGGAAAACTAAATAGCCTATTTTACTCCCAGGGGTCCCAGGATTACCCACCCAAAATATCTTTGCTATTGGTTCAGCAGTTTTTACGGTACCTTCGAACAGAGAGACGGACATTTGGTGAATTATAGTAAGATAAGGGAATGGTAAACGGGAACGGGTCGAAATGGGATTTTAAACATGAAGGGTCAAAACATTTGGCGGGATTTATTTGGTGTTCTTCACGTGTAATTGTGAAATGCACAAACCTACAGTGTATATGCCCAGCCATGATTGATTCAGAGATAAAACAAAAAAAACGTGGGATATGTATAAGCACAGCCTCGATTGCTTAAAAAAAAAAAAATGCGGGTGGTGCAAAGGCACAGAATGCTGGTTTGATTGCTCGATGCCTCGAAAAAATAACAACTTGGGTTATGTAATGAAGGCAAAGCATTGCCATTGCTTATGTGCATATAATATGACCCTATTGCAAAGCCACAATGTGCCGGTGAAGCCAAAGTCTCTTGCCACTATTTTACCCATCACTATGGCATCAGTAGGTTAGGTAGTTGGTAGAAGGTAGTTGGTAGTAGGTACCGTACCTCGTTCAAAATGACACCATTTGCATTCTGGTCGAGATTAAAATTTATAAAATTTACTTCTTAATTAATCTGGTGAATTCCGTCTCAACTTCGGATATTTCCGGCCGTGAAAAACTATCCCATACGGCTGCGAGATTTCTAAAAAATAATTCTTCGTCAATTTTTCAAATGCTCAAATCTCATTGGTTCCGGTGTTTGGTTAAGATTTTCGTTGAAGATAACCAGGGCCCCGTGCAGGCCTGGGGAACGAGGTTGGTCTTAAAGTATTTTAATTACAAATTAGAGGTGCATAAGATTGTGAATCAAACAAGGACGGGTGAAACAAACTATTGAACTTTTTCGCAATTTTTTATACATACTTCCGCATCCACAAGATAGCGGCCTCCATGGAGCGATTTGGTGCATCAAAGCTTCGAAATTCTCCAAGGATCCAGCAAAATCTGGCTTTTCAACATAATACGTACGCGTTCATTCACAACACCAGCTTCGCCGGCTATAATATATCATGTTTAACTAACTTGTATTGATTTCAATTCATAAAGGAATTATCCTATCTATCTATAATTCCAGTAATCTCTGTACGTCTGTACGTTTGTACGTCTGTTTGTTTGTCTGTGACCGCTGTTTCTCGACAACCACGGGTCCGATATACTTTTAACTTGCCAGGTATATTGCTGGGGACCCGAGGATGTGCCTTTTCAAGGTTTCATATTAATCGGACAATTACTTACCGAGCTATGTCCAAAAAACGATTCAACCAATCAGAGAGCAGCGAACGATCGCGTGTGCCGAACGTGGAGGACACACTCTGCCTCGGATGGCACATTTGAGAGCGTATTCATTTATTTCACGTTTGCAAACTATGTTGGCGTTAAACTATGTTTTAAAACTAATAAAACCGAATTTGCGATTCATTCGCTTTCCTGCGCGTTTGTGCACGCGATGGCGATTTCTTTACCAAACTCCGGAAGCCGTTCGCTTTGGACCAAACCATTGCATGTAAATAGAGGGGGGGGGATTGTCACCGTACTCGCAAGCCGTTCGCTTTGGACCAAACCATTTCATGTAAATAGAGGGGGGGGATATAATTTTAGATATAGATATAGTACGGGCAATGCCCTAGTAGACCTAAATTCTATATATATATAGAATTAAACATATAATTAAACATATTCATGTAATTATACAGATATATGTTTCCATATATATATATATATACATATACATATATATATTGTTACGGTCCGCGGTTAAGGATGTTGTTTGCCGAGCGGAGGCGCCGCGGCCGAACAGTTTCCCCGATTCACCCGATTCACCCAGACGTTGGCCGTATCGCGCCACAGATACTCAATAGGGAAAAGACAAAGACGACACGGATGTGAAGAAAAGGAATTAAGAAGACGAAAAAAAGGTTGAAAATACGATTTCTATTTATTACTATTTACAGGCTCAAAATAACCAAGGAGAAGGAAAGATAATAAAATAATTTACAGAAGCTTTTAGAGACACAGGGAAAATACTAGCTTATACAGACTTAATTACTACCCAGGACAGAACAAACAAAGACGACTCACACGGGGAATGATGATAATAGGGATGGCAGGTGGATGGCTGGCGGGATAGGGAGGTCCAACTGGTCCTGCAGCACGATCGGCTCGTTGGGCAGCCGCCGTTCCTTTGCGGCCCTGCTCCAAACTGCCGTCCAGGCCCCACGCTGCTGTGGCCGCTGCTGCTGGCGAGCAAGGCGACGAATAGCAGGCTTTGTGCTTCCCTGGATGATCTCCACGCAGCTCAGCCTTGGACCTCACAACTCCGCTCTCTCTTGGACCCCTCTCAAATCCGCTTTCCTCTGACGACTCAGCCCCCTTTTTGGACCTCACAACTCAGCTCTTGTCATAGCTCATCTCAACTCATCTCTGTAAAAGCTCATCTCAACTCATCTCTGTAAAAGCTCATCTGCTTGGGGAACGTCCCGAGGTGGGTTTATAGGCCCCGCCCCTCAACCTTCGCGAACCTTCTTGATGTTTCTCTCCACACCCTCTCCAAGTCCAACCCCTTGTTCGTGGTTGGTTGAGTGGGGCTGACTCACTCCTCCCCTCTATGACGAGGTGGGGACCCGCCTTTCTTCCCCAACCCTGCCTCGTGGTCAATGGCGGCAATTGTTGGTTGGCAATGCGAATGGCAATTGTTGAAAGGGGAAATGGAGGTTTTGGGAATGGGAATGAAGGGAATCTATCTTTTTCACTTGGTGCAATGGAGTGTCATGTTAATGGAAGACAAGGCCTTACCCTAAAACACATAATCTATATTATAATAGCCGTAGATGATTCTGTCTGTCTGTCTGTCTGTCTATCTGTTGGGTGTCTGTCCGGGGTGTGGCTTACTCGGTTTGCAGAGTAGCTCCACCCATAGCTCCACCCATTCTGGGAGTGGCTATAAACAAATATCCACCATTTTATTAACTCGCATAGCTTTGAGTCCTGTTTTGTAGGCCCGTGGTGTCTTGCTCTCCCCCAGTTTTATTTCAAATCAAATTCGATAAATCATTTCATTTTTCACAGTCGCTAACATAGTTTTAGACTCGGTTGAAAAAAAACGGGAAGAAAATCCGATGAAAGTTGCCGTTTATAGAACGAAATGAATTCTCAAAGGCCTGTAACTTCAAGGCCATTGAGTCTCTCTCACGCCTTTATCTCCAATCTAAGTATCTAACTCACCATATGATTTCATTTTTATCGATGGTTTTACTTTTAGACTCGGTGTCAGCAATAATTGAGAACAATCCACACACGCGGGAAAATGCAGAGATATATTTTTTAAAATCGCGTCATGGTGTATCATACACCGCCCAACATGACACCGCCGGCAATGTGTCGATATATATTAAAAATTCGCTTTTGCTTTTCCGTTATGATATATTACTATTTCGTTTGATGATAGTCGTCACAAAAACGTCAACAATGATGCCGACATATATTTCTTCGTTTTTATTTCATTCAACATATTAGCCGGAAGTAAAATATGTTTCAGGAAATTACCGAGAGATATTTCTTCGTTTTTTTTATTAGTTATGTGCGCATACACTTTAAATAGGTTTATTTGAAATCTTTAATTTTCCACAAACATTCCACACACGCGGGAAAATGCAGAGATATATTTTTTTAAATCGCGTCATGGTGTATCATACACCGCCCAACATGACACCGACGGCAATGTGTCGATATCTATTTTAAATTCGATATATCATTTCATTTTTCACAGTCGCTAACATAGTTTTAGACTCGGTTGAAAAAAAACGAGAAGAAAATCCGATGAAAGTTGCCGTTTATAGAACGAAATGAATTCTCAAATGCCTGTAACTTCAAGGCCATTGAGTCTCTCTCACGCCTTTATCTCCAATATAACTCACCATATGATTTCATTTTTATCGATGGTTTTAGAGTCGGTGTCAGCAATAATTGAGAACATTCCACACACGCGGGAAAATGCAGATATGTTTTTTAAAATCGCGTCATGGTGTATCATACACCGCCTAACATGACACCGACGGCAACGTGTCGATACATATTAAAAATTCGATATATCATTTCATTTTTCACAGTCGCTAACATAGTTTTCGACTCGGTTGAAAAAAAACGGGAAGGAAATCCAATGAAAGTTGCCGTTTATAGAACGAAATGAATTCTCAAACGCCTGTAACTTCAACTTCAAGGCCATTGAGTCTCTCTCACGCCTTTATCTCCAATCTAACTCACCATATGATTTCATTTTTATCGATGGTTTTGGACTCGGTGTCAGCAATAATTGAGAACATTCCACACACGCGGGAAAATGCAGAGATATATTTTTAAAAATCGCGTCATGGTGTATCATACACCGCCCAACATGACACCGACGGCAACGTGTCGATATATATTAAAAATTCGCTTTTGCTTTTCCGTTAAGATATATTACTTTTTCGTTTGATGACAGTCGTCACAAAAACGTCAACAATGATGCCGACATATATTTCTTCGTTTTTATTTAATTCAACATTATTAGCCGGAAGTAAAATATGTTTCAGGAAATTACCGAGAGATATTTCTTCGTTTTTTAAAATTAGTTATGTGCGAATACACTTTAAATAGGTTTATTTGAAATCTTTAATTTTCCACAATATAATTTACTTGCCATTTATCATTTGATGATTACGAGACAAATTCCTCTTGAGGATCGTGACAATTCATGCGCTGCGTGGAAACTTCTATTTCCAAAATGAATGAGACGATCGATGAAGAACGCAGACTTGAACAGGATGCAGCAAGAAAACGAATGAGACGGGCGAACGAGTCCATCGACGAACGTCAATGCAAACTTGCGGGGTCACCCGTGGGAATCCCACGGGCATGGATGTGTGTGACATTTCGACATATTGAGTTAGATGCTGCACATTCATTTTTACAAAATGGTTACTGGCAAGTCATCAGATCCAGAAATGGTGTAAAAACCACCGTTTAGAGGCCATTTTTCCCCGCAAAGCGGGGGTTGGCCTTTTCGGGGACCGTGGTAGTTGTTGTTTTTTTGTCCCCTTTTTGAAGCAATGTTTTACGGCCGGATGCCCTTCCTGACGCCAACCCTTTTTGCCGCCTTCAACGACAAACAGGGAATTACCAGTGAACTGGTACTCAATTAGCCGACCTCGGAAGGATGACAGGCTGAGTCAACCCCCCTGGCATTAATTCGGCGATCGACCGAGATTCGAACCCAGGATCCTAAGCCGGCACCCTAGCCGCTAGCCCAACACCAGAAATGGTGTCATGAACACAATTTATTTACGCACAAGCACAAAAGCAAGACGGGCCGATTTCCGATTCCGACGGGCCGACGGGCGAGACGGGCCGATTTCCGATTCCGACGGGCCGATTTGGAGCAAGAAAAAGAACGAGACGGGAGAAAAAGGAGAGAAACGAGACGGGGAAAGCCGATTGGAGAGGCGAGTGAGGCGCGATTGGAGAGGAGTGTGAGGCGCGATTGGAGAGGAGTGTGAGGCACGATTGGAGAGGAGTGTGAGGCGTGATTGGAGAGGAGTGTGAGGCACGATTGGAGAGGAGTGATTGGAGGGGAGTGTGAGGCACGATTGGAGAGGAGTGTGAGGCACAATTGGAGAGGAGTGTGAGGCGCGATTGGAGAGGAGTGTGAGGCGCGATTGGAGAGGAGTGTGAGGCGCGATTGGAGAGGCGTGTGAAGGATTGGAGAGGAGAGGAGTGTGAGGGATTGGAGAGGTGAGGGATTGGAAAGGAGAGGGATGTGAGGGTTTGGAGAGGAGAGGAGTGCTAGGTGGAGAGAGGAGAGTGTCAGGTGGAGACAGGAGAGTGTCAGGTGGAGACAGGAGAGTGTCAGGTGGAGAGGAGTGAGGGGTCACATATTATGTGAAATAACTAAATTCACACCATTTCTGGATCTGATGACTTGCCAGTAACCATTTTGTAAAAATGAATGTGCAGCATATAACTCAATATGTCGAAATGTCACACACATCCATGCCCGTGGGATTCCCACGGGTGACCCCGCTAGTAAAGATATAAACTACTGAACAAGGGTTTTATCGTGTCCTTCAATGTGTGCTTTATGGAATTAACTACCGGGACGCCCTTTTAACCTTTACACAACACTGGAGGCAGGAGGGGCCAGAATCAAACAATATTACACAATCAAAAAAATACAATCCTCATATCCGCAACAATATATATATATATATATATATATTTATTTATTTATTTGTATATGTTTTTATATGTATATATATATATATCATAGACTCTAAAGGAGTCTATGATATATATATATATATATATATATATATATATATATATATATATATTTACTTGAAGCAAGGAAGCAGCAGGCACCATTTTAAAAGTTTTTGGTATGACTCGGCCGGGCTTCAAACTGCCGATCTCCCAAACTCAGAGTGGACGCTCTCACCATTTCACCACTGAGTGGTTTTTTTGGAATGCAATGGAGATAGAAAGAATTGTCGGGATCTCTCACCTTTTTCAACATGAGATCCACCACAAGTTGTAAGCTTTCTGCAATGCTCATTTCTCCTGTCTTAATTATGAGATCCGGAGATGATGGCTTTTCATATTGCGAATCAATTCCCGTAAATCCTGAGTAAAAGATGAAAACGGTAGAGTAATGTAGAAGTGAATGAAATTAAATGCTGATAAATAAAGAAAGATAAAAGTTAGTCATCTTGTCAGGAAGTCACTAGACTTCTGATGTAGGGATGACCCAGACATTCCATATGTTTACTACAACGCAAATGCATAAAAAAAAATCAACCAAGGTACAAACTTTGATACCTATAATTGACCTACGTACTAGTCATATGTGGAGGATTTCACATCTAAAAACATGCATTAAACTTTTGGACAACATCCTTAAAATACATAATTGACCGACCCGAAATAACCGTTTGGTAATTCTTCTTGTTCCTCTTGTCTTTACTGAGCCAAACACAAAATTGGTTTAAGCTCAGGACTTGTTTTAAGCATTAATCTACTCCATTTTATAGTGGGAATGTCCATGAATAGTCAAAATTCTGTATAACTTGAAGGATTCCTCAAAAAGTAAACAAAACTGTATCCCTCGGCATATTGGGAAGGGAACGAGATTGGGCGTGACCACACCTGCCAATCAACATTGTGGGGGCGGGGCTGCGGCATGGCATGATATCTCAAAAAGTTGTGGACCGATTTAGTCTAGTAGGAAGACTAGGTCCCCCTGCACCCCCCGGAGATATACTTCTAATCAGTGTTTCTAGATTGGAAAAAATGTGTAGAAAATGACTAGCTATGGCCCCAAGCTGAAAAAATGTCCCACATACCATTTTTATGCAAATTACTGCTGCCATTATCAAAAAAACGATTTTTGACATATCTCAGCCAATATTGCAGATAATTGAAAAATGAAGGTGTCTAGACCCATGTTTTGAAGGGCATAGATCATGATAGAACTATTCATAACATGATTACATGTGTCTATGGTATACTAGTATGCTAATTAGTGCTTTATTTACAAAATAATCACAGTTTTACGAAATAATAGACTCATATTAAGGTCCGTCTACACAGACGTTAACACAAAGTTTTATTTTTCTAAATATTACAACTGTCAAAATAGTCCTAGCACTCAATGTGACCACTCTTCTCTTGCTTGTTTTAGATAAACATCATTAGCATTAGTGATTCTACACTGAGTCAGTCATCATCATTTTCATCGAAATCGTCAGAGTCAAACTCTTCTTCTCCTTCCTCTTCCTCCTCCTCTTCGTGCTCTCCTGTGTTCAGAAGATCCACCAGTGAGGTTGGTAGGATGGGACCACTGGACCACATTGGTTTCAACAGTCCTTCATCAGTCCTTATCCATCCTTGCTCCTCATAAGGTTTTGGCTTTTCGATGATAGGTTGATCGGCTCTTTTGTACAATGCTACGCGGTGGTTCACACGCTGGATGTGCGGCTTCAGGGCAGACTGGCATGGAGGAAGGCGAGCCAGATCAACCTTGGACTTGGATGTGAGGGTCTTGTCCTCTCCCACCATTTTTCGTAGCAGCTTGGCACGGACAATGTCCACTGATGACTCGCGACTCTGGCCGTACATCACACAGGTGAATTTTTCTAACTGCCTCTCCACCTCAGGGTTGGCATCCCAGTTGTCACCCAGTTCACCGAATGCCCTGTGAAACCTGGGATTCTTCTCCAGCTTTTTCAAGGGCCCGACTTTTCCCTTCCCTTTGAAGGCACTGGTGCAGTCTTCTCCGCTGAACACATAGTACCCCAGGAGAGTGGCACAGTAGTCCTCTCCCAGGGACCTTTTGCGCACCTTTTCCTCAAAGGCATGGTACTTTTTGATGAGGAGTAGAGTTGAGGGGTCTTTGAGGGCTTCATCGAGGTGCTCTCGGTTGCAAGACTGGGTCATTCTGAGAAGCACAGCAGGGTCAGAGATCATGATGTTCTCCTCCTCAGTGAATCTCTCCATCAACAGCCTCTCCATTGCCTCACACACTGTTTTGAGGCAAAAGAGGGACTTTGCGTAGGCCTTTCCACTGAGAACACCTTTGAGAGATCCACTTGTTACTAGTTGTGCCTCAAAGAGAATCTCTGCATATCCAGAACCACGCATCTTGTGTCCAGTGAGCATCCCGATGTAGTTCATGGATGTGTGGAAGGGTCCAATCGTTACTACATGACTAGCAAATTCATTTGGCCAGCGCCAGATGATGGGAAGGGCTTTCATGCAGACACCCAAATCAAATGTATTCAGGACCCATCTCTGACCCACCTCAGCAGTTGCTGCCTCGGAACGCTTCAGTAGCTCACGAACAACTGCGTTGTCTGTGATCGGTTGGTGGATAGGCGTGCAGTAGTCGACTGTTGATTTGCTGGGTGGGGGAGAACCAGTTGCAGAGGTGAAACCCCCTAGCCCAGGCACAGGCTGCAGGCCACAGCTTCCGATGTATCTGATGAAGAGCCAGATGTAGTACTCTTGCATCGTAGTGGCATAGACTGTGTCATTCTCTGCTGGCGGTGTGAATGATGAGCCTTCAGGGAACTTCGGGCCAACGCGAGTAAAGTGCAAGGGTGGGAGAGTTTTTGGTGTGTCGACCTTCAGGCTACGCTGTTGTGACCTATTGATGGTAGGTAGCATTCGGTCCTTGCTGCTCTCGAACCCGGGCTTGACCTCCTGCACCATGATTCCTCCAGCACTGTTTACAATGTTGCTGCCGTGCACACTGGTAGTGGTTTTATTCAAGTTGTCCCACTCACAGTGGAATACAAGGTTGCCCTCTCCTGTCACAATTTGTGGTGTACGATAAGTTGAGACTTCATCCAGGACCTTGGCGAGAGCAGTTTCCAACTCCAAGGCGAAATCGTAGCTCTCAGAGTGTCCAAGCCTGTGTAGTATTGTGGTGAGCTGTTTGCTTCGGAACAGGTGCCTTACAGTCACACAGAGGAGAATGTGCTTTGGTAACTTCCATTTTCCATCTGACACTGCACGGCACAGATCTTGTCCAATGGAGAAGACCAGACGCTTCACCTTTTCTGTCTCGATGCCCTCCTTGCCAGTCATTAGCACGCTGAGAAAGCGGACAAGGTCTGGAGGTAGGATGTCTTCAGGATTGAGCTCCATGTCTTCAGCTGTTGGTGGCCATGGTTGGTCTTTACACTCTCTGAAAGCCTGTAGAATACCCTGGCGAAGTTGGAGGGCAACATTTTGGTTCTTGTTTGTGCTTCCGAGTGTGAATGCTCGTGCGAGAGCATTGGAAACTGTTATGTTTGAGCTGTGCACAAGCCAGAAAGAAATGACATCACATTTGTCATGATCAACCTTCGTGAAGTGGATATGCTCCTTGATTGGGTCATTCTGTAGGCGTTTCAGTAGTTTCTCTGACCGATAATTTGAGTTCTCATATCCATTCAGTTTCAGTTCCTCGACATAGAGCAAGCGCAAGGAAGAAAGCTGTAGAACTTTATTCTGCTGGATGACCTGGGTTTGAATGTGTTCCAGTACTGAGTTGAATGCCTTTTCATGGGCGGCTGACATGCAAGCCTGCTCCTTTGGTGCTTCGGCTCTGTGAATCGCACGCTCATAGTTGTAGAATGCTGTGCGGAAAGCTTTAAAACATGACGGATGGTGTTTGGCCTCACATGCAAAGAGGTCTTTGTTTTTCACCTTTCGATGGAGTCGATAGAGACCCATTTTCTCAGCCCGTGTTTCGATTTGCTCCCATGCATTTTCTTTGTTTTTAAAGGATGGGAAGGTTGTAGGCCTCTCAGTATTGCGATGAGCATCTTTGGTCTCAACTTTCTCACAAAATATACACTCTGGCGGGAAGATGGGTTCAGCAGAACCTCCTGGTTTACGAGGAGAGTGATGCCATGATGAGGTTGATGGCCCTGGTTCTGTATCATCTCCCAGACGATGAAAGTGGCGGACAAAGTGCTTATAACACTCGCTGTGATATCCTACTCTTTCTAGGTCATCAGGAAGAGTTGCCGGGATCTGATCACATACTGATTGCATACGACATGGGGAGTCATGCGGTTGGTTGAGACGTCTATCCCGGATCTTTTGAAGCAGTTGCAGTTTTTCTGAAGCAGATCCTTTAATTTTACGGAGGGGCGTGAAATCCCCATGATCAGACATGGATGGTACATGAAGGATGCATGTAGGAGGAGAGCTTTGGGCTGCAGGTTCTACACTCCGTTTTCTTTTGGGCATGCTTGCTGTCGATGTCTACCATCACTGTTAAATGACAAATAAGAAATCACGAATGATGTTAAAAGTGCCTGTGAAAGGAGGCTCTGAGTTTTCAGTGAGGTAACAGAGGTTCTGAGTCATGTTCTACACTAGGGTACTTTTTAGCTGACTAAACCATGTTTAGTGGCATCAAAAGTGCTAATAGCTAAAACATCTAAATTCTTCCACACTAACGTTAGCTATCTAGGCCAATGAAACATTGTGCTAAGTTACTGTAGCTAGCTCAGCTGTCGTGCCTCTTTCTGGTTCAATTCATATACAGAAGTCAACAGATATGTCTCATGTTTGGCATTAACAAAAGTTTAAGTTACACCGACATTAGGAACATACTGTACATAGATGAGGCTAGCTTTAACGTTAGCTAACATGGTGCTAGCTGGCTCAGCTGTTATTCTGCCTGTTTATGATTTCATGCAGAAACTGAAGTCAAGAGTGTGAGTAACATTATAGTTAGCATCTTACCTGGCTAGATTGGAGGATGAATACCAAGAACAACACACAGATGGAATGGAAGACTGAACTTTCAACTGAGGTATTCAATAACATCAACGTTACCAATTGATACGAGCGCGCGAGCGCGCATGTTACATGGATGGAAATGTAAAATGGCAGCTATAGCAGCACTAATTTGGATCTCTAGTCTGTCATTTCTGCACTGTGATTGGATAACATAAAAAAATATGTTTGGGAGTTAACAGCAGGAGTTGGTAGATTTTACGTGGGCTGGGTGAGAAACCTTTAAATAAGCAAGTGAAAATCTCTCGCAATACAAAGTCAATGGTGGGAAGAAAAGTTGAGTGGTACCAATGTTACTGCCAATGTCCCGCCCCTATGCAAGACTCAGGAGCATCTTGTTGACATTTAACCTTGAAAATACCTGGGTTTAGACCCCTTATGTACCATGTTAAGTTATCTGCAGTATTAACGTATCCTTATCATTTGTAAAACTGATTATTTTGTAATTACAGCATTAATATGCATACTAGTATACCATAGACACATGTAATCATGTTATGAATAGTTCTATCATGATCTATGCCCTTCAAAACATGGGTCTAGACACCTTCATTTTTCAATTATCTGCAATATTGGCTGAGATATGTCAAAAATCGTTTTTTTGATAATGGCAGCAGTAATTTGCATAAAAATGGTATGTGGGACATTTTTTCAGCTTGGGGCCATAGCTAGTCATTTTCTACACATTTTTTCCAATCTAGAAACACTGATTAGAAGTATATCTCCGGGCGGTGCAGGGGGACCTAGTCTTCCTACTAGACTAATTATGACAAAACTCAGCGGATGCGTTGGTTCGATGACAAGAGCAAGCCGATTCGATTTTGGTACATGTCCGGATCCAGACCCGGCTTATCATTGGAACACAAAACGTAAACTGTTCAGCCTGCAGAGAGAGGTATGCGCTCTACCGAGTTAAAAAATGGAGTGCAGGTAAAAATATTCCATTTGATAAAATGCAAGGAATGTGCTAGGTTTGAGTGCAAATGCATTGTTAAGACTTTTAAAGTTGGGAATATGTAGTGTGGGTGGTTCTTGTGGAGCCACACGGCTGTTGGTTGCATCATTTCTGTGGGCACGTCTGCCGCTGATGCAATGCCTCTCTATAACCAGTTATCTGGGACTCATTTTGCCGGCCTCAGAAGAATGACAGGCTGAGTCAACCCCACTTGGCATTAATTCAACGGGATTCGACCTCGGGACCTTAGGATCCCAAGCCCACCACCCGAACCATTAGGCCAACACCAGGTAGGATCCCAAGCCCACCACCCGAACCATTAGGCCAACACCAGGTAGGATCCCAAGCCCACCACCCGAACCATTAGGCCAACACCAGGTAGGATCCCAAGCCCACCACCCGAACCATTAGGCCAACACCAGGTAGGATCCCAAGCCCACCACCCGAACCATTAGGCCAACACCAGGTAGGATCCCAAGCCCACCACCCGAACCATTAGACCAACACCAGGTAGGATCCCAAGCCCACCACCCGAACCATTAGGCCAACACCAGGTATACATGTAGGGGTGAATAAGTGATTGTATATACTGCACACAATACTGTGTAAGTGATTATTTTTGTATTCAGGCATTTTGCGATCTTCGAGCCGGAGAGACATTTTGCAAGTTAGCAATTTTGCGGTTCAACAATTCCTGATGACAATTGTGCTGTATTTGGAGGCCACGGTGGTGTTGGTGGTTAGTCACCACTGATCAGCGAATTCATGACCAGAGCAACATTGCACAGTGTCCACGGATAGTCATTTGTGTTCGGTATGTGCCGTGTTAGAAGTGCTTGTTTCTTTACACGTTCCTCAACATCTTCCTCATCAGTGGAGCTCTCAGCAGATGTGGAGTTATCAAGCAGATCCTCTCCCAGATATTCTGCCAAAAGGATTTCAGAATAAAATATTTCACTCATTTTGATGTTTGGCGGATGTCCATAATATGTGCTGGGGAAAAGTTTTCTGTACCGTACCAGAAGCCTTTTCTCTGGGTTCCGTGTTTGATATGGAGCATCGATGCGCTCCACTTGCTTAATTGCTGGTATGAAGATCTTGTTGAGTCTGGCTAATGTAATAATCTCCTTTTTACCTCGTTGTCATACTCTGATTATGACATCACATAATTCTGTTAAACACCCATGCATCCTGTCTGGATTGGTGTCAGTGGCTTGGCGGTCTTGCTAAGAAATCTTGTGTACTCCTTGTAGCATTGGTGGTGATACTCAAAAGCCACCAAATCCTCAAGGTCAATCTGTGGAAGCAAAATGAAGTCTTCTTTTCACCGAATTGCTTGCAGAAGTGGACCTCTGCGAATTTGTTTACATTTAACCAACCATAGCAGTGATCTATCCGGAAATGCAATCTTGTTTGTACTTGTTGGAATGGCATAGTAGATCATACACAATCATCTGGAAACATGTGCCGTCTGTTCCAACTGATTGCATCACTCACTCCTAATCACTTGTTTACTGTGGGGCTCTCCGGTGCTTGTTCTCTGCCTCCCCCCTCGTGTAAATATTGATCGCCCCCTTACCTGGATTCTGTTGCATCGGTAAACAAGAAAGAGCAATTAGCAGACCCTCAACAGGACATGTGTTGTGTGGTATTTGTGTGCGCTGGTGTGTTATGTAATTAATGCATTCCAATAGGCAATTAGTACGTAATTAATAGACGTACTCACCTTCCAAATGTACATGCTTAATTTATATACCCATTTTGACATGATCTATAATATTTTTTCATTACGAGGAAAAAAACCATGCAGCCACATTGATTCGGGGCATGCATTCAGGCCTGGGATACCTGAGTTACGCGGAGTCATTGACAAAATTTGACAAAAATCAGACTTTATCTGCTTAACAGAAACATTCCTCCTTCAAGACGTCACTGATTCCTTAATATCTCTCCCTGGTACTCCCTCCTCCGGTATGATGGACCTGAGCCTCGTCAGGGTGGTGGGGTTGCTATCTTTATCAAAAACTCCCTTCCTCACTCTCTCCTCACTGCCCTCTCTCCACCTCACCCCCAGGAGTACCTCTGGCTACGGCTTCCCCTTCGCTCCCACCTCTTGTTCATATGTGTGTTGTACCGTCCACCAAACAGTGATGACTCCATCTACATCTCGCTGTCTCACTTTTTGCACGTGACTGTATCACGTGCCTTCGATTATGGTCTGGCATATCGCTCTGCTCACCAAACTCTGCTCCTATGGTATCCATGGAAATCTCCACGCATGGCTGGCGGACTTCCTCTCTCGTCGTAGTCAACGTGTGGCCCTGAATGGGTTTCTCTCATCTCCTCTTCCTGTTCAGGCTGGAGTTTGCCAAGGCAGTGTTCTGGGCCCTGTGCTTTTTCTGGTCTTCACCAATGATTTATCTGACTCTCTTGAAAATCCTCTCTATCTCTTTGCTGATGACTCCACTCTCTGCCGCTCCATTCCTCATCCCTCAGAGCGGCAGTCTGCAGCCTCCTCACTCTCTGCAGACCTGGACAAAATCACTGACTGGGCAAACAAGTGGAACATGTCTTTAAATCCTGACAAATCTCACACTCTTACGATGTCTCTCCGAAAAGACCGACTTGGCAACCCTCCCATCCACTTTCTGAATAATCCTCTCCAAGAAGTTCTGTCACTCAAGCTTTTGGGTCTCACTATCTGCCATGATCTTTCCTGGGAAAACCACATTTCAAATCTGGCCTCCAAAGCCAGTCGCCGACTGGGCATCCTCCGTTGTGCAAAGTCCTTCCTTGGCACACCTGAGCTCCTCACCACATACAAGGCTTTTATTCGCAGCTCAATGGAATACTGCTCTCCCCTCTGGGAAGGTGGTCCTGCCTCACACCTAGCTCGTCTTCACGCTGTTGAAACCAAAGCGTTCAGAATCATTGGAATCTCCCGTGATGAAGCTACCTCAGAGGGCCTTTCACTTACTCACCGCAGGCAGGTTGGTGGTCTTTCTGTCTTCTACTGACTCCTCTCCGGCATTGCTCCTCCAGCTCTCTCTGGGCTCTGTCCCACAAATATTCCTACAGGTCGCACAAGATCTGCCTGCAACCCTCTTATGGTTAAACTGCCAAAATCAAGACTCTCTGCTCACCTTCACTCCTTCATTCCTCTTTTCTCTGACCTCTGGAACAAAGTCCCTCACTCTATTCAATCCCACTCCTCCCTCCAGGTCTTTAAAACAGCTGTTCACCACCATCTCTTATCTGCCCCCATCCAAAACCTTGATCTTTTCTACCCCCGCTAATTTCACCCCAAATCCACTTTTTTGAAATACCAACTTCTTTCCTGGAAGTCCTTGGTGTCCCTGTGTTTATACTTCTCCCACCTCCCCCCCCCCTGTCCACGCCGCCTCCCCCCAAGTCCCCCCCCTCCCACACATTCCCGATGTCCCTGCTCTCAAATGTTGTGTTTATGTGCTTCCCCTTCTCTCCCCATCTTGTCTACCGCTCCCCTTTTTATATACTTTGTTTGTTTGTCTGTTTGATTTGTTTGTGTGATAAATGTTAGCTCTTTCACGAGCCTCGATTATGTATACAAAAAAAGCAAAAGCAAAAAAAAAGTGTGTTGTACCGTCCACCAAACAGTGATGACTCCATTTACATCTCGCTGTCTGACAACATGGACCAACTTCTATCTAGTCATCCCAACTCTCTCTTCCTCATATGTGGTGATTTCAACTGTCATCATGCCAGCTGGCTTGGTGTGGGTACCTCTCTCACCAGCCATGGCACCTCAGCAAAGAACGTCTGCGACTCACTGGGGTTGACACAATCTGTCAATTTCCCGACCCGGATATCAGTCATGTATGTGGACCGGCCATCTTCTCTTCTCGTCTTGATTATAACAAACTTCCCTACAAATGTCTGCTGCTCTTCTTCTGCTCCTATCGGTTCACCTGACCATATGCTTGTTAAAGTGGACATCTCTCTGGCCATTCTGAGAGAGCCTCCTCAGCGTCAACGAGTCTGGCATTTCACTCAGGCCAACTGGCACGGTCTTCAAGCAGCCATCAATCATCTGGACTGGTCTCCCATCTCTACTGCCTCTGACATCAACTTATCCTGGGAATTCTTCCAAAGTAAATTGATCTCTCTCATGCACAGATTTATCCCATCCCGTCTTCAGTTGTCATACCCTTCCTTCCGTCCATGGTACACGGAATCTCGTGGTGAGGCAGTTGCCCTGAAACAACTTGCCTTCACCTCCTGGAAGGCAAATCCAACGGAAGGCAATCTCATTTCCTTTCACAAAGCCCGGAACAAGTGTGTGTCTACCCTCAGGAGAGACAGGAAACAATATCTCTCTACCCTCAAGAGTGAACTCTCAAACCTATCTCCCTCTTCCAAGTCCTGGTGGCATCTTGTCAAATCTGTTTCTGGTGTTTGTTCCCCCTCCAACGGCTCCACAGATGGCTCCACACACTCCCTTACCTCAAACGGCTCCACAGATGACACTGCATGTGAAAAAGCCGAATGCTTCAACTCTGTGTTTGCCTCAAAATCTTGTTTCCCAAACCCACCCCGATCTGAACCCACCTTACCCAGTCAAACCCAGCTGCTCTTGGACTCTGTGTCCTCTCCTTACAAGGTGGAGAAGTTTCTGTCAATCCTTGACTCTGATTCTGCAACTGGACCAGACGGCATCAGCCGACGGGTCCTAAAATCCTGCTCTGCCACTCTTTCACACCCTCCCTCTGTTCTCTTCACCCTCTCTTTTGCTCAAGGTCATCTGCCATCAGCTTGGAAATAAGCCAACATCACCACTTTACACAAAACAGGTGCAAAAACAGATCCTTGCAACTACAGACCAATCAGCCTGCTCCCAATTATCAGGAAAGTCATGGAATCCACCATTGCTTCGGATATCAAATCCTTCCTCTTCTCCAATGGCTTGATCTCTGATCATCAATTTGGATTCAGACCAGGTCATTCTACTCTGGACATGTTTCTTCTGCTGTCTCAACAATGCATGGAGGTCCTCAATGCCAAACAGGAAATTATAGCTGTCTCCCTTGACATACAGTCACATGAAAAAGTAAGTACACCCCATTAATTTTTATGACTTTTTCAACATATTTCAACATACAGCTATTTGATCTTCATTTCAACAATATTGATAGATAAAGGTGAGATAAATATAACAAATATCATGAAACATTTACATTTTGGAGTCCATTGTATAACTTAAATAAACATAAATGCAAATTTCGCATGTGGAAAAAGTAAGTACACCCCTCCATTTATCACTACTTCAAATACCTAAAATTAGAATCAGGTGCACTAGCTGAGGTGCAAATGATTAGAACATCGTTAGAGAGGATCTTGGACAAGCCTGTCTTATTTAAACCTCAGACATTTAGTTTGGTTTGCTCTTTGTTTTTGAAGTGTGCGGCGTCACCATGCCTAGATCAAAAGAGCTCTCTGAGGCCTTCAGAAAGAAAGTTACAGATGCCTACGAGTCTGGGAAGGGATTTAAAAAGATCTCCAAACAATTTGAAATCAATCATTCGACTGGCCGGAAGATCATCTACAAGTGGAGAAGATTCCAAACAACTGCCAACTTGTTCAGGCCAGGCCGCCCCAGCAAGTTCAGCCCGAGAGCCGACCGCAAGATGCTGAAAGAAGTCTCTAAGAACCCCAGAATGTCATCACGGGACCTACAGGTAGCTCTTGCCACTGTTGATGTCAAAGTGCACGAGTCTACAATTAGAAAGAGGCTGCACAAATTTGATCTACATGGGAGGTGTGCCAGGAGGAAACCTTTGCTGTCCAGAAAGAACATCAGGGCAAGACAAAAAGTTTGCCAAAACACCAAGGCAAAGACCAGCACTTCTGGAACAATGTGCTCTGGACAGATGAGTCAAAGGTAGAGCTATTTGGCCACAGTACCAGAAGACATGTTTGGTGAAAACCAAAGACAGCATTTGACCACAACAACCTGATACCAACTGTAAAGCATGGTGGTGGAAATATTATGGTTTGGGGCAGCTTTGCTGCATCAGGGCCTGGGCAGCTCACCATCATGGAATCCACTATTAATTCTTCATTGTACCAGAGGGTCCTTGAGGATAATGTGAGGCCATCTGTCGGAAAGTTGAATCTCAACGGAAGGTGGACCTTGCAACATGACAATGACCCTAAACATACCAGTAAATCCACCAAGGAATGGCTGAAAAGAAAGAAATGGAGGGTTCTGGAATGGCCAAGTCAAAGCCCGGATCTAAATCCCATCGAGATGTGGGGGGATTTGAAACGAGCTGTGCATGCAAGAAACCCCTCAAACATCACACAGCTGAAAGAATTCTGCATGGAGGAGTGGGCAAAAATTTCTCCCAGTCGATGTCAGAGACAGGTAGACAGTTATAAGAAATGCCTAATTGAGCTTGTTTCTGCCGAAGGGGGCAATACCACCTATTATATCCAAGGGTGTACTTACTTTTTCCACAGAAGGAAATGCCATCTCTGTTAATTTTTGTTGAATTTTTTTTTTTTTCACAATTCATAATTCCACAAAGACAATTTTTCATTGTTTTTTGTTCAATTAGATCACCTTTATCTATAGATACTGTTTAAATGAAGATCAAATATTGATATGTCCACATATGTTAAAAAAACATTTCATGGGGTGTACTTACTTTTTCCACATGCGAAATTTGCAATTATGTTTATTTAAATTATACAATGGACTAAAAAATGTAAATGTTTCATGATATTTGTTATATTATATCACCTTTATCTATCAATATTGTTGAAATGAAGATCAAATAGCTGTATGTTGAAATATGTTGAAAAAGTCAAATCTTTACATGGGGTGTACTCACTTTTTGCACGTGACTGTATCACGTGCCTTCGATTATGGTCTGGCATATCGCTCTGCTCACCAAACTCTGCTCCTATGGTATCCATGGAAATCTCCTCGCATAGCTTGCGGACTTCCTCTCTGGTCGTAGTCAACGTGTGGACCTGAATGTATTTCTCTCATCGCCCCTTCCTGTTCTAGCTGGAGTTCCCCAAGGCAGTGTTCTGGGCCCTGTGCTTTTTCTGGTCTTCATCAATGATCTCTCCGACTCCTCTCTATCTCTTTTCTGATGACTCCACTCTCTGCCGCTCCATACCTTATCCCTCAGATCTGCAGTCTGCAGCCTCCTCACTCTCTGCAGACCTGGACAAAATCACAGACTGGTCAAACAAATGGAACATGTCTTTCAATCCTGACAAATCTCACACTCTCACTATGTCTCTCCGAAAACACCGTCTGGACAACCTTCCCAACTACTTTCTCAACAATCCTCTCCAAGAAGTTCTGTCACTCAAGCTCTTGGGTCTCACAATCTGCCATTATCTTTCCTGAGAAAACCACATTTCCAAGCTGGCCTCCAAAGCGAGTTGCTGACTGGGCATCCTCAATCATGCGAAGTCCTTCCTTGGCACACCTGAGCTCCTCACCAAATACAAGGCTTTCATCCGCAGCTCAATGGAATACTGCTCTCCCCTCTAGGCTGGTGCTCCTGCCTCACACCTAGCTCGGCTTCACACTGTTGAAACCAAAGCTTTCAGAATCATTGGAATCTCCCGCGATGAAGCTAACTCCGAGGGCCTTTCACTCACTCACCGCAGGCAGGTTGGTGGTCTTTCTGTCTTCTACCGACTTCTCTCTGGCCTAGCTCCCCCAACTCTCTCTGGGCTCTGTCCCACAAATACTCCTACAGGTCGAACAAGATCTGCCTGCAACCCTCTTCTGGTGAAACTGCCAAAATCAAGACTCTCTGCTAACTCTTTCATTCCTCTTTTCTCCCACCTCTGGAACAAACTCCCTCACTCTCTTCAATCCCACTCCTCCCTCCAGGTCTTTAAAACAGCTGTTCACCACCATCTCTTATCTTCCCCCATCCAAAACCTTGATCTTTTCTACCCCCGTTAATTCACCCCAGATCCACTTTTCTGAAATACCGACTTCTTTCCTGGAAGTCCTTGCAGTGTCCATGTGTTTATTACCTCTCCCGCCCCCCACGCCCCTTCCCACGCCGCCTCCCCCCAAGCCCTCTACCTCCCACAGATCTCCCAATGTCCCTGCTCTCAATTGTTGTACTTGTGTGTTCCCCCCTCCCTCCCCATCTTGTCTCCCGCTCCATTTATTATGTCTTATGTGTCTGTTTGTGTTTTTGTCATTAATATTAGCTCTTACATGAGCCTCGATCTTGTATACAAAAAACACGATACAATGGAAACTTGACCGAATGTGTTTAAACTCAACTTCCTCCTCTAAGCTGTAGATATTGGTGATTCTCTTGTTAACTTGTGTTTATTTTCCCTCATCATCATACTAATTAATAAAACCCCAAATTTGGTGTCTGTCGGAGCAATATATACTTGGTCGTCACTTATCCAATCAAAATCAGACTTGACAGGGAGACTAAAGTTTATTTAAAGGTTACTCGATGGAGGTTGTAGCGATTTAACTTCCCCCCCCCCCCCACATCCCCTCCGCCGCCATACCCCCCCTCCCTTCCCACCCCAAGGGGTTTTCCTCCGCCAAGAGGATTGCGTATTGAGGTGTACAGCTATTTAAAATTGCTTATTGTGACAATTTTCCAAGGTAGCTTTTAATAACAACACTCATGATAATAGGATAATAATGTTATTACAAAACAATATTAATACTAATAATATCCCCTCTCCCCTTTAGGTTTTCTCCTGGGACAAACGCCTTATTAATGCTTCTAAATAGCTTGTCTTGCCATGTCGTGGAAAACCTTTACCAGAAGTAAAACTTATTATAAACCACAAATGCATATGATTACCTTTTTAAACAGTCGCTACTGCTGTTTAACACTAAACTGAAAGAAATTTGGAGGAATCCCGACATCCGTGGGGAAATCTCTGCTCATCGCATCGACGAACGCACCTGAACGTAGATCTACTGTAATCTATATATCGCACAGAGGTTAATAACATGACCGTTCCTGCCCCTCCCGTGGGGAGTGGGTGTACTAGTATTTTGAAAATCACCAACATGTACAAGGGCTGCCAGAATGGCCTAAACGTATGCACACTTACCTGCAATTTTTCACCATGGGGATAAAGATATTTGACAAAAGTGTAGTATTGTATAATTACTGTGAACCAATGAAGTTATCCCCAGATCTGTACGGATGAAGGATGAAGGATGAACGGATGAAGACGTTAGGCCCAGACGTAACAAAGCCAACTTGGACTTTGATGGATATGCGTATCGACAAAGAAACAGAGCAACCTATTTGTTTACCAAGTTTATAAAGAGAAGGAAAGAGATGCAAACAGAAAAGGCAGACAGGTATAGATAGGGTCCAGGTGGGGCAGAATGAAATGAGGAAGAATAACAAGAAAGTCTCACCTTTGATTTCTCCAGCACGGGCCCTCTTGTAGAGACCTTTGACGTCTCGCTGTTCACAGATGTTGAGGGGTGCATCCACGAACACTTCAAAAAAAGGAAGTCCTGAATCATGGTGGATCTTCTTTGCATTTTCTCGATCCTGGATGAAGTAAACACACATCTATCACTCTATCTCCTCACAATATCCCTCACCCCACCCCACCACCACCTTCTCTACCACATATCTCCATCTCCCTTTGTCTTTCTTATTCTTCCTTTATCTTTTTTAATTAACTATTCCATATTAATCTGAGTTCGAATCCCGGTCGATCGCTGAATTAACGCCAGGGGGTGGACTCGGCCTGTCATCCTTCCGAGGTCGGCAAATTGAGTACCAGCTTGCTGGGATGAATGATCACGGTGTGAACCTCGATTTAGAATAGGTACACCGTACCCCTGCGCACCGTAAGAGCGTGACCAAGGGTTGGCGGCAGGAAGGGCATCCGGCCATAAAACAACATTGCCTCAAACAGGGAACCATGATTGTCATGGGGCCCGCAAGGCTAACCCCCGCTCTAGTGGGGAAAATGGCCTTAAAACGATCATTCATTCATTCATTCGTACTTGTACTTTTTCAGCCTTTGCTGCTTTCTTACCTCACCAGTGGCAGTAGAGACTTTTGCATTTTCATCACACTTGTATTCATAATGTCTTTGAAGGGAAGGGCTTCTATTTACAAGTTTCATATGAACCATTTTGTCTCTCTGAAGAGGTATCAAGGTGGAAACAGTACTGTCCAGCACTGGTGTTGATATCTCATCATGGAAATTCAAGTGAGAATTGTGTACTGCTTCTTTTGGTTGGGCGTCCACGGCACTGTAATACCATGTGGAGATGAAGATGTATCAGATACATATCTCTCGGTTACCTTGATTACTTGCAAAATCGAAGATTTTTCAAGTACCGTATATTGGTCGGTTCCATTTGTGGTTCTGTCTGTTTGTCTGTCTGTCTGTTTGTCTGTCTGTCTGTTTTTCTGTTTGTCACTGGCCTACAGGTCACAATTCTAAACCGATCGTCACGAAACTTCACCAAGCTGTATAAGTCGTCCCAATTGAGAAGCCTATTGATTTTGAGGTCAAAGGTCATCTGGAGGTCAAACTTATAAAATCTCCATTTTAAATCCGATTGACTTGAAAATTGAATATCATTTGCATATCGAGTCACTAAATTGGGAAACATACTATTTTTGAGGTCAAAAGGTCAAAGGTCAACTCAAGGTCAAATTTTTAAAATCATCAATTTTCATCTAAAAAGCCGTCAATTCTCAACCGATTAACTTGAAAATGGAACAGCATTTGCACATTGAGTCACTAAATAGGGAAACCAACTATTTTTGAGGTCAAAAGGTCAAGGGTCAACTCAAGGTCAACCTTCCCAAATCATCATTTTCATCTGAAAAATCATCAATTTTCTTCCTATTGACCTGAGCTTTGATCAAGATTGTCAATTTTAATCTTGATGAAATGGACAATTTGCTGTATCAATGAAAATTTTTTTCTTGGGGATGGGGGGGGGGGGCGTATTTTGCAAGTATCGTGATCCGCATGACGTCTTCTTGTTTATTTATTATTTTTGTCGTGTTGATAAATCTTGAAGCAAGAGGTGAGGGCTGTCTTTCTGGCTCTCTGGGCATATTTGATACGAAGCCACCTTTTTTTCCTGGCATGCTGACTTCCCCCATTCATGCGGTTATTGCACGGCCTAGTTCACAACAGAATTATTTCATTTCCGCTACCTGCAGAGGCAATTCCACAAGCTACTGGCTGCAGAGAGGCAACAGCGGCTCCCAATTCTGCTGACCTGGAAAGAATTAGGCACTGGCCTAAAACATGGAACATGTCTTTAAATCCAGGCAAATCTCACATTGTCACCATGTCTCTCCAGAAGGATAATCAAAAGAACACACCTATCTATTTCCACAATCAACAGCTGGAAGAGTTCAATCTGTCAAACTTCTGGGCCTCACCACAGCGATGACTCCGACTGGGAAGATCATGTCTAAAAACCCTGGCCTCCAAAAGCAGATGCAGACGAGATATCACGCATCCTGCGAAGGCTTTCCTTGATAAATTTGGACTTCTCACAGCCCAAGATAGGCTTTTGTTTGTCTGGAGCTCAATGGAGTACTGCTTTCCCCTGTGGCCTAATCTTCCAGTTTGGCACCTGTCTCTCCTGGATGCTCTGGATTCCTAAGCTGTCAACATTGTTGGTGTCTCCCATAAATAATCAGAAACACAGGATCTCTCTCATCACAAACAGGTTGTTAGACTCCATTTTCTATCGCCTCTCCTCAGGTCATCATCCGTCTGCTCTTTCATCCCTCCCCAGTTACTCCAGGTCACACACTTTCGTCTAACAAACACATTCTTGCGAAACTCCACAACAACAAAAAAATCCAGACTCATTCTTCACATTCACTCCTTTGTTTCTCTCTTCTGCTAATTGTAGATACTGTTTCCTCAGTTTGTTCAATCCAACTCTTCCTTTCAGGGCTTCACATTGGCAGTGCACCACCACCTTAGGTTATCCTACATCTTCCTACCTGTGATATGTCTATGCCCATGAACCCACCCCTATGTCCTTGTGTATTCGCAGGTTACCGTTTCCTTCCCTCTTCTCCTGTCCACCGATTCCCTTATTGTATCCACAGGTTGTCCTGCTCTTAGTGTGTTGTCTTATTCCCTCTGCCACACCTTTTTTTTCCAAGAACCATACCTTTGTATACAAACCCATCCTAGATGGAAACTTACTTAAATGCTCGACTGCTCACTTCCTGTTATGGGTCGTTGCGTTTGATAAAATTTAAGATCTATTGTCATATTTTCCTTTCTCTTCTCTTACGTTTGGTGTTGGCTTAACGGTTAACGTGGCGGGCTTAAGATCTTTAGTGGCTTGAGTTTGAGCACCTGTCAGGCCGTGACATAACACCAGGTCGGTTGACTCAGCCTGTCATCTTTCTGAGGTCGGCAAAATGAGTACCAGCTTACTGGTAACATCAGCAGCACTGGCATGCTCCCAGCGATGATGCAACCAGCATCCACAGGCTGCATACAAAATATGCATCCCCTCAAAAGGCAAAAATTTCTCTCTCTCTGTCTCTTTGTTTGTATGTAGGTGTTCTATGCACGGCGACATCTTTTAAGTTACAAACTCCAAACTTGGGATGCAAACACAACTTTGTGTGCGGGATAACATCGGCTATGTGGTGTCACGCGGGATTTGTGGGGGGCGGGGAGATTTCTTTATGCAAATGTGTACCATATAGCGCCACCTAGTGGTGGAGGCAGAGCACTACAATTGCCTTTTTTACCTGGGCAACGCTGAGGTTGAAGCACTATTCGCATGGGTAAATTAATTTTGGCAAACAGGACTAATAAATTGGTCCGTCAATGAAGCGACGGGTCGGCTCCGCTTGTAATAAATAATTATCTTCTCTCCTTTCTCCATTAAAGCAAATCAAAAATGAAAGTTTTGCAGGAAATCAAACGACAAGGTAAAGTTGGAATTGTAATCTTTGTTTTTTGTGGTAAGGGTGATGACATGATAATAACAGCGAGATAACATGACTTTCCACAAAAGTTTTCACAAACAAACTAAATTGTTGAACAACACAAGGGAATAATCAATAACATGAAAATGACATACATGTGCAAATGGTGAGATGAAGGAGGAAATGCAAACCAATCCAGCATCTGCGAAAAGGCGTGCAACTTCTGCGACTCGCCGGATGTTCTCCTCTCGATCAACAGATGAAAAGGAGAGGTTCTTGTTGAGTCCATGTCGGATGTTATCGCCGTCCAACGAATACGAGGGTATTGTTAGTGACATTAGGTACTCCTCCAAGGCAAAGGCCAGTGTTGTCTTACCAGCACCAGAGAGACCTTGAGAGACAGAGATGGATAGAGGTTTTTACAGACTGCTAGGTAAATGGTCAGCGTGCATTTGAAACTTCAAGGATTATGTCAATTCAGCATTTTTAACAGATTTTTTTTCAGCCAAAGGCGTTTGAACGTCACAGACAGTTATGCAAGTCTTGTCTTGAATCATTTTTTTTTTTTTTTTTTTTTTTTTTTTTTTTTGCATACAAGATCGAGGCTCGTGAAAGAGCGAACATTAATCACACAGAAAGACAAACAGACACATAAAACAAATAACATCGGGAGCGGTAGACAAGATGGGGAGAGAGGGGGAAGGACACAAACACAACATTTGAGAGCAGGGACCGAGAGACATGGAGACATCGAGAGATCTGTGGGAGGGAGAGGGCTTTGGGGGGGAGGCATGTGAAGGGGGGGAGGCATGTGAAGGGGGGGAGGCATGTGAAAGGGGGGGGGGGGTGGGAGAGGTATAAACATATGGACACTGCCAGGATTTCCAGGAAATAAGTTGGAATTTCAAACAAGGTGGATCTGGGGTGAATTAGTGGGGGTAGAAAAGATCAAGGTTATGGATGGGGGAAGATAAGAGATGGTGGTGAACAGCTGTTTTAAAGACCTGGAGGGAGGAGAGGGATTGAAGGGAGTGTGGGAGTTTGTTCCACAGGCGGGAGAAAAGAGGAATGAAAGAGTGAAGGTGAGCAGAGAGCCGAGATTTCGGCAGTTTAACCATCAGAGGGTTGCTGGCAGATCTTGTGCGACCTGTAGGAATATTTGGGGGACAGAGCACAGAGAGAGCTGGGGGAGCAAGGCCGGAGAGGAGTCGGTAGAAGACAGAAAGACCACCTACCTGCCTGCGGTGAGTGAGTGAAAGGCCCTCAGAGATAGCTTCATCGCGGGAGATTCCAATGATTTTGAAAGCTTTGGATTCAACAGCGTGAAGCCGAGCCAGGTGTGAGGCAGGAGCACCAGCCCATAGGGGAGAACAGTATTCCATTGAGCTGCGGATGAAAGCCTTGTATGTGGTGAGGAGCTCAGGTGTGCCGAGGAAGGACTTCGCACGACGGAGGATGCCCAGTCGGCGACTGGCTTTGGAGGCCAGCTTGGAAATGTGGTTTTCCCAAGAAAGATCATGGCAGATAGTGAGACCCAAAAGCTTGAGTGACAGAACTTCTTGGAGAGGATTGTTGAGAAAGTAGATGGGAGGGTTGTCCAGTCGATCTTTTCGGAGAGACATAGTAAGAGAGTGAGATTTGGCAGGATTGAAAGACATGTTCCACTTGTTTGACCAGTCTGTGATTTTGTCCAGGTCTTCAGAGAGTGAGGAGGCTGCAGACTGCCGATCTGAGGGAAGAGGAATGGAGCGGCAGAGAGTGGAGTCATCAGCAAAGAGATAGAGAGGATTTTCCAGAGAGTCAGAGAGATCATTGATAAAGACATAAAAGATAAAGACATTTCGTTGGGTTTCTTAGACATCTTGTATGCCCATATCTAAATTGCACTTCTCGACTGTAAGAGAGCGTGTGTCTGTGTGTCGCCATTTTTCTCAGAGATGGCTGAACGGATCTTCGTCAAACCTTTAGGGGTTCATCAGTGAGTACCAGGGAGTGTTTTAGGCCAAAAAAAAAAAAATTACAATTTTGAAAAAAAAGTTAGATTTTTTTTATATAACATTTGTAGCTATGTAAGAACCACCTTTAGAGGCCATTTTTCCCCGCAGAGCAGGGGTTGGCCTTTTTTGGGTACCGTAGTCCCCTTTTTGAAGCAATGTTTTGTGCCCTTCCTACCGCCAACCCTGTTGGTAACCTCTTGCGACACACAGGGAATTACCAGTCAACTGGTACTCAATTTGCCGACCTCGGAAGGATGACAGGATGAGTCAACCCCCCTGGCATAAATTCAGCGATCGACTGGGATCCGAGCCCAGGATCCTTGGATCCCAAGCCGGCACCCTAACCGCTAAGCCAACACCAGGCTCTATTTGTAGCTATGTGAAAGGTAATATTAAATTATCACCGATTAGTGTGTATGTTATTATTATATTAGTAAAAATCCGTCAAAAATGACGGGTTGGAACAGTTTATTTGACGGTGCAGCCTCATGAGCATGCCAAAGTCTGAAGCCTCGGCCTAGTGTCAGGTGTGCTTGTATCTTCTTTATTTATTAGACATCCTACAGACGTAAATGAACACTCGTTTTATTCTGTGCTCATCGCACATCACATGTAGTGAATTTCACCTTCCTGTGGCCTTGTATTTATTATCACTAGAATATAAGACCCGTTGCTTTGCTGACGGAAATACCAATCTTTGCTGCGATGGTTAATCTATGGGGGAGGGGGGGGGGGAAGATTCCTGGGAGATCCTGCTCTCCGTGCAGGGATAACCAACGTCATGTGTTGGCATTTGCAGTTTTGACACGCGTGTCCCCTCCCCCACCTCTCCCCATTCCCCCCTCCTTCCCTTCCCCCCCTCGCCCCTGCCCCTCCTCCCTCCTCCCCTCCCGCCCTCCCCCCTTCCCCTTTCCCGCTTCCACCCTTCCTCCCCATTCCCTCCTCCCCCTTCCCCCCCATTCTCCCCTCCCCTGCCCGGCAACGCCAGGTACTTCTGCTGGCCCCAAAACTGAGGGAATAGTTTGAGGACGGATAGACAGACAGCTTCGCTGGGGTATATCTATCTACTATATAAGAGAGATGTCTGTGTGTCTGTGTGTCGCCATTATTCTCAGAGATGGCTGAACGCATCTTCGTCAAACTTTCAGAGATTCATCAGCGAGTGCCTGGGAGTGTTTTAGGTATAAAAAAAAAAAACATTTAAAATTTTGAAGAAAAAAAAGTTAGTTTTTTTTGGATTTTGCTCGATATCGCTCGATAGTGCTGCCTCCCTCCCCCCTCCCCCTCCTCCCTGTCCCTCCTATCCCCGCCTCCCTCCTCCCCTCCCCTATACCCCCTCCATTCCCCTATCCCCCCTCCATTCCCCCTATCCCCCCTCCCCATTTCCCCCCTCCCCCTCCCTCCCCTATCCCCCTTCCCCCTCCCCCTCCTCCTCCCCTCCCTCCTCCTACCCCCCTCCCCCATCCTCCCTCCTCCCCTCCTCCTCACCTCCCCTCCCCCGCCCGGCAACACCAGGTACTCCTGTTAGTATTAAATATGCATCCCAGTTTGCTTGTTTTTTTACACAATTTTTAAATGATAATTTTTGAAAAGGGTTTCATAATATCCCAAAATCTTACCTTTTCTCAAAATATATAGAAACTTTACTGCATAAGTACAAGCAAATGTAGATAAAACAGCCCACTATGGCCGCTATTAATTACAATATGTTGTGTGCTGTAATGCTATGTGTTGAGCAATGACACAAAATGTGAATTAAAGGTAAAGATGGAGCAATAAGTATATGACAATAAGTATATGACATTAAGTATATGACAATAAGTATATGACAATAAGTATATGACAATAAGTATATGACAAAAGAACAACATGATATTAGATAGAGCAATGCAAATGACAGTTTGAACTGCAATGCTGACTGTCACCTGTAAACCAGAGTGTGCATCCTCGAAAGCCCCCCTTTTCTCCGACTACTTGACCACGCTTGTTGCGGCTGACATGTTGAGACTGGTACACAACATTGGTAGCTCGCTGTATATTCTGCCGGGACATTTGCGAGATGCGGAAGGGGGCATGAAGACGAGTTTCAGATGAGACGCAAGAAAAAGGGAACGCAAGCAAACAGTGTCTAGAACATGTAAACAGCATTTTATTATTTCCCAATACATTTCACAACAAATACTACAGAAAAAACTCTCTTAAGCTCTTCATATCCTTCCGCCAAGCTCCTCCAGAATGTTTTCAACTATTTTTCTATTTAATTCAAGCCTTTTTTTTATTTATCTTCACAACTCTTCATGCTCATCACTGTTTGATTGCCAACTCACCATCATGAGAGGGACACAGAGACAGAGACGGAGACAGAGAGCGTGAGACAGAGAGTGTGAGACAGAGACAGAGAGTGTGAGACACAGAGTGTGAGACAGAAACAGAGAGTGAGACAGAGACAGAGAGCGTGAGACAGAGAGTGTGAGACAGAGACAGAGAGTGTGAGACAGAGAGTGTGAGACAGAAACAGAGAGTGAGACAGAGACAGAGAGCGTGAGGCAGAGAGCGTGAGCCAGAGACAGAGAGTGTGAGACGGAGACAGAGAGCGTGAGACAGAGAGTGTGAGACAGAAACAGAGAGTGTGAGACAGAGAGTGTGAGACAGAAACAGAGAGTGAGACAGAGACAGAGAGTGTGAGACAGAGACAGAGAGTGTGAGACAGAGAGTGTGAGACAGAGAGCGTGAGACAGAGAGCGTGAGCCAGAGACAGAGACAGAGAGCGTGAGCCAGAGACCGAGACAGAGAGCGTGAGACAGAGAGTGTGAGACAGACAGAGAGTGTGAGACAGAGACAGAGAGCGTGAGACAGAGACAGAGAGCGTGAGACAGAGAGCGTGAGACAGAGACAGAGACAAAGACAGAGACAGATGTGAAACAGAGAATCAACTATGGACACAATGACTTTTGTTAACGGAGAACGTCACACGAATAAAGGGCTGAACGAGAACGTGAGATTGTGATTAGATTTTGCAAAGCAGATTGTTTTAAAAAACAAGAGTGCAAAGTCCATGAACCCGTTCTTAAAACCAGACTTGCTTGTACAACAATAGTTTAATGTACAAAAAAATTGGGCTTACTATATTGAGAGACATTGTTGTATTGGGAAGCATTACCTGTCAGTGTATAGGTAAAGTAATATACCCATCATGCACTTGATCACTTTCTCTTGGTAAATTGTATTCGATGAAAAAGTCATAAACAACAATTTAACATTTCAACAACATCATAATAAAACAGCGAAGATGGACTTTGCGCAATGGATCATTTATTTTGATTACAGGTGATTACAGGTGATAAAAGGGCTGACCCACAGTGAATGTATCAGGTTGGATGTGATGTGAGGACATGGGGAGAGGGGGGAGGGAGAGGAGAGAATGGGGGAAAGTAGAGAGGGAGAGCAGTGAGGGGAGGCAAATGAGGGGGAAAAAGAGAGAGAGGGGGTGGAGAGGAATGGGGGTGGAAAGGAGAGTGAGGGAAGGAGGAGAATGAGGAGGAGGGAGGAGGGGGAGTGGAGTGAGGGGTGGAATGGAGTGAGGAGGTGGAGAGGAGTGAGGAGCTGGAGAGGTGGAGAGGAGTGAGTGAGTGGAGGAGAGTGGGGAAGGACTCCGAAGGAGAAAGGAGGGAGGAGGGTTCCTTACTGGGGAATTAGTTATTTCTTATTACTTAGTAAAAGTACAGCAACTGAAAACTGAAGTTAAGGATTGAACCATGATTGAATTATATTTTTTTCATAAAGAGTTTATTGTATATGTTGACTAATTATGCATTATGGATTACAATATTTATTAAATAATAACGTTTGGTTTTAAGCAATTTTTAATTTGCAGATCAAAGTGTATTCGATGCTTTCAAGTTTTAAAATGAACGACAGAAGTAAATCAGTCAAGGCAGGTTCTCCCCCTTTCCCCCTCTCAAGTAAAGGTAGAAGTGTCACTCTCCACCCGCTCCCTTCTTCTCCCCCCCCCCCCCCTACCCTCCCCCTCTCCCCTGTTCAATGTCCGTGATGGGGAGATGGAAAGGTTTGAGGTCTTAAAGTCACATTTTACATTCCGTGGAATTACACATTACAAATTGTATTTCCCATGTGCATGGACATGTATTCACATATTATGTGAAGTAAATAAGTGTGTACATTTTATCATTTCTGGATCTGACGAGTTGCCAGTAACCATTTTGTAAAACTCTACATGGAGCATCTAACTCAATATGTCCAAATGTCATACACGTCTATGCTATTGGGTTGGCCACGGGTGTCCCACGATTCTATATAATAAAGCAAGCCAGTCTTTATTAAATCAGCCCCACTATGACATCAGGTCAGTCATTTGGATTTGTCGGTTGCTGTTGTTATTAAAAAGAATTCACTCGGATTACAAACGTTTCTGATGTTTTTTCACCGCACGCTCAATTCTCTATGTAAATGTGTACCATGTAGCGCCACCCGGTGGTGATGGCAAAGGATATTACAATGCCCCCCCCCCTTTTTTTTTTTTTTTTTTTTTTAAATCTGGGCAACACTGAGGTTAAAGCTGTCTTTGGAAGGTGTAAAATTTTCTGGGGGGAAACAGGATGACTAATTGGTCTGACAGTAAAGCCACTTTTAGGCTGCACTGGTGAATTCTAAATACCACTGTCAAATTGACTATTCAAAGTGACAAATGATTTAACCAATTTGTCTGCAGTTTTCTTCCTATGGAAATCTAAGGCACTTGAAAGATCTTGTACATATGATACAGAGAGAACAAGAACATATCTATATATATACAGTCGTGGCCAAAAATATTGGCATCCTTGCACTTTTTTCAAATAACTCACAATGTTCTCTAAAAATAAGTTAAAATTGATGAAAGTATTTGGTCTCCACAAATCTTTATTTCACTGTTAATATTACAGAACCTTTGTTTTTGATTCAGAACTTAATATATCCTTTTAAATCAGAAAATAAAAAGAAATGGCATTGACAAAATTATTGACACCCTAGACTTAATATTTGGTATCACGGCCTTTGGACAAAATAACTCCAATCAAGCACTTCCTATAGCCATGAATGAGCTTCCTACATCTCTAATGGCAGTTTGGCCCAATATTCTTGTGCAAACTGCTCCAGTTCTCCCAGATTTGAAGGGTGTCTTCTCCCAACTGCTGTTTTCAGATCTCCCCACAGATGTTCAATGGGATTTAGATCTGGACTCATTGCAGGCCACTTCAGAACAGTCCAGCGTTTTGTCTTGAACCATTCCTGGGTGCTTTTTGAAGTGTGTTTGGGGTTTATTGTCCTGCTGTAAGACCCACGACCTTCGACGGAGACCCAGCTTTCTGACACTGGGTTGAACATTGCGCTCCAAAATGCCTTGGTAATCTCCTGATTTCATGATGCCGTGCACATATTCAAAGTATCTAGATGCAGCACAGCAACCCCAAAACATCACTGAACCTCGTCCATATTTGACTGTAGAGAAGGTGTGTTTTTCTTTGAAGGCTTCCTTTTGTTTTCTGTAAACATAGAGATAATGTGCTTTACTAAAAGCTCTAATTTGGTCTCATCTGTCCACGGGACATTCTCCCAGAAGGATTTGGTTTGTTCAGGTGTGTTTCCGAAAACTCCAATTGGGCTTTCTCGGCAATGGGGTTCTCCTGGGTCTCCCACCATAGAACCCCCTTACATTGAGTTGGCGACAGATGGTGCGAGTTGAAACTGTCGTACCTTGTGTCTGAAGGCCACCTTGAATCTATTTGGGAGTTGATTGAGGTGCTCTCTCCACCATTGGAACAATCCTTCGCTGCAATCTTCGATCAAGTTTTCTCTTGCGGCCACGTCCAGGGAGGTTGGCTACAGTGCCATGGGCCTTAAACTTCCTGATAACATTGCGTACGGTGGACACAGGAACATCAAGGTCTTTGGAGATGGATATGTAGCCTTGAGATTGTCCATGCTTGGCTACAATGTTGTGTCTGATCTCCTCAGACAATTCTCAGGTTTTCTTTATTATCTCCATGCTCATTTTGGTACACACAGTGACACATAACAGCAAAATGACTCCTTTTCTCTATTCAAACAGGTTTAATGAGTGATTTTTTATTTTGCAGGCAGCTACAACTCACCACAGGTGAGTTTAATTCGAAAGTAAAGGAGAATCACCTGCTTGAAATCTAATTATTTCTAACAACTTCTAAAATGTGCCAATAATATTGTTCGGGACATTTTAGGATTTCTGTGTGGAATGATTTCTGTGTGGAATTTCGGTCCCCAAAAAGGGGACCGAAAAACAACAACAACCACAGTTCCCGAAAAAGGCCAACCCCCGCTTGCGGGGAAAAATGGCCTCTAAAGGTGGTGTGTGGAATGAGCTAAAATTTAGTACTTCTTTCAGCTTTTTTTTGTTTCGTTCCACTGCAAACCAAATAAATACAAATGTCGACACCAAAATATTTTTTAATTTCAAAAATTTTCTATAAGAAATGGTGCATTATTTTTAAAAAAGTGCAAATGTGCCAATATTTTTGGCCACGTCTGTATATTTGATGGTGAAAAGACGATTTTTATTGTACTTCTTTTCAGAGTGTTTGCCTGTGACCTTTTAGTAGAATTGAACACGTCGATTATGCCTTGAGGAATAAATTCCTGAAAAAAACATGATTGTTCCGTGCGTACTGCAACGGAAGTATATTTTTAGATCAGAAACCTTTTGAAAACAAAAACTATTTTTCAACTGCACCTCGTTGAGTGAGTTAATCATTCAGAAGTGAAGCCTTTTTTTCCATACATTGTTGAGGCTCATGGTAGAGCTTGCACTGGTACACTGAACGGATCAGGATACAACCGGATAAAAGGAACAGCAGCGAGAGAGACAGAGAGAGAGAGAGGGGGGGTGGTAATACCAACAGTGGAGCCGAAGACTGAGGCAGAGGGAGGCAGACAAACAATGGGTGTGGGGAGGAATGGTGGGGAGAAGAAGTTTATGGGTGGAAAAGAAGGATACAAAAGGGAACTTTCAGGAGAGAAAACTGGAAATTTGGGAGGAGGAGGGATTGGGGTGGGTGAGGAGGCTGGAGGAGGTAGGTTAACGAGGGTAGAAAATAGAATGGTTTTGGGTTGGGGACGATCTAAGATGGTGGTGAACAGCTGTCTTGAAGACCTGAAGAGAAGTGAGCAGTCATCCTGGATTTAGGTAGTTTCACCAGAATGGGGTTAATGGCTGACTGTGTGTGCCCTGCAGAAACCTGGGGGAATGGTGGGGGGGGGGTGGGGGGAGGGGCAGGGAGAAGAACAAAGCATGGAAAGAGCAGAGTGTGCAAGAACAGAAGGGGGGAGATAGAAGACAGAGAGACCACCGACCTGTCTACAATGGCGTCATGATAGGCCCATAGACTCAGCTTCATCGCGGAACATTCCAATAATCTCCAATAAATGGCGTTGCCAGCTTGGGCCTAAGCGATCCTATAGATTATCTTGTAAAGGTGTTTAAGATTTTATGGTCATGTGATGCCGATAGAAAAATCAATTCTTGATATATTTCTATATACTTGAATAAGCAATAATGTTGCAGAGTTCTCACGCAATTTTGATGCAATTTTGATGCAATTTTGTGAAGTTGATCATGACATCTTAACGTTTACAAACACATACATTGCTGGTGTCACGTTGACGACAAAATGTTGAAGCTGTGCATGATGCCATTTATGGAACGATCTGACATTAAATGGCGGTGTATTTGGCAATTTTAATCACTAACGATAGTTCTTTTTCTGATCGGACCGCCATTGCGTATAAGGTAAACATGTACCACATGTCATTGTCCACATCATCGCTTTGAGTACCTCTATTAATTATGGACTATGGGAACATACCTTTTAGACATGTAGACCTTTCAAGCCCTTCCACCTTTTAGACCACATTAGACCCCTTTAGAACATTTTGATCATTTACACCCTTTGGACCTTTTAAGACCCGTTAAATCATTTAAATATTTAAACTCTAGAGACCCCTAAGACCTTTGAGACCCTTTATAAACCTAAGACCATTTAAGACCCCCTAAGGCCTTTCAGACCCACTGGAGCCCGAAGACCCTTTTGGACCTTAAGGCCCTGTTGACTTTATAGACCCCATTAGAACCCTTAGACCCCTAAGACCCTACAGACTCTGCAGCAACACTTGAGGGTCACCAGCCGTAATCAAAAGTTCGCTTCTCCCACCCTCCCTCCCCCCTCCCCCATTGGTAAACAGCCCCTGTACCAAACTATGAGGACACAACATAGAACTACTTAATTAATTTTCTCAGTATTTTTTTTCAGGTTATGTTCATCTTGGTTGGTAGCATAGTGAATAGTTCCACATGGCATATAAAAAGTACCACACGGCAAATAGAAAGGTCCCACGTCGCAAAGCGAAAAGTTCCACATGGCAAAGATAAAAGTCCCATGTGGCAAAGTGAAAATTCCCACGTAGCAAAGTGAAAATCCGACATGGCAAATAGAAAAGTCCCACGTGGCAAAGTGAAAAGTCCCACGTGGCAAAGCGAAAAGCCCCACGTGGCAAAGATAAAACTCCCACATGGCAAAGCGAAAAGTTCCACATGGCAAAGATATAAGTCCCACGTGGCAAAGTGAAAATTTCCATGTAGCAAAGTGAAAATTCCCATGAAGCAAAGTGAAAAGTCCGACGTGGCAAAGTGAAAAGTCCCACATGGCAAAGATAAAAGTCCTATGTGGCAATGCAAAAAGTCCCATGTGTCAAAGCAAAAAGTCCCACGTGGCAAAGTGAAAAGTCCCACGTGGCAAAGTGAAAAGTCCCACGTGGCAAAGTGAAAAGTCCCACGTGGCAAAGATAAAACTCCCACATGGCAAAGCAAAAAGTTCCACATGGCAAAGATAAAAGTCGCATGTGGCAAAGCGAAAAGTCCCACGTGGCAAAGTGAAAAGTCCCACGTAGCAAAGCAAAAAGTCCCACGTAGCAAAGTGAAAAGTTCCACGTGGCAAAGCTCCATATAGCAAAGTGAAAAGTCCCACGTGGCAAAGTTCCACATAGCAAAGTGAAAAGTCCCACGTGGCAAAGTTCCACATAGCAAAGTGAAAAGTCCCATATAGCAAAGCAAAAAGTCCCATGTAGCAAAGCAAAAAGTCCCACGGAGCAAAGCATAAAGTCCCACGTTGCAAAGCAAAAAGTCCCACGTAGCAAAGCATAAAGTCCCACGTTGCAAAGCAAAAAGTCCCACGTAGCAAAGTGAAAAGTCCCACGTGGCAAAGTGAAAAGTCCCACGTGGCAAAGTGAAAAGTCCCACGTGGCAAAGATAAAACTCCCACATGGCAAAGCAAAAAGTTCCACATGGCAAAGATAAAAGTCGCATGTGGCAAAGCGAAAAGTCCCACGTGGCAAAGTGAAAAGTCCCACGTGGCAAAGATAAAACTCCCACATGGCAAAGCAAAAAGTTCCACATGGCAAAGATAAAAGTCGCATGTGGCAAAGCGAAAAGTCCCACGTGGCAAAGTGAAAAGTCCCACATGGCAAAGATAAAAATCCCATGTGGCAAAGGGAAAACTCCCACATAGCAAAGTGAAAAGTTCTACATGGCAAAGATAAAAGTCCCATGTGGCAAAGATAAAACTCCCACATGGCAAAGCAAAAAGTTCCACATGGCAAAGATAAAAGTCCGACGTAGCAAAGCAAAAAGTCCCACGTAGCAAAGCAAAAAGTCCCACGTAGCAAAGTGAAAAGTTCCACGTGGCAAAGCTCCATATAGCAAAGTGAAAAGTCCCACGTGGCAAAGTTCCACATAGCAAAGTGAAAAGTCCCATATAGCAAAGCAAAAAGTCCCATGTGGCAAAGCAAAAAGTCCCACGGAGCAAAGCATAAAGTCCCACGTTGCAAAGCAAAAAGTCCCACGTAGCAAAGTGAAAAGTTCCACATGGCAAATGAAAAGTCCCACATGGCTAAGATAAAAGTCTCATGTGGCAAAGTGAAAACTCCCACATAGCAAAGTGAAAAGTTATACATGGCAAAGATAAAAGTCCCATGTGGCAAAGTGAAAATTCCCACGTAGCAAAGTGAAAATCCGACATGGCAAATAGAAAAGTCCCACGTGGAAAAGTGAAAAGTCCCATGTGGCAAAGCGAAAAGTCCCACGTGGCAAAGATAAAACTCCCACATGGCAAAGCGAAAAGTTCCACATGGCAAAGATATAAGTCCCACGTGGCAAAGTGAAAATTCCCATGCAGCAAAGTGAAAATTCCCATGAAGCAAAGTGAAAAGTCCGACGTGGCAAAGTGAAAAGTCCCACATGGCAAAGATAAAAGTCCTATGTGGCAAAGCAAAAAGTCCCATGTGTCAAAGCAAAAAGTCCCACGTGGCAAAGTGAAAAGTCCCACGTGGCAAAGTGAAAAGTCCCACGTGGCAAAGTGAAAAGTCCCACGTGGCAAAGATAAAACTCCCACATGGCAAAGCAAAAAGTTCCACATGGCAAAGATAAAAGTCGCATGTGGCAAAGCGAAAAGTCCCACGTGGCAAAGTGAAAAGTCCCACATGGCAAAGATTAAAATCCCATGTGGCAAAGGGAAAACTCCCACATAGCAAAGTGAAAAGTTCCACATGGCAAAGATAAAAGTCCCATGTGGCAAAGCGAAAAGTCCCACGTGGCAAAGTGAAAAGTCCCACATGGCAAAGATAAAAATCCCATGTTGCAAAGATAAAACTCCCACATGGCAAAGCAAAAAGTTCCACATGGCAAAGATAAAAGTCCGACGTAGCAAAGCAAAAAGTCCCACGTAGCAAAGTGAAAAGTTCCACGTGGCAAAGCTCCATATAGCAAAGTGAAAAGTCCCACGTGGCAAAGTTCCACATATGAAAGTGAAAAGTCCCACATAGCAAAGCAAACAGTTCCAGGTGGCAAAGTAAAAAGTTCCACTTGGCGAAGTTCCACATAGCAATGTAAAAAGTTCCACGTGGCAAAGTTCCACATAGCAAAGTGAAAAGTTCCACGTGGCAAAGTTCCACATCGCAAAGTGAAAAGTTCCACGTGGCAATGTGAAAAGTTCCACGTGGCAAAGTTCCACGTAGCAAAGTGAAAAGTTCCACGTGGCAAAGTTCCACGTAGCAAAGTGAAAAGTTCCACATAGCAAAGTGAAAAGTTCCACGTGGCAAAGTTCCACGTAGCAAAGTGAAAAGTTCCACATAGCAAAGTGAAAAGTTCCACGTGGCAAAGTTCCACGTAGCAAAGTGAAAAGTTCCACATAGCAAAGTGAAAAGTTCCACGTGGCAAAGTTCCACGTAGCAAAGTGAAAAGTTCCACATAGCAAAGTGAAAAGTTCCACGTGGCAAAGTTCCACGTAGCAAAGTGAAAAGTTCCACCTGGCAAAGTGAAAAGTCCCACGTAAGAAAGCAAATAGTCCCACGTGGCAAAGCGAAAAGTCCCCTGTGGCAAAACGAAAAGTCCCACGTGGCAAAGATGACAACAATTTCATCCCATTACAATCAAATCGGATATTTTTGTGATTTTATTATTACCAAACCTCAGGATTTTTTTCAAGATATCACATTGAATGTTACACCACTTATGTGTATGTATGTGTTATATATGTGCATAAAATATGGTCAAAATTCTTCAAAGGTCAAGGTCAATACCTCCAAAACAGGTAAAACACCTATATTAGGTGGCAATTCCAAAATATATCAACCAAATTTGTTTTGCACAACATTCCATCATGTAAGAAACTTGACACGTGAAATTTTCCAAATGAAAAAATTGCTGTTTCCATGGTAATTATTGTTTATTTGGATTCCACAAGTATGCTATATGCACGATGTACTGGTTTGGGGCGTTCTCACGCATTTTTGTGGAGCTAATCGGGTCATCTTAACCTTTACAAACACATACATAGCAGGTGTCACTTTGACGACAAAATGTTTAAGCTGTGTATGATACCAATAACTAAAATCCGATTTGAAATGGTATTTGCCAATTTTAATCACGAACGATAGTTCTTTTTCTGAGTGGGCCGCCATTGTCTATATCTATAAGGTAAACATGTACCACGTGTCACTGTTCACATCACTTTAAGTTGAATTCCCGTTTATACCAATTCACACTCCAAAAAAATTGCTCATTCCAGGTGAGGCATCTACTAACCAGTCGGAGACAGGTACTCTGACATATGGATTTAAAATACACAGTTTAAAATGTATTCCATTTTAAATTTTAGTCCCACCACATGTACTTTGATGAAATGTTCTGTAGCAATTATTATGATTATTGTGTTAAACATAAGAATAGGCAGATGTTTAGTGCGCAGTCTTTCGCAATTATTGCCTCCAAAGTTTGGAATTTCATTTCACTTTGACTGAGAAAGATACATTATTTATTCCCATATGAGCACATAGCTCGTGATGTTGCGATGCTGAGGTTCAAGTCCAACATAACATGTTGATCATTTTCATGATCTCCTATCCCACATGTATTATATGTACAAGCTCTTTCATGAGTCTTAGATTGCCATAGGAAGAAAAACAGAGAGAGATTGGTTAAATAATTAATTGGTGAATTTGATGAGTCAATTTAACAGTAGTTGTTATATTTGTTAACAATAATTACAAGGCTCTCACCACCGAATGACTATATATATATATGTGCAGCGTCTGTCCTGTGTTGTCCTGTGTTGTGTTGTCTTGTCACTGAACTACTTTCTCAAACTTTTGTGAAATCGTACCAAACTTCTGGTATGCACATATCTCTCCCGTCGGTATCTTCTAAGGGTATTGTTTTTGAAAAAATTTCCAATTTTTTTTTTTGAATTTTTTTGGGAATTTTTTTTTCAACTTCAATTGTTTATAAAATGTGATATCACGTATATTACAAATACATTTGTGCAAAATAATTGTTTGAATAATGATTGGTTTAAACCATGACAAAACGGCAACACGGATACAGTCATTTATCTATACGGTATATCTACACATCTGGGCAGTGTCTGTGTTGTCACTTAACGACTCCCTCAAACTTTTGTTTCCGTGGTTGTGAAGTGTTTTTAATAACATTCTGGTGGTTTTGAATCACGTGGTGGTGAGGTATTTTGAATTATGTGGTGGTGAGGTGTTTTTAAATGACGTGGTGGTGAGGTGTTTTAATATCACATGGTGGTGAGGTGTTTTTAAATCACATGGTGGTGAGGTGTTTTGAATTACGTGGTGGTGAGGTATTTATAATTACGTGGTGGTGAGGTGTTTTGAATTAGTTGGTGATGAGGTGTTTTGAATTACGTGGTGGTGAGGTGTTTTGAATTACTTGGTGGTGAGGTGTTTTTAAATGACGTGGTGGTGAGGTGTTTTTAATTTCGTGGCTGTGAGGTGTTTTTATTACGTGTTTTATGGCCGTGAGGTGTTTTATTACGTGTTTTATGGCTGTGAGGTGTTTTCAATTTCGGGGCTGTGAGGTGTTTTTATGAACTGTTTTATGGCTGTGAGGTGTTTTATTACGTGTTTTATGGCTGTGAGGTGTTTTCAATTTCGTGGTGGTGAGGTGTTTTTAATTTCGTGGTGGTGAGGTGTTTTTATTACGTGTTTTATGGCTGTGAGGTGTTTTAAATTACTTGGTGGTGAGGTGTTTTTGAATTACTTGGTGGTGAGGTGTTTTAAATTACTTGGTGGTGAGGTGTTTTGAATTACTTGGTGGTGAGGTGTTTTAAATTACTTGGTGGTGAGGTGTTTTAAATTACTTGGTGGTGAGGTGTTTTAAATTACTTGGTGGTGAGGTGTTTTTATTACGTGTTTTATGGCTGTGAGGTGTTTTAAATTACTTGGTGGTGAGGTGTTTTAAATTACTTGGTGGTGAGGTGTTTTTATTACATGTTTTATGGCTGTGAGGTGTTTTGAATAACTTGGTGGTGAGGTGTTTTAAATTACTTGGTGGTGAGGTGTTTTTATTACATGTTTTATGGCTGTGAGGTGTTTTAAATTACTTGGTGGTGAGGTGTTTTAAATTACTTGGTGGTGAGGTGTTTTAAATTACTTGGTGGTGAGGTGTTTTAAATTACTTGGTGGTGAGGTGTTTTTTTACGTGTTTTATGGCTGTGAGGTGTTTTGAATTACTTGGTGGTGAGGTGTTTTGAATTACTTGGTGGTGAGGTGTTTTGAATTACTTGGTGGTGAGGTGTAATCGTCCCAAACTTCCAGTCTGCACCTACCCCTCCCCTATGTATGTGTGGAGGGGTTCTTTCTTGAAAAAAAAACATTCAACCTAAATCTTCAACCTAAATTGCCGATAAAAATGTAATATCACAAACACAACAAATACATTTGTGCAAAATAATTGTTTGTATTATGATTGGTGTAAATCATGACAACACAGCAACTCAGGTACAGTCATTATCCTCAGCTAAAATAAGCCCGTTCCTCAGTAACGACGCTTGGTGAGGCGAGCGCAGCGAGACAAGCCAAGCTAGTATATATATATATATATATATATATATATATATATATATATATATATATATATATATATATATATATATATATATATATATATATATATATATATATATATATGTATATATATATATATATATATAATATATATATATATACACGCACACACATACATATATACTATATATACTGTATATATATATACACACACATATACATATATACACACCCACATACATATATACACACATACATACGTATATACTATATATATATATATATATATATATATATATATATAGTTATTCTTCTATTTACGTACATCCGGGATGCATTCCTGGAAAGCAGGGTGTAAATATTGTAAAGGCGTAAAACAAATGTGGTTTTTCCCATTAATTTAAATGTAAATATTGTCGCGCGAATGCCCTCGGTTAATACCGTGGGCTCGTGGATGGCCAAACGAACTTAACTGGAGGCGTTTATTCAATGATGGACTTTGACTATACAAGCACGGGAGGAAGAAGAAAGAGGAAGAAGCGGCAAGCTCTTACCTGTAGCGATCTCACCGGCAGCTCCGATCCTGTAGGGAATGAACTCAAACAAATACGGGGGTAAAATGTACAAAAATAATCGATTTATTATGCGGAATCTGAGAACAATGAAACGTGCCAACAAATAACTATGGTTCCTAAACCCGGGATCCCGCACACCTCACTTCAACAACAGCACAGGGGAAGGAATTAAATAAAAGAATCGTCGTGTTGTGTTCTGTGGTGCGTCTTATCTGTCTGGGTGTGTGATGTCGGTCAGGCTCCATCCGTCTCCGATGTTGGCGCGAAGCAGGCCTCTGTCTGCCTCATTCACGCTTTGCTAGGCCCCGAGCCACCCGCTCGCCCTGGTCTCGTCTGCTCAGTGGTACGCCTCGCACCAAGCACCAAGAGCACCAAGACCAAAAGCACCAAGACAAGACCAAGCCCAAGCTCCAAGAGCCCGCGAATAACCCAGGGAAGACCCAGAAAGCCCGCGTGCGAGTCGTTTTGTCACCCGTGGAGTGACGTCAGCTCTCTTCCTCTACCAACTAGTCTCTCACTTCTTCGTGGTCTTTCCTGCCTTCTGACGTCACCGGCCCTTGCCCTCTAATCAGCGACCTGCTTTTACATAGTGGTTTTGCGCCTTCCACACTGATTGGCCGAATGTTCGCGCCTTCCGCACTGATTGGCCGAGGTGTCAACGGTCAGTGGCCAATAAGTGTGGCGCTTCCTTCCACCTTCGTTTCAGCAATCAGTGGCCAGCTTTTTACCCCAACCAATCACACATTCTCCTGGGTGTGGCTATTGCTTGTTGGTCCTTCCAAAGTCATTGTGGTGGCGGGGAATTAATTAATGTGTGCACTAATGGATCTATCTAATGTATATGAGTGCATTGCCATAAGGGACACTGGGTTGCTCACAGAGGGAACGACACACAAGGGAATTTTACCCATAATCCCTGTATTAATTAGCATTCCCTGCCCCCTCGTGGCGGGGACGAAGATACAAGCTTAATCCGACATTCGGGCTACACACAGAACTTATTACAGGTAGATTCCCTATCACGACAGTCGAGCACCTACCTATTCAGATCTAGATATTCCTCTACTAACCGACATAACAATATTAAAGGTGTTAAATGGCGTTAAAAGGCATTAAACCGAATATTGCAGGCATACATTGAAAAGTGTTCCCTATTTCCTGCATGGCATTAAACCGAAAAAGCGTAAAGTTAATGGGTGAAAATAGAGAACTGCCGGTGTAGATATATATATATATATATATATATATGTGTGTGTGTGTGTGTGTGTATATATACTGTTACAGATAAACGGGAGGGTGTTCAGGGGGTTTGAAAGATCCGCGGCTCCTGACACCGCTTTTGGGCGTCACCTCTGGATAACTCCGAGAGGACGGCGTGTTGACGAGACCCCGGATGCCCTTTGCAACTCTTAACTCTGGCTGGATCCTCCCACCCAAAGTCGTTTTACCGTATCGGTGAGCTAAGTGAGGCAAATAGGGACCGTCCAGGGTATTACGTAACAGACCCGAGTCAGTCAGCCGAGTGAAACCTATGTCACGTCACGTAACTGTACTTGAGATCAAACTTAGATAACAAATTTGAGCTGACCAATCCCCTTAGCAGTTTTATGTCACCATCAAAACAGACAGAATAAGTCAAGACCGTTTCTTAAAGAAATGGCTTTTATTGCCCATAACAAGAAACAAAGGGCAAGTATTTACAGGCAGATAAGACAAGGAAATTGCATATATGTACAATAATTACAGCACTCTTACATTCCCCTCATCCATACGTGAACATTTCCATCCTGGATCGTTATCTGCAATGACTTAACACTTTACAGTACATTTGCCGGAATAATTCATCCAATAAGAAAGGGAGAGATTGCTGATTGGCAAAGAATGATGGAATGGATGATTGGCGATCAAGATGAACTGGTAAACAAATAAATAGATGGGGTAACACTGTGACGTTGCTCATGGCACTTGTGGACATGTGCCTCCCGACAGGGCTCCGAGGGTGTCCTGCTCAGTTACAGTGCTGTGTGCTTGTGGTGCATAGAAAATGCATCTCCTGATGGCGTCGGAAGTTCCCTGTGCAGGTAAAGTGCTGTGTGCTTGCGGCACGGAGCGACTGTGTATCCTGACGGGACTTCTGAGCTTCGTAGATGGGACAGATTGTGCAGTGACGGAGCTATCAGACGTGGGGATGTGAAAGCAAAGGTGTGCGAGGATGGGAGGAGAAGATATAACTATAAGGAAGAGCGTGAAAGGATGGACTCGAAAGACGCAAGAAAGACTGAATCCCAAAGACGAACCGTGCACAGTACGCGACCGGAAAAACGCCAATGATATTGAAAGTAAATAATCATGCCTTCGTGGCTGAGGAAAATATTCGGCAGATGGTCCGCAAAAAGGAATGTGAAATGAATAAAAACTAGTACGCCACTTGGGAGAGAGCATACCTCCGCCAGGCTGAACAGTTTATGTTTTGTAATCCCACTGATAGACCGGATCTGGATTCTGGCCTGAACCAAAATCTAACTGGCGTGTTTTTGTCACTTAGCCAACCTGTCCACCAAGTTTAGTCATAATTCGTCCATAACTCTTTTTAATCTTCAATCAACATGAAATTCAATTTTTAAATCGGCAATCTTCAAGTCATGCCACAGATTTTCCATTGGATTTAGGTCGAGGCTCTGACTGAGACACTCAAGGACATTTATCTTTTTGTTCCTTAGCCACTCCAGTCGAGCTTTGGCTGTGTGCTTTGGTTCGTCGTCATGCTGAAAGGTAAACTTTCGTTCCAATTTCAGGTTTCTTGCAGAGGACGGAGGCGCTCCTAGGGTGAAAATTTGGTGTTATTCGGAGCAACGGTTACTGAGAAAACGATTTTTTTTAAAGCAGACATGCACGCACGTATGCACCTACCTGATCGCTTAACTCCACTTCTTGCTTTGCGAGCGCAGGGTAATAATCAGAATCATTACAATAATAACACAGGTGGAGGCCAATTAACTTGGTGTGTGATTTTGAAGGTGATTCGTTACACCTGAGCTAATTTACAATTGCTATTAAAAGGGGGGTGGACACTTATCCAACAAAGATATGCTAGTTTTGGATTTTTAATAAATTTTCTGAAATTTGTAGAAACTGTTTTTCACTTGGAAGTTGTGGGTTACGATGTGTAAATAAATGTGGGAAAAGCCTGATTTAATGCAGTTTAATTCCAGGTATAAAGCAACAAAAGGTGAAAAATTTGAAAGCGGGTGTAGACTTTCTTTCAGCACTGTAAGTTTAATATGTATTTAATACATAAGTTGCCCATAAATAGCGATTTTACTGCTACTATAAAATCAATTTTTAAGTCGGAATAGCTGATATATGTAAAGCAAAAACAGGGCACATACCGTACATTTACACAGACACAACTGTCGGAACTGATAATGATGGATGCACATCACTGGCTTTGCACATGTTCTGATAATTTACTTATTTAATGGCATCAGCGGATACAACTTGCAAGTACTACCAACTTCCAAACTATTAAAACATAATGCAAAGATGAATACAATTCACTAACGAGGTACCTGGCCATGTGGCGCACGGGTGGGAGGCCAAATGCAAACAGACAATGCGAAACGGTTAATGGCAAACCATGAATCAATAAATTCCACATTCCTGTGACACCTTCAGTCGAACGTCAGGCATAGACAGCCGGTTCGTGAAGGACTTGGCATTTGGCAAAACACTTCCTGCAGCTGAATGTTTCTACATATATGCGGTCAATGGCAAAACTACAAATGGTGAATCCGCGAATATCACAAGTCATTACATTACAAACCAAAATTATTATTTTTTAATTAAAAAATTAAAATTTTAAAAATTATTTAAAATATACTTATTAAAAATTATTATTATTATTATTAAAAATTATTATTTATTTTAGAATTAATAATTTACCATTTTTTTGCTGAATTTGTCACAGGTGAAACCCTTACGTCATTTCCTCATTCTCCTTTAAACTCAATCTGTCTATATTTTCATTCCTAACAGCATCATTCCAATCACAAATTAATACGATACCATTAATATAACAAAATACAATGTTACAAACCCTACTGAGTTAAACGAATGTGGACTTCATTCTGACATGATAAGCAATACAGACGAATCTGCCAGCGAGAAAAGGCGGATACGAAACACTTCGTACAGATTGAAAATCCAAATCATAATTGTATTGAGGAATTTATGAAACCTCCCACCAAACTTAGAATGGATAAAAGCGACGTCGTTCGGGTGGAAATGCGAATTCACAATTGTATTGCGACACATATAAATTATCAAACCAGCGAATGTTTCTGTGTGTGCATTGGGAGCAGTTTCGTATGGATTGAAACTCAACGTTATCAAATTGTATTGAGAAATTTATGAAACTTCCCACGTAACTTAGGTCACCCGCTGGGACCACAAAAGATTCCACAGAAGGTTTGGGCGTGGCGAGCCCCAAAACTGAGGGAGAAATTTTGGGACGGACAGACGGACAGACAGACACTCCTGTTTTATAATATAGAATCCTATCAGATAAATATATGTAACTCTTTGGAAGAAGAAAGGCACATGCACAAATAAACACAAACACACAAGAAGAAGAAGAAGAAGAACAACAACAACAGTTTGTAGAATCATAAACCATTTAACCTGCAAGCTCAGAACGTTTAATAGTATCATCATGGTATTTTTGGGCCTAATGGAATCGCTCAGATGTAGTGCAACATCGCTAGGCCTGAAGATTCCCAGTCACGTGGTTACATCAGAGAGCTTATCATCCTTTCAGAGTGAATGTTAAGTTGTCTGTCCCCAATGTTAGCATTTTCTTTGTTATTTTAAACATAATCTAGTGGCTTTCATAAAGAGTCGGCCACTTTCAGATAATCAACTACATATAATCGCTTGGCAAATGTTTCTGTTAGGTCCCATAAAACCAACCTAGAGAAAGTGAATTGTTGCAGAAGAAGTGTTGAAGGTTTTATGTGGTAATATGTGGATAATGGGTTATACAAGAACATTGAAGAGTAGAACGAGCAGGTACTGGAGAATTCCAAAATGTAACTACACAACTCAAACTATGACTGTACGAGCAGTTCACAAAAGAAATAAAGTTCAATGGGATTTCCACCACCTGTATGGAAAGGTGCATTCTAAACCCAAAAGCACAAAATCTGGAAAGTACAAGAGCAAAAAAAGTAGAGAAAAAAAAAAGTAGTTGAAAAAATTAGAGACAAGAAAATGGAGAGGTGTCGGATTAGGGTTGTTAAAGGGCGGGGGAAGTGGGGAGCGAGAAAGTCAGGTTCACTATGTTAACAAATATAATTTCGTTCAAATTTTGGGAGATTAGCAAACCTGGACATTTTTGGAATCACCAGAGCATGGAGAATCCGAAAATCAATGTTGCCATTTGCACAGACACCTGCATGGCCGCCATTTTGGATTTTCAAAATGGCCGCCGTAAAATACATATTTTGCGCGATCTCGGCTTCTAGTCAACCTAGAAACTGAATTGAATATGCTAATGCTATGTTTTCTTGGTCAAGAAATCCAATAAAGGCCTCAAAATAGTGCTCAGGATTATAGAAAAGCAACAAACAAAGGTAATTGAAAACCATTGTCTTTATATTTGTGATATAACTGTATCACATAATACATGATATTGCAAGTCCTTTGAAGTTATAGGTTGTTATAGGAAGTTATAGGTCGTATCAGATTGAACTATAAGTCCTATACACAGGATCTACGAGGTCTATACCGTTCAGGAATATGCTTTTACAGATCTTCATCACTGTCCTGAGTGTCATTTTCGCAAACGTGTCTCTGCAAATGTAAACATTAATTTTTGGATTCCTCATGCCCTGAATATTCCAAAAATGTATAGTTTTGCTAATCTACCAAAATTTTGAACGAAAAAACATAGTGAACCTGACTAATAAAGGACAGGGAGGAGGGAACGAGGTAGGACCATATATATATATCTCCACAAGTCATCTACCTGGACCTCCATCCAAAAGATGAAAACTGTGATGATAACATGGATTTTCACAAGTTACCAATATCCTGGCATCGTGCTGCTTCTAATATTGATGTGCAATTTTATATTAATTTTTTTTGGTTCTACATCACAAACAGTATGACAAAGTTGCACACGTGCACCCTATTGAGGCCAAAGGCCAACATACCTGCCTATACAAAGATATTTATAGACTCAGCAAAGCAAAACATATGAACATTCAGGTTCTTAGGTCAAATTACTTGGTCATGGCAGAACGCACTCTTTCTCTGTTGAAAAATGGCTTTTTATCCCCCCCAAAAGTTTTAAAATCCAAACATTGCAACAAAACCTATCACAAGTAGATGCTCATACTTCGTTTATTAAACTAGTAATAAACATGCACTTTGGCAAGAAGGACAAAATGCTTGGTCTTTACAGAAAGCGATTGCTTCTGTCTTCAGCGGGTCATATACAAAGGTGTGCCTCTGTCTAAATAATGTCCAATCAATTGAGTTGGCCACAGGTGGACTCCAATCAAGTTGTAGAGATGTCGCAAGGATGATCAAAGGAAATTGGATGCACCTGAGCTCAATTTGGAGCGTCATAGCAAAGGGTTGAATACTTCATGTAAAGTAGATATTTCTGTATTTCATTTTTAATTATTTTGTAAAAAATTATCAAAAACCAAAATTCCACTTTGACATTATGGGGTTTTATGTGCAGATCAGTGACAAAAAAAAAATCTAAATTTAATCCATTTATTTACAGCCAAATGAATCCTGGATGAAGTCTTTATAGACTTGAGGCAGCACACATAAAGGAATTCAAGGGGGAATGAAAGCAGGCTCGGAGCTCCCTGTAAGGCACAGAGTAGAAAGGCAAGAATCAAACAGGTTATGTGGGTTCCGATTTGTTGGAGCCTGTTTTTTTACAACAATTATTAAGTTGACACACATACCCAGGATCATATTTAAAAGGTCACGAAAAAAAGCATTTGGCAAAATCAGTTTCATTCTGTATTTTGCTTTCATCTGCTCTTCTTCCAATTCCAGGGAAACGAACTTGTAGTCAAGAAACAGCCAATAACTGGCGTTTCATGATGCTCTCTGTCTTTAGAGTATATTTACTCTGCAACTGTTGACATGGATCTTTGTCAACGACACCACAGTAAGCACACTGTAATAGTGACGTCATGAGATTGCTGAACGTTGCAGATTATTTATACACTATACATGTATATATGTATATATATGTACAGATATATGTACATGCATACATGGTTGGAGATTATATATATATATATATATATACATCGAATGGATGTTAAACTGGGAGTCCTGGCTGCCGGCATTAGTTGGTGGACATTAAAAATCCCACGGTGGCCGTTATGAACAGTTGGCAAGCTATCACCGGCACCCTGAACAATTTCCAAATTCCTGCTCAAACCACTGCTGGGAGAGGGATGGAGAGGGATGGCTGGGAGAGGGATGGAGAGGGATGGCTGGGAGAAGGACCCTAACCATCCCGCATGACCCTTGCCAAAAAATTACTACTTCCGTAACACTGACTGAGAATCATATATATATAATCATATATACTGTATATATATATACATATGTTACAAACCTGGGTATCTGTGATTTGTATATACTAGGGCGTGCCCGCACGTACGTGCTTGCCCGTACGTGCGTGCAAAAAAACATGCGTACAAACAACAACAACAAAAAAAAGACTTTGAAACCACGTGGCAGTAACGACCACAGAACCCCCCCCTCTATTTACATGAAATGGTTTGGTCCATTCGCAAAGCCAGTAACGACCACAGAACCCCCCCCTCTATTTACATGAAATGGTTTGGTCCATTCGCAAAGCCAAAGCGAACGGCTTGCGAGTACGGTGACCATACCTTGGGAACCACTTGTCCGATTAATTTCAAACCTTGAAAAGGCACATCCTCGGGTCCCCAGCAATATACCTGGCAAGTTTCAAGTATATCGGACCGGTAGTTGTCGAGAAACAGCGGTTACAGACAAACAAACACACACACACACACACACACACAGACACACATACACACAGAGATTACTGGAATTATAGATAGATATATACAATTACAAACCAATGAGAATCATATATATATATAGATATATATATATATCATATATCAAATTTACAGAAATATATAAATCAAAATATGTATATCAAATTTACAGAAAAAAAAAGTCATCATGATAGAGTCCAAAAGTACATGATTTAGAATTTGAAGACGAGATTTGTAATTACCCTACTGTGAAAACTACTTCTGCACACCTCCAACCAGTAACAACACGAATTTATCTGATTTTAGAAGGCAATATAGTAGTTCATAAACTTACAGAGGTAGATGCCATCAGAACACATGCGAGTTGAACGGTAAAGGACGAGTACACGTGATAGGAAAGTGAAGAATATTGAAGGCAAAAGTCAGCTGCGAGCAAAAGCTCTGAATGAAGTGAATACTTGAGGTTGGGTTTGCCCAATTTAAATATTTCTCCACCCTCTGGTTCCTTTTTGCCATGTCACATTCTCTTTGCCAATGATCCACACACCCGTCTGCCTCTCGTTTATTACTTGCAAAATCGAAGATTTTTCAAGTATATTGGTCGGTTGTGTTTGTGGTTCTGTCTGTTTGTCTGTCTGTCTGTTTGTTTGTCTGTTTGTTTGTCACCGGCCTACAGGTCACAATTTTCAACCCATCTTCACGAAACTTCACCAAATGGTAGAGTTGGTCAAAAGCAAGAAGTCTATTGTTTTTGGGGTCAATAGGTCAAAAAGTCAACATAGGCCAAAGGTCACCAAATTTGCTAAATTTCTAAAATCCTCAATTTTCATCCGATTGACTTGAAATTTGAAGAGGACTTGCATATCTGGTCACTGAATTCAACCACCAAGTATTTTTGAGGTCAACATAGGCCAAATGGTCAACATGGGCCACATTTCTAAAATCCTCAATTTTCATCTGATTGACTTGAAATTTGAAGAGGACTTGCATTGCATATCTCATCACTGAATTCAACCACCAAGTATTTTTGAGGTCAACATAGGCCAAATGGTCAACCTAGGCCAAATTTCTAAAATCCTCAATTTTCATCCAATTGACTTGAAATTTGAAGAGGAGTTGCATACCTGGTCACTGAATTCAACCACCAAGTATATTTGTCAACATAGGCCAAAATCATAGGTCAAATGGTCAATCTCGATCTCGCGAGATCTTGGAGACGACGTCACGGATTTTCGAAGCTCCACACGGTCTCCACGTTTTCAAAGTTAAGTCTGTTCACAATTGTATTTTGTCGAAAGTGTATTCATCTTTCGGTGTGAGAACCTATAGTGTGTCCCTTAGAAATTTCTCGGTGTTTATCTTTCATAAATTAATCGTTTTCTGTTTGCCGTGCCGCGTGTGAGGCCTTGCAGGCTTAGGCATCCCCTGTCGAAGTTTGTTCCTTCCTTCGCTGGTTTTTCTAGGTTTTTTGATTTTCCCTTCTCCCCCAAACTTCACCGAACATCTACTCTTTGTCTGACGTTGTAACCCCCACCCCCCCCCAAAAAACAACAAAAAAAACAACAACTTTTATTTCCCTTTCTCCTCGTGTGCTTTTGTCCCATCGTTTGCTTTTGCCTCTGCCCACGTGCGCTGTCTCGCCCCGCCCCCATTATCCCCTTGCCTTCCACCTTTTGCCCTGTTCAAGTGACTCGTGGTTATCACTCTAGGCTCCCTCTCCCAATTGGTATTGTGAATATAAGATTGTTCTTCACGGTTCTGTTTAAATATGTTTAAATTTTCCCCTGGAGTGTTTTATTCAGTGGTTTATTACAACACGCTGTTTTTCTTCCTATTTAAAAGGCTCCTTTCAGTTTCCTCTTCAACTCATTCCATTTCAAAAAAATATTCAATCTCTTATAATTCTTTCTCACTACATGCTCTAAATTCTCATTCATTCCACCCTTCCTCCATCGTTCTTAAACGGATCGCTAACTTGAAAATCACAACAAACCCAATTTGTTATAAATGTTCATCTTTCATTAATCATCCACTTTCTAAACTCCCCCCTTGCCCCTCCCCTCCTAAACTCCCCACTTGCCCCTCCCCTCCACATCTCCCCCCTTGCCCCTTCCCTCCAAATCTCCCCCTTGCCCCTCCCCTCCTAAACGCCCCCCTTGCCCCTCCCCTCCTAAACTCCCCCATTGCCCCTCCCCTCCTAAACTCCCCCCTTGCCCTTCCCCTCCTAAACTCCCCCCTTGCCCCTCCCATTCAAAACTCCCCCCAACCCCTCCCCTTCAAATCCCCCCCCAACCATCCCTCCCAAATTCTCCCTCCTCCCACCTCCTTCTCAAAGCTGCCTCCTCCCCACTTCGTCTCCCTCCTATCTCATACCTCCACCTCCCCCAACCTTCTACTTCCCTCTGCCCCCCCTCAAACAACCCCTCACTGTGCCTCATCCCATCACCATCAAACCTTTCATCCTCTTCATCCTTCCCTTTCTTGTAACTCTTCTGTAATCTCTGACACACAATCAACTGCTCTTCCTACCTCCCCCTCTCATCCTTCATCTCACCCTACCCTTCCCATCCCCTGTCCTGCACCCAATGCTCCCCCTCTCTTCTCATTAACGGTATGGACCTCAAACATCCGGGGCCTTCACTCAAACCTGATTGATCTCTCCATTCAGGTTGCTTCTGACAATCCAGACGTGATCTGCTTAACAGAAACTTTCCTCCTCCAAGATGTCTCTGATTCCTTAATATCTCTTCCTGGTTACTCCCTCCTCCGGTATGATAGACCTGAGCCTCGTCCTGGTGGTGGGGTGGCTATCTTTATCAAAAACTCTCTTCCTCATTCTCCTTGCACTGCCCTCTCTCCACCCCACCCCCAGGAGTACCTCTGGCTACGGCTTCCTCTCCGCTCCCACCTTTTGTTCATATGTGTTCTGTACCGTCCTCCAAACAGTGATGACTCCATTTACATTTCGCTGTCGGATAACATGGACCAACTTCTATCATCCAAACTCTCTCTTCCTCATATGTGGTGACTTCAACTGTCATCATGCCAGCTGGCTGGGTGTGGGTTCATCTCTCACCATCCATTGCACCTCAGCAAAGGACTTCTGCGACTCATTGCGACTGACACAATCTGTCAATTTCCCGACCCGGATCTCAGTCAATGGAGTATCTTCTCTTCTGGCCTTGGTTATGACTAACTTCCCTGCAAATGTCTGCTGCTCTTCTTCTGCTCCAATCGGTTCTTCTGATCATGTGCTTGTTAAAGTGGACATCTCTCTGGCCATTCTCAGAGAGCCTCCTCAGCGCCGACGAGTCTGCCATTTCAATCAGGCCGACTGGCACGGGCTGCAAGCAGCCATCAATCACCTGGACTGGTCTCCCATCTCTACTGCCCCTGACATCAATTCTTCCTGGGAATTCTTCCAAAGCAAACTGCTCTCTCTCATGCACAGATTTATCCCATCTCGTCTTCAGTTGTCTTACCCTTCCTCCCGTCCATGGTACACTGAATCTTGTGGTGAGGCAGTTGCCCTGAAACAACTTGCCTTTGCCTCTGGGAAGGCAAATCCAACTGAAGGCAATCTCAGTTCTTCCACCAAGCTCGGAACAAGTGTGTGTCTACCCTCAGGAGTGCCAGGAAGCACTATCTCTCCACACTCAAGATGGAACTCTCCAACCTGTCTCCTTCCTCCAAATCCTGGTGGCGTCTGGTCAAATCCGTTTCTGGTGTTTGTTCCCCCTCCATCCCCTCCCTTACCTCAAATGGCTACACAATTTACACTGCACGTGACAAACCCGAATGCCTCAACTCTGTGTTTTCCTCAAAATCTTGTGTCCCAAACCCATCTCTCTCTGTTCCCCCCTTTCCCAGTCGAACTCAACTGCTCCTGGACTCTGCGTCCTTCTCTCCTGACAAGGTGGAGAAGTTTTTGTCAAACCTCGACTCTGATTCTGCAACTGGACCAGACGGCATCAGCCCATGGGCCCTAAAATCCTGCTCTGCCGCTCTATCTCACCCTCTCTCTGTTCTTTTCACCCTCTCTTTTGATCAAGGTCATCTGCCAGCATCTTGGAAATCAGCAAACATTAACGCTTTACACAAAAAAGGTGCAAAAACAGATGCTTGCATCTACAGACCAATCAGTCTGCTTCCAATTATCAGCAAAGTCATGGAATCCATCATTGCTTCGGATATCAAATCTTTCCTCTTCTCCAATGGCTTGATCTCTGATCATCAATTTGGATTCAGACCAGGTCATTCTACTCTGGACATGTTGCTTCTGCTGTCTCAACAATGGGTGGAGGTCCTCAATGCCAAACAGGAAATCAGAGCTGTCTCACTTGACGTATCACGTGCCTTCAATACGGTCTGGCACCCAGCTCTGCTTACCAAACTCTCCTCCTATGGTATCCATGGAAATCTCCACTCATGGTTTGCGGACTTCCTCTCTGGTCGTTGGCAACGTGTGGCCCTGAATGGATTTCTCTCATCTCCCCTTCCTGTTCTGGCTGGAGTTCCCAAAGGTAGTGTTCTGGGCCCTGTGCTTTTTCTGGTCTTCATCAATGATCTCTCCGACTCTCTGGAAAATCCTCTCTATCTCTTTGCTGATGACTCCACTATCTGCCGCTCCATTCCTCATCCCTCAGATCGGCAGTCTGCAGCCTCCTCACTCACTGCTGACCTGGACAAAATCACAGACTGGTCAAACAAGTGGAACATGTCTTTCAATCCTGACAAATCTCACACTCTTACAATGTCTCTCCGAAAGGACCGACTGGAAAACCCTCCCATCTACTTTCTCAACAATCCTCTCCAAGAAGTTCTGTCGCTCAAGCTTTTGGGTCTCACTATCTGCCATGATCTTTCTTGGGAAAACCACATTTCCAAGCTGGCCTCCAAAGCCAGTCGCCGACTAAGCATCCTCCGTCGTGCGAAGTCCTTCCTTGGCACACCTGAGCTCCTCACCACATACAAGGCTTTCATCCGCAGCTCAATGGAATACTGTTCCCCCCTCTGGGCTTGTTCTCCTGCCTCACACCTAGCTCGGCTTCACGCTGTTGAAACCAAAGCTTTCAGAATCATTGGAATCTCCTGCGATGAAGTGAACTCCGAGGGCCTTTCACTCACTCACCGCAGGCAGGTTGGTGGTCTTTCTGTCTTCTACCGACTCCTCTCCAGCCTTGCTCCCCCAGCTCTCTCTGTGCTCTGTCCCCCCAATATTCCTTCAGGTCGCACAAGATCTGCCTGCAACCCAGTTATCGTTAAACTGCCAAAATCTAGGCTCTCTGCTCACCTTCACTCTTTCATTCCCCTTTTCTCCCGCCTCTGGAACAAACTCCCCCACTCCCTTCAATTCCACTCCTCCCTCCAGGTTTTTAAAACAGCTGTTCACCACCATCTCTTATCTTCCCCCATCCAAAACCTTGATATTTTCTACCCCCGCTAATTCACCCCAGATGCACTTTTTTTTTTTTTTTTTTTTGAAATTCCAACCTCTTTCCTGGAAGTTCTTGCAGTGTTCATATGTTTTATACCTCTCCCACCTCCCCCCAAGCCCTGCCCCTCCCACCTCCCCCCAAGCCCTGCCCCTCCCACATTTCTCTCGATGTCGCTGCTCTCAAATGTTGTGTTTGTGTCCTTCCCCCTCTCTCCCCATCTTGTCTACCGCTCCCCTTGTTTTTTTGTGTTTTATGTGTCGGTTTCACTTTTTGTGTGATTAATGTTCGCTCTTTCACGAGCCTCGATCTTGTATACAAAAAACAAACAAAAAAAAAGGTCAACATGGGCCACATTTCTAAAATCCTCAATTTTCATCTGATTGACTTGAAATTTGAAGAGGACTTGCATTGCATATCTCATCACTGAATTCAACCACCAAGTATTTTTGAGGTCAACATAGGCCAAATGGTCAACCTAGGCCAAATTTCTAAAATCCTCAATTTTCATCCAATTGACTTGAAATTTGAAGAGGAGTTGCATATCTGGACACTGAATTCAACCACCAAGGATACTTGAGGTCAACATAGGCCAAAAGGTCAACATAGGCCAAATTTCTAAAATCCTTAATTTTCATCCAATTGACTTGAAATGTGAAGAGGAGTTGCATATCTGGTCACTGAATTCAACCACCAAGTATATTTGAGGTCAACATGGGCCAAAAGGTCAGCATAGGCCAGATTTCTAAAATCCTCAATTTTCATCTAATTGACTTGAAATTTGAAGAGAACTTGCATATCTCATCCCTGAATTCAACCACCAAGTATTTTTGAGGTCAACATAGGCCAAAAGATCAACATAGGCCAAATTTCTAAAATCCTCAATTTTCATCTAATTGACTTGAAATTTGAAGAGGACTTGCATATCTGGTCACTGAATTCAACCACGTATTATATTTTAGGTAAACATAGGCCAAAAGGTCAACATAGGCCAAGTTTTTAAAATCCTCAATTTACATCCGATTGACTTGAAAATTAAACAGCATTTGCACATTGTGTCACTGAATTGGGAAACCAACTATTTTTTTGAGGTCAAAAGGTTAAAGGTCAACTCAAGGTCAAACTTCTAAAATCATCGTTTTTCATCTGAAAAATCGTTTCTTTTCATCCTGTTGACCCGAACTTTGATCAATATCGCAATTTTTAATCTTCATGAAATGGACAATTTGCTGTATCAATGGAAAACTTTGGGGCGGGAGGCGTATTTTGCAAGTATCATGCTCCGCATGACGTCTTCTTGTTTATTTATTACTCAGACGTTTTTGTTTCTGTTTTCGTTTCATTTCATTAATATGTATATTGGAGAATGAGAGTAAGGTAAAGTAAATGAGTGGGTAAGAGAGTTAAACATATGTATATTTTAAAAATGAGTGGTTCAGATTAGTTTAGGAATAATTATAATCGTAAAAATTAAGTACTGTGTTCAAAGTAAATTCAAGGAGGGTGTTTACTTTACAAAAGGTTAAAGTGGGGGTGTTTACCTATCGAAATACAAATATTGAGGGAAATAAGAATTGGTAAGACGTGCTGCTCCTACTCACCCAACAATGGATGGAGGCTCTCGATGTTAGACATGAGATCAGGGCCGTCTCTCTGGACATATATCATGCCTTTGATACTGTCTGGCATCCAGCCTTACTCTCCAAATAGTCTGCCGATGGCATTCAAGACAAATCCATACATACTTACTGATGTCCTCTACCATCGTAGCCAACGTGTGGCACGTAACATAATCCTTTCACCTCCTCTCACTGTCAAGGATGGAGTTCCCCAAGGCAGTGTTCTGGGCCGAGTCTTAATCCGGATCTTCATCAATGATAATAATAATAATAATAATTCATTTATTTTGTATAGCGCTTTTCATGAAGCCCAAAGGCGCTTTGACAGAGTGAAAAACATAATGCATAACAAAACATGAAAACAACAATTGCAAAAAGACAAGAATCAATAGGGAAATATTTAAAGCAAAAGGAGGGAGAAGGCGAAGTGATAGTCAGGGGTTAAATGCTGTGGGTTGAATGTTGAATGCAGTGCTGAACAGGTGGGTCTTGAGTGATGTTTTGAATGTGGTGAGTGAGGAGGAGTCTCTGATGGTGTGAGGTAGTGAGTTCCAGAGGGTGGGAGCAGCGATGGAGAAGGCCCTGTCCCCCCAGGATCTGAATTTGGTCTGGATGGGGGGGGGGGGGGGGGGGTCAGGAGGTTGGTACCAGCAGAGCGGAGGTTGCGGGTGGGAGTGTGTCTGGAGAGGAGGTCAGCCAGGTAGGATGGGGCCAGGTTATGGAGGGCTTTGTAGGTCAAGAGGAGGATTTTGTACTGGATTCTCTGGGAGATGGGGAGCCAGTGAAGCTTGTACAGGACGGGGGTGATGTGGTCACGGGTCCGGGAATGGGTGAGTAGACGGGCAGCGGAGTTCTGAATGTATTGGAGTTTATTGGTGATTGTTGAGGGTGAACCATAAAGGAGGCTATTGCAGTAGTTCAGACGGGAGGTGATGAAGGCGTGGATGAGGGTTTCTGCAGCCGTGGAGGAGAGGGATGAGCGGAGACGGGCGATGTTTTTCAGGTGAAGGAAGGCTGTTTTTGTGATCTGTTTAGTGTATTTGTCGAAGGAGAGGGTTTGTTCAAAGATGACGCCAAGATTCCGGATGAGAGGGGAGGTGGATACTGGGATACCGTCGATGTTGAGGGCAAAGTTATGGGTGGATTTTGTGAGCGTTTTTGGGCCAATGATGATTATTTCAGATTTATCACAGTTAAGTTTGAGGAAGTTGATTTGAAGCCAGGATTTTATTTCAGAGATGCAGTTTGTCAGGATAGAGTGGGTGTCGGTGGAGACGGACTTGGTGGAGATGAAAAGCTGGATGTCATCGGCGAAGCAGTGGAATTGGAGACCATGACGGCGGATTAAGTGACCGAGGGGGGACAGGTAAAGGATGAAGAGGAGGGGGCCAAGAACCGAACCTTGGGGGACACCTTGGGGGAGGGGAGCAGTGGGGGATTTGCAGTTATTGATGGAGATGAACTGGCGTCTGTCAGAGAGGTATGATTTAATCCAAGAGAGGGCAGTGCCGGTAACGTTAAAGGTGGATTCAAGTCGGGTGAGGCGGATGGTGTGATCGATGGTGTCAAAGGCAGCGCTGAGGTCGAGGAGGACGAGAATGTTGAGGTTGCCAGCGTCAGAGGAGAGGAGAAGGTCGTTGGTGATTTTGAGGAGAGCAGTTTCAGTACTGTGGTTGGAGCAGAATCCGGATTGGAATGTTTCATACAGGTAATTGACAGAGAGGTGATGTTTGAGTTGAGCGGCTACTGCGCGTTCCAAAACTTTTGACAGAAAGGGTAGGTTGGAGATGGGTCTGAAGTTATTTAGGGTGTCAGGGTTTAGACCAGGTTTTTTTAGAATGGGGGTAACAGCAGCAATTTTGAGGGATGGTGGGATGATGCCTGTAGACAGGGAGGAGTTTATTGTTGCAATGATAAGTGGAGAGAGAGCAGGGAGGGAGGCCTTGACAAAGCTGGAGGGGATGGGGTCAAGAGTGCAGGTGGCAGTTTTCATTCCTATGAGGAGTTCAGAGAGGTCAGTAGGGGAGACCGGGGAGAATTGAGACAGGGGAAGGCAGGATAAGGGGGGGCAGGTGGTTGGAGGGGGAGCGGGTGCGGCGGTGGTCAAGCTGTTGTAGATGTTGTCAATTTTGCGTTGGAAGAAAGAAAGGAAGGAGATGCAGTTGTCTACTGTGAATGACTGTGTTGTGGTGTCCAGGGGGCGGAGGAGTTTGTTTATTGTCGAGAAGAGTGCTTTTGGGTTTCCGGAGCCAGAGTGGATAATTTGAGAGTAGTAGGTGGAGCGGGCATGGGAGAGAGAGGGCATCTTTATAGTGTTGTAGGTGGTCCTTGTAGGCTTGGGAGTGAACTGTGAGACCTGTTTTATTGCGGAGTCTTTCAAGTTGGCGAGCACGAGCTTTCATCAGGCGGAGTTCAGGGGTAAACCAGGGAGCAGAATGGGTGAAAGAAACTCTTTTGGTTTTTACAGGCGCAAGCTGGTCAAGGCAGGAGGAGAGAGTATGGTTGTAGTAGTCAGTGAGGTCGGAAGGGGTGTGGAGGTCAATGAAGGGAGAAGTGGACATTTTTTCAGAGAGGGTGGATGAGAATGAGGTAGGTGAAAGAGCGTTTAGCTTACGGAAATTGATAGTGCGATAATGTCTTGGTGTTGGGGTGGGGATGTTGATGGTCATAGTGATGGCTAAGTGGTCAGAGAGGGTGAGGTCGGAGCCAGAGAGATGGTGCAAAATTAATCCAGTGGACCAGACAAGGTCCAAAATGTGACCACGGATATGCGTAGGAAAGTTGACATGTTGAGTGAGGTTAAAGCAAGTGAGTAAATCAGTGAAGTCAGTGGTCATTGTGGAGTCAGTGGAGTCCATGTGGATATTGAAATCACCAAGGAGGAGGATTGAGGGGGAGAGGGAACATAGCTGGGTCAGAAAGTAGGAGAAGTCAGACAGGAATAATGGGTGTGGTTTGGGAGGGCGGTAGACGACAGCCATGACTGACTGCGTGCGACCAGAGAGTTTAAAAGCCAGGTGTTCATAGGATGAGGATGAGGCGATGGGGATGAGGCTGGTCCTGATGTCTTGACGGTGGATAACGGCAATTTCACCACCTCGGCCCTCCGAGCGTGGTTTATTGACGTAGGAATATCCATTGGGTGTGGTGAGGTTGAGCGTGTAGTAGTCCAGTGGTTGTTGCCAGGTTTCGGTGAGACAGAGAAAGTCCAGTTTGTTATCCAGGATGTAGTCGTTGAGGATGAGGCATTTGTTGTTGAGGGACCGGGTGTTGAACAGGGTGAGCTTGATGTTGTTTTGAACAGCGGGGATGAATTCAGGTGATTTAGCCAGGGTTCGCAGGCAGGAGGTGCGATTTTGTGCGTTGCCGTGATTAGGTGCGCTGGGACGATGAGTGGGAGTGCGCTGAGCCGACCAGAGGACGGGGATGGAGTGACCTGATTGTACATATACAAACTTATGACCGGAGCCACGGTGAATGTACCTGGGTCGTCGAAGGAGTCCATTTGATTTGATGGCAGAGATGCATGATGGGGTGGAGCAGGTATTGAGCAGAAGGAGCCTTGCGGCGGTGTACCGCAGAGCCATGCCAGGCAGGAGCGGAGAGGCGAGCACGAGGCCAAGGTTGAGGAGGTGAAACAATGGTCCCAACCCACGGGAGCAGGCCCAAGGAAACGAAGGAGACGAAGGAGCCAGGTAGGTGAAGCCAGGAGCAGAGTCGGGACCAAGCAGAGGGCAGACAGGAGCAAAGAGACGATCACGAGGCCAAGGTTGATCACGGCAAAGCGGGAAATGCAGCGGCAATCAACCGCCGCTGCTACAAATCAAGATCACGGCGGGAAAACCGCCGCCACACCGCTGCGAAGGACACAACCCACGAGAGCGTGCCCGAGGAAACAGCGAGCAGGCGAAGGAGCCGGGTAGGCAAAGCAGGGAGCAGAGCCGGGACTATGCGGAGGGCAGACTCAATGGCCAAAAAATCCGCACGACCACCAAAAAAGCAAGCCACAGACAGTGGCCCAGTCGAAGAAGCGGCGAGCATGTGACGCCTGCGTCCTCTTCAGACCGGACCGGAAGCGGACTTTTTCGGAAGCGGATATAGATGGTTACTGGCAATTGATCACATCTCTCTGACTCTCTGATGATCTCTCTGACTCTCTGGAAAAGCCTCTTTATTTAGTGGCTGATGACTTCACCCTCTACTGTGACATCCCACATGGTTCAGACAGGCAGACAGCAGTTTCTTCCCTCTCTTCAGACCTTGAAAAATAACCAGCTGGTCAAACACTTGGAATGTGGCTTTCAATCCTGACAAATCTCACACTTTCACTCTCTCTCTGTCCAAAAGGACTGTATGGAAAACCCTCCTATCTACTCGTACTTTCTCAACAATCAATCCTCTTGAGGAAGTTCAGTCATTCAAACTCCTGGGTCTCACAATCAGCTCTGGTCTTTCTTGGGAAAACCACATTTAAAAGTTACACTCCAAAGCCAGATGCCGACTGGCATCCTTCGTCGTACAAAGTCCTTCCTTGGCACACCTGAACTCCTATCCACCTACAAGGCTTTCATCTGCAGCTTGATGGAGTACTGCTCACCCCTCTGGGCTGGCTCCACTGCATCACATTTTCTCCAATGTGTTGTCCTTTCACCATCCTCAACCTTATCCTATTCCTCCCCTCCTCCACACTTCAGAAAAATAAAACCTTCAATTATTATCGTGCCTTTGATACTGAAAAAAAGTCAATAGGGTGAACAGAATAGGATAGGATAGGGTGAACACAGCAGAACAAGGTTGTGCAAAAGCAGCTGAGCAGATTTTTAGTACACATGCGTACAGTCACGTGAAAAAGTAAGTACACCCCATGTAAAGTTTTGACTTTTTCAACATATTGCAACATACAGCTATTTGATATTCATTTCAACAATATTGATAGATAAAGGTGATATAATATAACAAATATCATGAAACATTTACATTTTGTATTCCATTGTATAATTTAAATAAACATAAATGCAAATTTCGCATGTGGAAAAAGTAAGTACACCCCTACATTTATCACTACTTCAAATACGTAACATTAGAATCAGGTGCACCAGCTCAGGTGCAAATGATTAGAACATCGTTTGAGAGGATCTTGGAGGAACCTGTCTTATTTAAACCTCAGACATTTAGTTTGGTTTGCTCTTTGTTGTTGAAGTATGCGGCGTCACCATGCCGAGATCAAAAGATCTCTCTGAGGCCTTCAGAAAGAAGGTTATAGATACCTACGAGTCTGGGAAGGGATTTAAAAAGATCTCCAAACAATTTGAAGTCAATCATACGACTGTCCGGAAAATCATCTACAAGTGGAGAAGATTCCAAACAACTGCCAACTTGTTCACGCCAGGCTGCACCAGCAAGTTCAACCCGAGAGCAGACCGCAAGATGCTGAAAGAAGTCTCTACGAACCCCAGAATGTCATCACGGGACCTACAGGTAGCTCTTGCCACTGTTGATGTCAAAGTGCACGAGTCTACCATTAGAAAGAGGTTGCACAAATTTGATCTACATGGGAGGTGTGCCAGGAGGAAACCTTTGCTGTCCAGAAAGAACATCAGAGCAAGACTAAAGTTTGCTAATGAACACCTCGGCAAAGACCAGCACTTCTGGAACAATGTGCTCTGGACAGATGAGTCAAAGGTAGAGTTATTTGGCCACAGTACCAGAAGACGTGTTTGGCGAAAACCAAAGACAGCATTTGACCACAAGAACCTGATACCAACTGTAAAGCATGGTGGTGGAAATATTATGGTTTGGGGCAGCTTTGCTGCACCAGGGCCTGGGCAGCTCACCATCATAGAATCCACTATGAATTCTTCATTGTACCAGAGGGTGCTTGAGGATAATGTGAGGCCAGCTGTCGGAAAGTTGAAGCTCAACCGAAGGTGGACCTTGCAACATGACAATGACCCTAAACATACCAGTAAATCCACCAAGGAATGGCTGAAAAGAAAGAAATGGAGGGTTCTGCAATGGCCAAGTCAAAGCCCGGATCTAAATCCCATCGAGATGTTGTGGGGGGATTTGAAACGAGCTGTGCATGCAAGAAACCCCTCACACATCACACAGCTGAAAGAAATCTGCATGGAGGAGTGGGCAAAAATTTCTCCCAGTCGATGTCAGAGACTGGTAGACAGTTATAAGAAACACCTACTTGAGGTTGTTTCTGCCAAAGGGGGCAATACCACCTATTAGAGCCAAGGGTGTACTGACTTTTTCACATGCGAAATTTGCATTTATGATTATTTAAATTATACAATGGACTACAAAATGTAAATGTTTCATGATATTTGTTATGTTATATCACCTTTATGTATCAATATTGTTGAAATGAAGATCAAATAGCTGTATGTTGAAATATGTTGAAAAAGTCAAAACTTTACATGGGGTGTACTTACTTTTTCACTTGACTGTAGATGCCGTCTGGTCCAGTTGCAGAATCAGAGTCCAATGTTTCCAGAAACTTCTCTACCTTCTTAGGTGAAAACACAAATTCCTGGAGCAGTTGGGTGCAACTTGGTAGTGTGGCTACATAGAGCGAGGGTGTGGGGACACAGGATTTGGAAGCAAATACATAATTGAGGCATTCAGCCTTCTCACGAGCATAGTCACTGTGGTGCCATGTGAAGCGATTGCAGGGATGGAGGGGGAGCATACTCCAGAGACAGACTTAACAAGGTGCTGCCAAGCTTTGGAGGAGGGAGACAAGTTTGAAAGTTCTATCGTGAGGTTGGCCAGATGTTGTTTTATCGCTCTCCTGAGAATGGACACACACTTGTTGCAGACTTTGTGGAAGCTGTGAGGTTGCAGAGATGGGTCGAAGCTGAGAGGGGGTGGGAAGAGGGGGAAGCTGAGACGGGGTGGGACAAGGAGAAGCTGAGAGTGGCTGGACGAGGGGGGATCTGTGAGGCGACGGGGCGAGAGGGAAGCTGAGCGGGTAGGGTCAGGAGAAAGATGGGAGGAGGTGGAGTGAGGGGATGCAGAAAGGGGGGACTTGAAGTCAAGGAAAGAAAGGAAAGATTTTCAATTATTAGTTGACTGTAATCAGGCTTCTTCATCAGTAGGTATTTTTTTTCTTCAAAAGTTTACATTTTTTGTGGTCTCTTTTGAACAAAATGTCCACATGTGCTATTCTTTTCCAAAATATGTAAGACATTCATGAAAAAATAAATTGTCATTATCATTTTCATCTTTTTATTTTGACAAAAAAACAATACAACTGGTGACAATATTATGTGAGTTCCACAATGGTATTTGACTTTAAATTTTATACGACACCGTACGGGAAATCTTCCAGAAGCTTTAATAAAACATACACACATATATTTTCAGACTAACACTAAAATGACCTTTGATATCTTTATAAAATAGAGTCGCCAGGGTGAAAAGCAAGTGATAACAGTACAGTAGAGTTTGATGACACAAAGGGATAATGAGGGTGTAAAACAGTATCTATAAGTGATGAGGGTGAAATATCATTAGACATTACCAAGTATGGTAAAGGTGAGCAGAAAGTTACCAGCCTTGCTCCCCCTGCTCTGTCTGTGCTCTGTCCCCCAAATATTCCTATATTCCAGGAAATAACAAGATCTGCCAGCAACCCTCTTATGGTTAAATAGCCAAAATCTAAGCTCACTGCTCACGTTCACTACTTCATTCCTCTTTACTCCCGCCTCTGGAACAAACTCCCTCACTATCTTCAATCCCACTCCTCTCTCCAGGTCTTTAAAACAGCTATTTGCCACCATCCCCTGTCTTCCCCCATCCAAAACCTTGATCTCTTCTACCCCCGTTAATTCACCCCAGATCCACTTTTTTTTTTGAAAATTCCGACTTCTTTCTTTCCTGGAAGTCCTAGCTGTGTCCATGTGTTTTGTACCTTTCCCACTCCCCTCCCCTTCGCCTTCCCAAGCCCCCTCCCTCCCACAGATCTTCCGTTGTCCCTGTTCTCTGCTTTTGTACTTGTGTGCTGCCCTCTCTCTCCCCATCTTGTCTCCCGCATCCCTTTTTTGTATGTTTTGTGTGTCCGTTATTTTTTTTTATGATTGATGGTAGCTCTTACACGAGCATCGATCTGTATCCAACAAAGAAAAAAAAAATTATTCTCGCAACAATTGTGACGAGTGACGCGAGAGAGTATTTGGCATGGACGGCTACCCAGTTTCTTCAGGTGTTCCTGATCCATCCTTACTTCCACATGCTTAGCCATTGCATATACCTGATACACACAAACAAAAATAAAACAAACACACACAGAAAATCATTGTTTTTTTTGTTTTTTTAATGAATCAGTTCCTCATAATGCATTTTGTAATAAATTATTGAACAGCAACAGCTGTTCAACTGAACAACTCTGAATAACAATAATTCAGCTAAACAGCTGAACAGCTGAACAACGACAAGGCATTTGTTACAGATTCGTCACTTCCGTCTTTGTGGTTTTCATCCACTGGAAGCATTTTTAGTTTCATATACTATTATTGTTACAGTTTGGTGTGAAATGGAGATAACTGTCTTCATAGGTAAAAATTAGTGTTTCAAAAGAAAAACGAAATGGGTCGGGAAAAAACCGGAAGAGGAGGAAGAAGAGGCTGAAGCGGGTCAAGTGACATCGGGAAAGAAAGGCCAATCTGCTTCAAGGTGTCGAGCGGACGCTGGGGGACGTTGGTCACGAGCGAATATTGGTTTCCTCGGGAAAGGGATTCCTGTGACAGTGTCGTTATCGCTGTGGCAGATAAACCTGCAAGATGGGTTTTGCCGTTGGTTCCGAAAGTGAATCATTGTGGGAGAGCCTCCATTACAGGCCCGTCTGCCACTTCACCTCGCACCAGCCATTTCACCTCGCACCAGCCGTTAGCCTGGTTCTCGTGTGTGTCGTGGATTATGCTTGGGAATTCGCGGTTTTTTTTTTTTTTTTTTTTTTTTTTGGATACTGAATCGAGGCTCGTGAAAGAGCTAACATTTACTTCACAAACAAATCGACCAGACAAACAAAATACACAAAAAGAGGGAGCGGAATACAAGATGGGGAGAAAAGGGGAAGCACACAAACACAACATCCGAGAGCAGGGAGATGTGTGGAAGGGAGAGGGCCCGGGGGGAGGAGGCATGGGAAGGGGGGGGGGGGGGGGAGGGAGAAGTATAAAGCACAAGGACATCAAGGACTTCCAGGACAGAAGTTGGTATTTCAAAAAGGGGAATTGGGGTGAAATTAGCGGGGGTAGAAAAGATCAAGGTTTTGGATGGGGGAAGATAAGAGATGGTGGTGAACAGCTGTTTTAAAGACTTGGAGGGTGGAGTGGGATTGAAGAGAGTGAGGGAGTTTGTTCCAGAGGCGGGAGAAAAGAGGAATGAAGGAGTGAAGGTGAGCAGAGAGTCTTGATTTTGGCAGTTTAACCAAAAGAGGGTTGCAGGCAGATCTTGTGCGACCTGTAGGAATATTTGCGGGACAGAGCCCAGAGAGAGCTGGGGGGGCAAGGCCAGAGAGGAGTCGGTAGAAGACGGAAAGACCACCAACCTGCCTGCGGTGAGTGAGTGAGAGGCCCTTGGAGTTAGCTTCATCGCGGGAGATTCCAATGATTCTGAACGCTTTGGTTTCAACAGCGCGAAGGCGAGCTAGGTGTGAGGCAGGAGCACCAACCCAGAGGGGAGAGCAGTATTCCATTGAGCTGCGGATGAAAGCCTTGTATGTGGTGAGGAGCTCAGGTGTGCCAAGGAAGGACTTCGCATGACGGAGGATGCCCAGTCGGCGACTGGCTTTGGAGGCCAGATTTGAAATGTGGTTTTTCCAGGAAAGATCATGGCAGATAGTGAGACCCAAAAGCTTGAGTGACAGAACTTCTTGGAGAGGATTATTCAGAAAGTGGATGGGAGGGTTGTCCAGTCGGTCTTTTCGGAGAGACATCGTAAGAGTGTGAGATTTGTCAGGATTGAAAGACATGTTCCACTTGTTTGCCCAGTCTGTGATTTTGTCAAGGTCTGCAGAGAGTGAGGAGGCTGCAGACTGCCGATCTGAGGGATGAAGAATGGAGCGACAGAGAGTAGAGTCGTCAGCAAAGAGATAGAGAGGATTTTCAAGAGAGACAGAGAGATCATTGATGAAGACCAGAAAAAGCACAGGGCCCAGAACACTGCCTTGGGGAACTCCAGCCTGAACAGGAAGAGGAGATGAGAGAAACCCATTCAGGGCCACACGTTGACTATGACTAGAGAGGAAGTCCGCCAGCCATGCGTGGAGATTTCCATGGATACCAAAAGAGGAGAGTTTGGTGAGCAGAGCGGGGTGCCAGACTGTATCGAAGGCACGTGATATGTCAAGGGAGACTGCTCTAATTTCCTGTTTGGCATTGAGGACCTCCATCCATTGTTGAGAAAGCAGAAGCAGCATGTCCAGAGTGGAGTGTCCAGGTCTGAAACCAAATTGATGATCAGAGATCAAGCCATTGGAGAAGAGGAAAGATTTCATATCTGAAGCAATGATGGAATCCATGACCTTGCTGATAATTGGGAGAAGGCTGATTGGTCTGTAGTTGCTGGGATCTGTTTTTGCACCTTTTTTGTGCAAAGCGGTGATGTTGGCAGATTTCCAAGCAGATGGAAGATGACCTTGAGCAAAAGAGAGGGTGAAGAGAACAGAGAGAGGGAGTGAAAGAGCGGAAGAACATGATTTTAGGACCCGTGGGCTGATGCCGTCAGGTCCAGTTGCAGAATCAGAGTCGAGGGTTGACAGACACTTTTCCACCTTGTCAGGAGGAAAGGACACAGAGTCCAGGAGCAGCTGGGTACGACTGGGTACGGTGGGTACAGAGAGGGATGGGTTTGGGACACAAGATTTAGAGGCTAACACAGAGTTGAGGCATTCGGCTTTTTCACGTGCGGAGTCAGCCGTGTGGCCATTTAAGGTGAGGGAGGGGATGGAGGGGGAACAAACACCAGAAACAGATTTTACCAGACGCCACCAGGATTTGGAAGAGGGAGACAGATAAGAGAGTTCGGTCCTGAGGACGGAGAGATATTGTTTCCTGGCTCTCCTGAGGGTGGACACACACTTGTTTCGGGCTTTGTGAAAGGAAATGAGATTTCCTTCCGTTGGATTTGCTTTCCAGGAGACGAAAGCAAGTTGTTTCTGGGCAATAGCCTCACCACAAGATTCCATGTACCATGGACGGGAGGAAGGGTATGACAACTGAAGACGAGAAGGGATAAAACTGTGCATGAGAGAGAGAGCAATTTACTTTGGAAGAATTCCCAGGATGAGTTGATGTCAGAGGCAGTAGAGATGGGAGACCAGTCCAGATGATTGATGGCTGCTTGAAGACCGTGCCAGTTGGCCTGAGTGAAATGCCAGACTCGTCGACGCTGGGGAGGCTCTCTGAAAATGGTCAGAGAAATGTCCACTTTAACAAGCACATGATCAGAAGAGCCGATTTGAGCAGAAGAAGAGCAGCAGACATTTTCAGGGAAGTTAGTCATAACCAAGTCCAGAAGAGAAGATTCTCCGTTGACTGAGATCCGGGTTGGGAAATTGACAGATTGTGTCAGTCCCAGTGAGTCACAGAAGTCCTTTGCTGAAGAGCCATGGCTGGTGAGAGAGGTACCCACCCCCAGCCAACTGGCATGGTGACAGTTGAAATCACAACATATGAGGAAGAGAGAGTTGGGATGGGTAGATAGAAGTTGGTCCATATTATCAGACAGCGAGATGTAGATGGAGTCATAAACGGTTCTCTGCTTGGGAGCCACTGATAGTTCATGTCAGCGTCATTGTCTGGTGAACCGAAGGTGTGAATTCCCAGTCGCCTTTTGGATGAACTTTTGCCTGACTGACGTCGGCCCGACACCTCACCAAGCAGCTCTTCGGCAGCGTTGACTGTCGGCCGTCCTGGGTTCAGGTCTCGGTGCGACCTTTTTTCTTGTGATCGTGGCTCGACTTTGACCTGGTGTCGAGACAGTGACTTTGGGGGTGTTACAGTTCGCTCACGTGAAGTACCATGAGCTATTGAGTTAAGAAACTGGTGGTACCATCATAGGAATTATATGGTATTTGCTGTGCAATTGAGGTTTTCTTGTACTTGCGCAAGTTGTTATTATTGTGTGATTTCAATACAATACTTGGGTTTTGTAACAACTGATTGGTGTGGTTTCACCATTGGTCATTGGCACACATAATAGCACATCTTTCTGCCGTGACTCCTTTTGGGGCTCGGAGGTACACCGTGACCGAGGTTTGGAGAGGAGCACATAACAGAAATTGGGGGCTCGTCCAGGATAGAATTCCCTAACATTCCCAAAATTCCCAAATTTGGAATTTTCTAACATTCCCAAATTTGTATTTCTAAAAATTTGAAAATTTTTTGTGTGAAGGTTAACAGGTGCTAACTAATATTCACAATGGTGTTTGATGTAGAAAAGTTTGCGACGTCCCCTAACGAGGTACAGTACCAGGCGTTAAAAAGATTGGAACTCATGATATTGGCCAAATATTGTAACTTGGAGGTCCGAGTTTGTATGAAGAAAGCAGAGATTCAGACATTGGTGGTAGAATCTCTAGTGGGACAAGGAACATGGGAAGAGGTAGCCTTGGATTGGTTACCAGAGGAAAAAGGAAATCTGGAGCTCCGGAAAATGGAGATGCAACTGCAGAGCCAGGAAAGGTTAAAAGAGTTGGAATGGAAAGCAGAAAAGTAAAGAGCAGAGGAAAGAGCAGAGGAAAGGAGGGCTGAAAAGGAAAGAGCAGCGCAGGAACGAGAACTCGAGGAGAGAAGAGCCAAGGAAAGAGCAGAAGAAAGGAAAGCAGAAAAGGAAAGAGCAGAACAGGAACGAGAACTCGAGGAGAGAAGAGCAGTGGAAAGAGCAGAGGAAAGAAGAGCCGAAAGGGAGTTAAAGGAACGGGACATGGAGTATCAGAGGGAACTTAAACTCAAGGAGCTTGAATTACTGGGGGAACGGATAGAAGTAGTATCCATGCCGGCTAGTTCGACAACCAGTCAGAACTCTTGGGATGTTGGTAGACATGTGAGGCTGGTTCCACCCTTCAATGAAAAGGAGGTAGCCAAGTTCTTTTTACACTTTGAGAAGGTGGCTCAAATGTTACAATGGCCTGTGGGGTCCTGGACTATGTTAGTACAAAGTGTTCTGGTGGGTAAAGCTCAAGATATCTATTGGGCTTTACCGATTGACCAATGTGCAGATTATGAGATAGTGAAGAAAGCCATTCTCAAAGCCTATGAATTGGTCCCTGAAGCTTACCGACAAAAATTTAGGAATGCCAGGAAGAGGGAGAGTGAGACCCATGTGGAGTTTGCCAGAATAAAGGAAACTATGTTTGATAGGTGGTGTGACTCGAAGGAGATTGGGAAAGACTTCAACCATTTACGACAATTGATCTTGGTGGAGGAATTTAAACAATGTGTCCACGTGGACATTAAAGTGCATCTGGATGAAAAAAAGGTCCCGGAGTTGTATGAGGCAGTAACAGTAGCAGATGACTATGCCTTGACACACCGGATGGGGTTCCACAAACCTAACTTCCCGCCTAGAGTTAGCCAGGGGAGTTACGGTAAATCAGGATCGGAGAACAAATTTTCATGGAGGCGGCCTAGAGAGGACTATGGGGACAAATCTGATACCGCGACTTTTAGGGATCAGAAGACTGCAGTTCCAAGGCATACCTATCTTCCGGGGGGCCCAAGGCAAACCACGTGCCTACTTGCGCTTTTTGCAAGAAACCTGGGCATTTGATGTCCCAATGTTACGCCATGAAAAAGAAAAATCAGTAGCGGAGTCAGACTAGTGCAACTCCGAATGCGTTGGCCAATGCGAGAAATCGTCCTTGGAGGACAGTGCCTTGTGAAGGTTCCCATGCCAAAGTTACGGCATCACAGAACGACCTTGTCCAATAGGATTACAAATCTTTTATTTCCGAGGTGGTTTGTGTCATTGGATGGGGACTTATCTAACCAGAGACCTGTTAGGGTATTGAGGGACACAGGAGCACATCAATCTTTGATGCTTGAGGGCATTTTGCCATTGTCGGAGAAGACGGCAACGGGGGTTAGTGTTCTCTTACAGGGGGTTGGTGGCTATGTTAAAGCTCCTCTTCATCTCATCCATTTAAAGTCTGAGTTGGTGTCAGGACCGGTCACTGTGGGGTTACAAGCCACTCTTCCTGTGGAGGGAATCTCTTTTATTATCGGGAATGATTTGGCCGGGGGTCGAGTTTCTGGTAATCCGATGTTGGTTGAAAAGCCCAGTATGGAAAATAACACAGCACAGTTAGAGCAGGAGATTCCTGGTATCTTTCCATCCTGTGCAGTGACTCGTGCAATGGGTAGGAAGTGCTCTGAAGAGAAGGAGAAGAAATGTGATGTGGATTTGGGTTCCATAGAGATATTGGAGGAAAAGTCTGGAAGAGGTAATAGGAAAGGGGAGTGACATCAAGGAACCTAAGGAAAAGGTGGCATCTCGACCAAAAGAGAAAATGGAGTGTCCGTCGGAGACATCTGGGAACGAGGCTGAACAAACGGTGCTTGTCCGAACGAGACTTGTTGAAGAACAACACAGAGATTCGGAGCTCCGGAGTTTGATTGGTAAAGCCATTACAGAGGAAGAGGCTATGAAGATACCTGTTGGTTACTTCAGGAAAGGGGAAATACTCATGAGAAAATGTAGACCTCGGAGGTACACCGTGACCGGGGTTTGGGGAGGAGCACGTAACACATTAATTTAAAATTCAAAGGATTGCACGAATTCCATAACAACAAATACTAAACTTTGTTGAAATAGTATAAATAAAATAAATAACCTAAATTAAATTTATTGCATTAATTCTATAACAACATATACTAAACTTTGTTTTAATAGTATAAATAAAATACATAAAATAAATAACTTAAATTAATTCCATGAATTCTATAACATCATATACTAAACTTTGTTGTAATAGTATAAATTAAATAAATAAGTTGAATAAATTGCACTAATTCTATAACAACACATCCTAAACTTTGTTTAATAGTGTAAATTAAATAAATTGGACTAATCCGATAACAACATATACTAAACTTTGTTGTAATCTTACTATAATTCACCAAATGTCTGTCCGTCTGTCTGTCAGTCCGTTCGAAGGTACCACAAAAACGGCTGAACCCTGGGCCGGATTTAGGAATGGGCAAGCTGGGCAGTTGCCCAGGGGCCTCCACAACCAGGGGGCCTCCACATATTTCATTAAAAAAAAATTGTTATGAAAAATGTACAGTAAAACCTCCTCCAACGCGGCCTCCACGAATACGGTTTCCAATTTACGCGCTGAATTAAATGCGTCAAAACCTCCCCAACGCGAGTTTGTGTTTCGCATTTACGCGATCGTGGCTGGTGTTTTCCCAAAGATTTATATTATTCTTATTCCTTGTTACTGTACTCTACTTTACTTAACCCATGTATACACAAGGCAGGTGTTCTTAGGCTAAATACAAGGCTAAAAAGACCCCCCTTGTGTGGACAAGGGTTAATTAATATTTAATTTATACATACGATGATACGAGTCGCCACCTGCCATCATCGGCGATCGCAGTTCGATTTTCGATCGCAGTTCGAGTCGCATATCGCAGATCGCACCCCTTATCACAGATTGAGTTCGATCGCAGTGAAAGAATCAACCATTAGGACGGTACGGAAGGCCGAAGATAAAATCCATTCCAGCGTTCATGCAGGAGCCTCCACGCAACATCACAACAGCTACCAGCAGCACTTCAACCCCTTCCACCAGTAATTCAACACCATCCACCAGAAAATCATCACCCTAAACCTCCAACAACCACCTCACAATAAGGTGTTATTTTGCAATAATACAGTACTATTATGATACTACCGTAACACTTATTTTAATGTATATTTAATAATGCTGCACCATTCCATACAAAGAAACATGTAAAAAAAAAAAGCAAGAAAGGCTGTTTTAGGGTCAGTTTTTGGGAGCCTGGAACATATCCCCAATTTCCACATACGCTTAATGATTCCTCCAACGCGAATTTCTCCAAAACGAGGTTATCCCAGAACGTATCCCTCGCGTTGGAGGAAGTTTTACTGTATTTGTAACAATGGAAGCGTTCCTATTGATGCTGCTAATCTTTCAGGCTGGACAAAGGGATAATGCTGACTCATCCTTGGTAAGCAGTGTGCAGTATATGCAGTGTGTATCACCAAGGGTGCATCAAGGAAAGCTAATGTACCATAGATATTTGTGTTGTCGCCTGCCATATCATAGCAATTGCACTGCTACATTCCAGATTTTTCGCAAATAAAATAAACGCAAATTTTCTTGCAGGAATGAGTGGAATGGACAGGCACAAAGGTTCACGACATTTTGCAAGTGGTGCTGCAAAGAAGAACGTATCTAAGGAACGTACTGAAAGAGAAGCTCAAGAACTTGCAAAAATACGTCGAATGACTGAATTCTTCACTCGTCCATCAGCTTCAGAAGCAGACAGTGCTTCACCTTCAGTACAACCAGAGCAGGCACCTGCTGCAGAGACACCAGCCTCATCTTCATCCGGCCTGTCTACGGTAGAAAATGACCAGAATGTCGAGAAGACAGACACTGCTTCAAAGCAAGTGCTTCCAGAATCTCATACAAATACACAGGTTGATGACATTAGCGTATGGCCAGAGCATATGACGAAATAATTCATTGACTATTGGGCTGTGAAAGGTGCTGAGGATCTCCACAACAGTGATGTCAAGTCTTTGGATGCTTAATCAGCAATACAAAAAGTTGCAAACAATGTCATTCGGAAATATACACCAGCTATGTTTGAGCGACGAAATCGAAATGGGGAAGTTGTGATATGCCCTTGGCTTTGTTTTTCACCAGCAAATGGTCGACTCTACTGCTTCTTTTGCAAGCTAATGGGTGTTGCAAGATCACAATTCACACATGATGGGTTCTGCGAATGGAAACACGCTAGTGATCGACTTGGTGCCCATGAGCAATCAAAAGACCACATTCAAGCAGTTTTGTCAGCAGCAAGTCGTGCAAAGAAAGCTGGACGTGTAGACCCTGAACTTGCACAAGAAGTGGATCGAAATGAGCAATATTGGTGCAGTCTTCTAACGCAACTGGTCATTGTCCTTAAATTTGCATGTGAACGAGGCCTAGCTCTTCGTGGAGATAATAATGAAACATTTGGATGTAAAAATAATTCTCCTCATAATGGAAACTACTTGGGAATACTAGAGCTTTTGGCTGAATATGATGATTTCCTCAGGCAACACATCCAGAATCATGCAAATCGTGGCAGTGGTCATACAAACTATTTGTCTTCAACCATCTGTGAAGAACTTGTCAGACTAATGGGCAATGAAGTTCTGAATGAAATCATTTCACGCATAAAACTGTCGAAATACTATCTTGATTCCACAGCTGCTGAAGGTCATGTTGATCAACTAACTCTGATCTTCAGATACATGGAGCATGATACACCAGGTGAGAGATTTGTGAAGTTCTTGCCAAATCAAGGACACAAGCCTCAATAAATGTTTGAAGGATTGATGAAATTCCTTGCAGACCATGACATTGACATTCAGAATTGTCGTGGGCAATCATATGATAAAGCCTCAGCAATGAGTGGGAGATACAATGGTCTTCAAGCTAAAGTGGCAGCTGAAAATCATCATACAGTTTGGATACCCTGTGCTGGACATTCACTGAACCTAGTTGGACAAGCAGCAGCTGAATGTTGTCAAGCAGCTGTGGCATTTTTTGACTTCCTCGAGGCAATTTATGTGTTCTTCACAGCTTTCACACATCGTTATGAAATTCGTACAGACTCACTGAAGACTGTGGAATCTGGTCCTGTATCTGTGCCAAAGAGGGTTTCTACATCACGATGGTCCTGTCGATCCGAAGCAATAAAAGCACTCGTCCAAGGATATCACCCAATCCGTGAAGCACTTGCCAAAATAGCAAGAGATGAAAATGAGATGTTCAAAGCAAGTTCTGAGGCAAATGGTCTCCATGACAGGATGTGCAAACTGGAGACTAGCATCTATGCTGTTTTTTGGCGTGACATTCTTGACAGAGTTAACGCCACAAGTCACATGTTGCAAGATCCAAAACTTGATCTGAACACAGCAGTAGCAATGTTGAAGTCCTTGAAATGTTTTGTATGTGAAAAACGGGAGTGCTTTCATGTTTATGAGGAGAAAGGAAAGGAGATGTCTGGAACTGATGATTATGTGCAGCTGCAGACACGCAATCGTCAACGAAATGTGCGCCCCAATCCATTGGATTATGGATGACCAGAAGAAGCTGCACTCTCACTGTCTGAAAAATTTAGAGTTCAGAATTTTCTTCCAGTAATTGATCAGTTTCTGAGTTCATTGGAGCAACGATTGGAAGTCTGTGAGAACACCTGTTCTCTTTTCGGTTTCTTGCGTAAACTGGAAACACTGGACTGCGATGAAATCGAAGCAGCTGCAGCAAAATTGGTTGCTGAGTACAAGGATGATCCAGATCAAACACTTGGTGTTGAACAGGTGCAGTTTGCAGCCTTCCTCACTCATTTACTGGAATACGAAGATGATAAGATAGGGAGAGAACATTTCCTTGACAAACTGTTGATGGACAAGAAAGTTGCGGATACATTTCCAAATGTCGAGATAATGCTACGGATGTACTTGGTGCTCATGGTCACAAACTGTTCTGGAGAACGTTCATTCAGTAAAATGAAGTTCATCAAGAACAGACTCCGTACTACAATGTGTCATGATAGGCTCAGTCACCTGGCCTTGATGAGTATTGAATGTGACATTCTCAGAGAGATTGACTTCGACAAATTGATCCAAGACTTTGCAAGGGTCAAGTCTCGTAAAGTGCCTGGTCTGTAAATATAGGTATTAGGTACTTTACTAGATTCTTATGATTGATCATGCTTGACCTGCTTGCTTTTTCACTATTCAGATTCTTTATACTTGAAACATAGGAACTTCGTAGATTCTTATAGATTGATCATGATGTTTAAAGATGTGCCTGCTTGCTGATTCAAATTCTTTATGCTTGAAACAAAGGAACTAGATTCTTATATAGATTGATCATGATGTTTATAGATGTACATTCTTATTCAGATTCTTTGTACTTGAAAAATATACTTTATGGATGACTAACTATGTCTTGTCACATTTTTAGTATTCCAAGGTAGGGTGGGCCTCCACTACTGAAGGCTGCCCAGGGGCCTCCACATGTCTAAATCCGACACTGGCAGAGACCACCGACTTTTCTGCGATAGTGAAGTGATAACCCCAAAGACTTGTTATTGTTTAGGATTGTTTGATAAAAGATTACTCATGTGATACACAATATTTGCAGGTTACGAATGGAAATATCTGACAATACCAACAGATGTTTGCCAAAACTCCCCAAACGTGTGTCATAATTCACTCTGCAAGAAATTTAAATGCTAGCGAATTTCTTTCAAATCATAGACTGAAGTTCATATTTCTAACAGTAAAAATCTCCAATCTCAGTGCATTCTTTCTCTCTCACAGTTCCACATCTTCATCTCATTTTCACATTCAGATTTTCATCATACTCCATTTTCATTATCCACCCTGTATATAAAATAAAAACTATCAATGCAGTGTTATAAAGAAACTAGCAGGTACCTACAAATGTAAAATGTGACTTCAACAATATTATGTAAAGAACACTTAAAATGATATCATGCAGTGAACTGAATGTTGTCTTGCTGTGTGCTCTTTAAATATGTTGCTTTATACAATAAAAACCTCAAGACTATTTTGTGTGACCATTGTCCGTCCCTCGACCGTGTGGTGTCAATCGGACCGTGCTGTACCTCGGCTATTTGTGGTCTTCATCAAAGTTATGCCATTGTATGCCAGGTGTGAAATCACAGTCAAAACTAGAACGGCACTCGGGGAGCACATAACTCCTCCAGGCTGAACAGTTTATGTTTTGTATCCCATTGATAGGCCAGATCTGGATCCGGACCTGAACCAAAATCGAATCGGCTTGTTCTTGTCACCGAACCAACCTATCCACCAAGTTTTGTCACAACTCGTCCACAACGTTTTGAAATATCCTGCTATATATCGTTTTTTGCCCAATCACTCAACGGTGAAGAACCACTGAAAAAATTCTAGTAGCCGGATTCGGTTTCGCATTTTCACCAAAATCGAATCATTTTGTCATTAGCACATACCCAACCTCTCCACCAAATTTCGTCCAAATCCGTCCACAACGTTTTGAGATGGCCTTTTCACAACCAAAATAGAGGGGTAAAACACCCTCCACCCACCTTCGGTGGCAGCGGTAACAATGTCCAATTCACAGTATCGCAGAAATTCTCAAGTGATCCTCAACTAACCTAACTATGCGTAATGCATGACAATGTAATTCTGGCAAACCTTCCAATCTACTTTCTTAGCAATCCTCTTGAGGAAGTTCAGTCATTCAAACTCCTGAGTCTCACTATCAGCCATGATCTTTCTTGGGCAAGCCACATTTCAAAGGAGGCCTCCAAAACCAGTCGCCGACAGGGCTTACTCCGTCATACAAAGTCCCTCCTTGGAACACCTGAACTGAACTGCTATCCACCTACAAGGCTTTCATCCGCAGCTTGATGGAGTACGGCTCTCCCCTTTGGGCTGGCTCCCCTGCCTCACATCTTGCTCAGCTTGATGCTGTGGAAACCAAGGCCTTCAAGATTATTGGAATATCCAGTCAGCATTTTAATGCATTTGAATTTTTAATTATATACCCAGTAGTGCCAAGCTTATACCCAGTAGTGCCATGATCGGTAGTGGGCTGATGAATGAAAGGAAAACAACTCGAACATGCATGGTTGTGTGAAAAAAAAGAAGAAGCCTGCTGAGGTTGTTTAACACTTCCAAGACATTGCCAAGCTATAACGGAAGTACATTTCCGAAAATTCATTATTTACAAGGAATCACTCCATTGCCATTGGTTGAAGTGTGCATTGGCCAAAAATGTTCAAGGACTGAGGTGATAAACACTTTTTAATTTTTTTGTATACTCACTATAACAGCTAACACATAGAACATATAATAGAGGGAGTGGGGAACAAGAGAGGGAAGCACAAACCAGTAAAGAACAGGGACATCGGGAGATCTGTGGAAGAGAGGGCTGGTGTGGGGAACATGGGATAAGCAAGATGGACACTATAGGGACTTTCAGGAAAGAAAACGGAATTTGAAGGAAGTGGATTTGGGGTGGATTAATGGGGGTAGAAAAGATTAAGGTTTTGGATGGGGAAAGCTAAAAGATGGTGGTGAACAGCTGTTTGGAAGACCTGGATGAAGGAGTGGGATTTAAGAGAGTGGAAAGAGAGAGTTCGAGAGGCGGAAAAAAGAGGAATGAAAGAGTGAAGGTCAGAAGAGAGTTGTTGCAAAACAAACGTGTTAAAACAAAACAAACAAACAAAACAAACAAACAAACAAAACAAAACGTGTTGCAAAACCACTTTCCACACTTGTGCTGGCGTTGAAAAACACTTATCGCACATGTGTTAGTGCTGCAAAACCACACTTCGCACTTGTGTTAACGTTGAAAACCACTTTTGGCCCCTGTGATAGCGTTGAAAACCACTTCCCGCACCTGCGGTCATGTTGAAAAACATCTTTTCGCCCTCATGTTAGTGTTGAAAAACACTTTTCGCACTTACGCTCGTGTTAAAAACTAATCTCCACACTTTTGTTAGTGTTGCAAAACCTCCTTCCGCACTTGTGCTGGCGATGGATACCACTTTTCGCACTTGTGTTAGTGTTGCAAAACCAATTTCGACACTTGGTTTAGTATTGCTAAACCACTTTCCGCACTTGTGCTGGAGTTGAAAACCACTTTTCGCGCATGTGTTAGTGTTGCAAAACCACGTTCCGCACTTGTGTACGTGTTGCAAAACCACTTTTCACACTTGTGCTGACGTTGAAAACCAATTTTCACACATGTGTTGGTGTTGCAGAACCATTTTCCGCACTCGTGCTCGTGTTAATAACCACCTTTTGCGCTCTTGTTATTGTTCAAACCCCTTTCCGCACCTGCGCTCGTGTTGCAAAACAACTCTATGCACTTGTGTTAGAGTTGCAAAACCAATTTCGACATTTGGGTTAATCTTGCTAAACCACTTTCCACACTTGTGCTGGCATTGAAAACCACTTTTAGCATTTGTGCTTGTATTAAAAACCACTTTTCACACTTGTGTTAGTGTTGCAAAAACCACTTTCCGCACTTGTGCTGGCATTGAAAACAACTTTTCCCACTTGTGTTTGTGTTGCAAAACCACGTTCCGCACTTGTGTTAGCGTTGAAAAGCACTTTTCGCACTTGTGTTCGTGTTGCAAAACCACTTTTCGCACTTGTGTTAGCGTTGAAAAGCACTTTTCGCACTTGTGTTCGTGTTGCAAAACCACTTTTCGCACTTGTGTTGGTGTTGCTAAACCACTTTCCGCACTTGTGCTGACATTGAAAACACTTTCCGGACCTGAGCTGGTTTTGCAGAATCACTTTCCGCACTTGTGCTGGCATTGAAAACCACTTTTTGCACTCGTGTTGCAAAAACCTCTTTCCACACTTGTGCTGGCGTTTAAACCACTTTACGCACTTGTGCTCATGTTGCAAAACCACTTTTCGCACCTGTGTTGGTGATGCAAAACCACTTTCTGCACCTGCGTTCGTTGCAAAACCACTTTTCGCGCTCCTGTTCGTGTTCAAAGCCACTTTTAGCACTTGTGTTGGTGTTGCAAAACTGCTTTCTGCACTTGTGTTAGTGTTGCAAAACCACTTTTGCACTTGTGTTAGCGTTGAAAACCACTTTGCGCACTTGAGCTGGTGTTTCAGAACCACTTTTTCGCACTTGTGCTGGCATTGAAAACCACTTTTTCCACTTGTGTTCGTGTTGATAACCACTTTTCGCACACTTGTTAGTGTTGCAAAACCAATTTCGACACTTGGTTTGGTATTGCTAAACCACTTTCCGCACTTGTGCTGGCATTGAAAACCACTTTTCGCAATTGTGATAGTGTTGCAAAACCAGGTTCCGCACTTGTGTTAGCATTGAAAACCACTTTTCGCACTTGTGTTAGCGTTGAAAACTACTTTTGGCACTTGTGTTAGCGTTGAAAACCACTTTTCGCACTTGTGTTCGTGTTGGAGAACCACCTTTTGCACTTCTGTTAGCGTTGTAAATCACTTTTCTCACTTGTGTTAGTGTTGTAAAACCATTTTCCGCACTTGTGCTCGCATTGAAAACCACTTTCCGCACTTATGTTGGTGTTGCAAATTCACTTTCCGCACCTGCGCTCGTGTTGCAAATCCACTTTTCGCACTTGTGTTGGTGTTGCAAAAACCACTTTTCGCACTTGTGTTGGTGCAGGAAACCACTTTTGCACTTGTATTAGTGTGGAAAAACACTTTTCGCACTTGTGTTAATGTTGAAAAACCACTTTTCGCACTTGTGTTAGTGTTGAAAAACCACTTTTCGCACTTGTGTTGGTGCAGGAAACCACTTTTGCACTTGTATTAGTGTGGAAAAAACACTTTTTGCACTTGTGATAGTGTTGAAAAACCACTTTTCGCACTTGTGTTAGTGTTGATAAACCACTTTTCGCACTTGTGTTTGTGCAGGAAACCACTTTTGCACTTGTATTAGTGTGGAAAAACCACTTTTCGCACTTGTGTTAGTGTTGAAAAACCACTTTTCGCACTTGTGTTAGTGTTGAAAAACCACTTTTCGCACTTGTGTTGGTGCAGGAAACCACTTTTGCACATGTATTAGTGTGGAAAAAACACTTTTTGCACTTGTGATAGTGTTGAAAAACCACTTTTCGCACTTGTGTTAGTGTTGAAAAACCACTTTTCGCACTTGTGTTGGTGCAGGAAACCACTTTTGCACTTGTATTAGTGTGGAAAAAACACTTTTCGCACTTGTGTTAGTCTTGAAAAACCACTTTTCGCACTTGTGTTAGTGTTGAAAAACCACTTTTCGCACTTGTGTTGGTGTTTAAAAACCACTTTTCGCACTTGTGTTGGTGCAGGAAACCACTTTTGCACTTGTATTAGTGTGGAAAAAACACTTTTTACCTTCGCAAAAGCGGAAGGTTATGTTTTGATCGCTGTGTATTTATTTGTATGTCTGTGTGTGTGTGTGTGTATGTTATTCGCATAACTCAAAAAGTATTCAACCGAATTGCATGAAATATGGTGGGATGATTGGTTATTATACGGGACACATTTGATTAGATTTTGGGAGCAATTGGGTCAAAGGTCAAGGTCAAGGTCACGAAAAGGTCAAAATCGTATTTTTACCATAGCGCGGTCAATTTTTATCCAATTGGCATGCAACTAATGCCAAAATGTTCAGAATTCAATGCCCGATCTTGAGATATACGACATGACCCAGTGAAGACATTACCCTTGTTAGCGGTTGGGGGTCAAAGGTCAGGGGGGTCACGACCTTGCAAAATGTGCGTTTTTTGTCATAACTCGGTCAATTCTTATCCGATTTGCATGAAATCAGCACCAAACTGTTCACTGTTCTGTTCCCTACACTCCCATGCCAAGTACAGAACAGTAGCTGCGGCGAAGGTATGCGCTCTACCGAGTGCCCGTTCTAGTTGCACTTGTGATAGTGTTGAAAAACCACTTTTCGCACTTGTGTTAATGTTGAAAAACCACTTTTCACACTTGTGTTGGTGCAGGAAACCACTTTTGCACTTGTATTAGTGTGGAAAAAACACTTTTTGCACTTGTGATAGTGTTGAAAAACCACTTTTCGCACTTGTGTTAGTGTTGATAAACCACTTTTCGAACTTGTGTTGGTGCAGGAAACCACTTTTGCACTTGTATTAGTGTGGAAAAACCACTTTTCGCACTTGTGTTAGTGTTGAAAAACCACTTTTCGCACTTGTGTTAGTGTTGAAAAACCACTTTTCGCACTTGTCTTGGTGCAGGAAACCACTCTTGCACATGTATTAGTGTGGAAAAAACACTTTTTGCACTTGTGATAGTGTTGAAAAACCACTTCTCGCACTTGTGTTAGTGTTGAAAAACCACTTTTCGCACTTGTGATAGTGTTGAAAAACCACTTTTCGCACTTGTGTTGGTGCAGGAAACCACTTTTGCACTTGTATTAGTGTGGAAAAAACACTTTTTGCACTTGTGATAGTGTTGAAAAACCACTTTCGCACTTGTGTTAGTGTTGAAAAACCACTTTTCGCACTTGTGTTAGTGTTGAAAAACCACTTTTCGCACTTGTGTTAGTGTTGAAAAACCACTTTTCGCACTTGTGTTAGTGTTGAAAAACCACTTTTCGCACTTGTGTTGGTGCAGGAAACCTCTTTTGCACTTGTATGAGTGTGGAAAAAACACTTTTTGCACTTGTGATAGTGTTGAAAAACCACTTTTCGCACTTGTGTTAGTGTTGAAAAACCATTTTTCGCACTTGTGTTGGTGCAGGAAACCACTTTTGCACTTGTATTAGTGTGGAAAAACCACTTTTTGCACATGTGATATTGTTGAAAAACCACTTTTCGCACTTGTGTTAGTGTTGAAAAACCACTTTTCGCACTTGTGTTGGTGCAGGAAACCACTTTTGCACTTGTATTAGTGTGGAAAAAACACTTTTTGCACTTGTGATATTGTTGAAAAACCACTTTTCGCACTTGTGTTAGTGTTGAAAAACCACTTTTCGCACTTGTGTTGGTGCAGGAAACCACTTTTGCACTTGTATTAGTGTGGAAAAAACACTATTTGCACTTGTGATAGTGTTGAAAAACCACTTTTCGCACTTGTGTTAGTGTTGAAAAACCACGTTTCACACTTGTGTTGGTGCAGGAAACCACTTTTGCACTTGTATTAGTGTGGAAAAAACACTTTTTGCACTTGTGATAGTGTTGAAAAACCACTTTTCGCACTTGTGTTAGTGTTGTTAAACCACTTTTCGCACTTGTGTTTGTGCAGGAAACCACTTTTGCACTTGTATTAGTGTGGAAAAACCACTTTTCGCACTTGTGTTAGTGTTGAAAAACCACTTTTCGCACTTGTGTTAGTGTTGAAAAACCACTTTTCGCACTTGTGTTGGTGTTTAAAAACCACTTTTCGCACTTGTGTTGGTGCAGGAAACCACTTTTGCACTTGTATTAGTGTGGAAAAAACACTTTTTGCACTTGTGATAGTGTTGAAAAACCACTTTTCGCACTTGTGTTAGTGTTGAAAGACCACTTTTCGCACTTGTGTTGGTGCAGGAAACCACTTTTGCACTTGTATTAGTGTGGAAAAAACACTTTTTGCACTTGTGATAGTGTTGAAAAACCACTTTTCGCACTTGTGATAGTGTTGAAAAACCACTTTTTGCACTTGTGTTAGTGTTGAAAAACCACTTTTCGCACTTGTGTTAGTGTTGAAAAACCACTTTTCGCACTTGTATTAGTGTGGAAAAAACACTTTTTGCACTTGTGATAGTGTTGAAAAACCACTTTTCGCACTTGTGTTAGTGTTGAAAAACCACTTTTCGCACTTGTGTTAGTGTTGAAAAACCACTTTTCGCAATTGTGTTGGTGCAGGAAACCACTTTTGCACTTGTATTAGTGTGGAAAAACCACTTTTTGCACTTGTGATAGTGTTGAAAAACCACTTTTCGCACTTGTGTTAGTGTTGAAAAACACCTTTTCGCACTTGTGTTGGCGCAGGAAACCACTTTTGCACTTGTATTAGTGTGGAAAAAACACTTTTTGCACTTGTGATAGTGTTGAAAAACCACTTTTCGCACTTGTGTTAGTGTTGAAAAACCACTTTTCGCACTTGTGTTGGTGCAGGAAACCACTTTTGCACTTGTATTAGTGTGGAAAAACCACTTTTCGCACTTGTGTTAGTGTTGAAAAACCACTTTTCGCACTTGTGTTAGTGTTGAAAAAACACTTTTCGCACTTGTGTTGGTGCAGGAAACCACTTTTGCACTTGTATAAGTGTGGAAAAAACACTTTTTGCACTTGTGATAGTGTTGAAAAACCACTTTTCGCACTTGTGTTGGTGTTTAAAAACCACTTTTCGCACTTGTGTTGGTGCAGGAAACCACTTTTGCACTTGTATTAGTGTGGAAAAAACACTTTTTGCACTTGTGATGGTGTTGAAAAACCACTTTTCGCACTTGTGTTAGTGTTGAAAAACCACTTTTCACACTTGTGTTGGTGCAGGAAACCACTTTTGCACTTGTATTAGTGTGGAAAAAACACTTTTTGCACTTGTGATAGTGTTGAAAAACCACTTTTCGCACTTGTGTTAGTGTTGATAAACCACTTTTCGCACTTGTGTTTGTGCAGGAAACCACTTTTGCACTTGTATTAGTGTGGAAAAACCACTTTTCGCACTTGTGTTAGTGTTGAAAAACCACTTTTCGCACTTGTGTTAGTGTTGAAAAACCACTTTTCGCACTTGTGTTGGTGCAGGAAACCACTTTTGCACATGTATTAGTGTGGAAAAAACACTTTTTGCACTTGTGATAGTGTTGAAAAACCCACTTTTCGCACTTGTGTTAGTGTTGAAAAATCACTTTTCGCACTTGTGATAGTGTTGAAAAACCACTTTTCGCACTTGTGTTGGTGCAGGAAACCACTTTTGCACTTGTATTAGTGTGGAAAAAACACTTTTTGCACTTGTGATAGTGTTGAAAAACCACTTTTCGCACTTGTGTTAGTGTTGAAAAACCACTTTTCGCACTTGTGTTAGTGTTGAAAAACCACTTTTCGCACTTGTGTTAGTGTTGAAAAACCACTTTTCGCACTTGTGTTAGTGTTGAAAAACCACTTTTCGCACTTGTGTTGGTGCAGGAAACCTCTTTTGCACTTGTATGAGTGTGGAAAAAACACTTTTTGCACTTGTGATAGTGTTGAAAAACCACTTTTCGCACTTGTGTTAGTGTTGAAAAACCACTTTTCACACTTGTGTTGGTGCAGGCAACCACTTTTGCACTTGTATTAGTGTGGAAAAACCACTTTTTGCACATGTGATATTGTTGAAAAACCACTTTTCGCACTTGTGTTAGTGTTGAAAAACCACTTTTCGCACTTGTGTTGGTGCAGGAAACCACTTTTGCACTTGTATTAGTGTGGAAAAAACACTTTTTGCACTTGTGATAGTGTTGAAAAACCACTTTTCGCACTTGTGTTAGTGTTGAAAAACCACTTTTCGCACTTGTGTTGGTGCAGGAAACCACTTTTGCACTTGTATTAGTGTGGAAAAAACACTTTTTGCACTTGTGATAGTGTTGAAAAACCACTTTTCGCACTTGTGTTAGTGTTGATAAACCACTTTTCGCACTTGTGTTTGTGCAGGAAACCACTTTTGCACTTGTATTAGTGTGGAAAAACCACTTTTCGCACTTGTGTTAGTGTTGAAAAACCACTTTTCGCACTTGTGTTAGTGTTGAAAAACCACTTTTCGCACTTGTGTTGGTGCAGGAAACCACTTTTGCACATGTATTAGTGTGGAAAAAACACTTTTTGCACTTGTGATAGTGTTGAAAAACCACTTTTCGCACTTGTGTTAGTGTTGAAAAACCACTTTTCGCACTTGTGTTGGTGCAGGAAACCACTTTTGCACTTGTATTAGTGTGGAAAAAACACTTTTTGCACTTGTGATAGTGTTGAAAAACCACTTTTTGCACTTGTGTTAGTGTTGAAAAACCACTTTTCGCACTTGTGTTAGTGTTTAAAAACCACTTTTCGCACTTGTGTTGGTGCAGGAAACCACTTTTGCACTTGTATTAGTGTGGAAAAAACACTTTTTGCACTTGTGATAGTGTTGAAAAACCACTTTTCGCACTTGTGTTAATGTTGAAAAACCACTTTTCACACTTGTGTTGGTGCAGGAAACCACTTTTGCACTTGTATTAGTGTGGAAAAAACACTTTTTGCACTTGTGATAGTGTTGAAAAACCACTTTTCGCACTTGTGTTAGTGTTGATAAACCACTTTTCGAACTTGTGTTGGTGCAGGAAACCACTTTTGCACTTGTATTAGTGTGGAAAAACCACTTTTCGCACTTGTGTTAGTGTTGAAAAACCACTTTTCGCACTTGTGTTAGTGTTGAAAAACCACTTTTCACACTTGTCTTGGTGCAGGAAACCACTTTTGCACATGTATTAGTGTGGAAAAAACACTTTTTGCACTTGTGATAGTGTTGAAAAACCACTTCTCGCACTTGTGTTAGTGTTGAAAAACCACTTTTCGCACTTGTGATAGTGTTGAAAAACCACTTTTCGCACTTGTGTTGGTGCAGGAAACCACTTTTGCACTTGTATTAGTGTGGAAAAAACACTTTTTGCACTTGTGATAGTGTTGAAAAACCACTTTCGCACTTGTGTTAGTGTTGAAAAACCACTTTTCGCACTTGTGTTAGTGTTGAAAAACCACTTTTCGCACTTGTGTTAGTGTTGAAAAACCACTTTTCGCACTTGTGCTAGTGTTGAAAAACCACTTTTCGCACTTGTGTTGGTGCAGGAAACCTCTTTTGCACTTGTATGAGTGTGGAAAAAACACTTTTTGCACTTGTGATAGTGTTGAAAAACCACTTTTCGCACTTGTGTTAGTGTTGAAAAACCACTTTTCGCACTTGTGTTGGTGCAGGAAACCACTTTTGCACTTGTATTAGTGTGGAAAACCACTTTTTGCACATGTGATATTGT